>NC_140934.1:54018019-54328019 GCF_014529385.1 Adiantum capillus-veneris | reverse complement strand
AAATAAGAATAGCCTAAAATCCTCCATACAACTCTTGTGGAGTTGATTATTTAATTTTATTATGAAACCTATTTTAGGTGCCAAGTATTTGAGACCCCTCTTTACACTTTAGTTGATGAGTGGTAGCCATCACTTCTTACATGACCCTTTCTAGGGCGAGTACTCACTAGACATATAATATGAAATCATATTGTCAAAATAACTAAAACACTATGAAAATATAAATGGCATGTTGGGATAGGCATGTCCATTTGTAACCATGAGCACCTCTACAGTTGTATAGCTTACTATATGGCATCTGGCCTATGTGTTGTAAGGTTTTCTATTATGGCTATGTGTAAACCAAAAAGATGAGGAGCTCCAGTCAGATATCTACTCCACGCTTATAAATAAAGCCCCCTATGTACATGTTTTTATGCTATGGTGTGTACTTTAATGTATTACCTTTTCTGAGTCAAAATCACAAGTATTCTCTCTCTCTCTCTCTCTCTCTCTCTCTCTCTCTCTCTCTCTCTCTCTCTCTCTCTCTCTCTCTCTCTAATTGTGTAAGCTATGTCTGCACACACACACACACAAACCTCCTTAAGCACGCGCACACACACACTATCAGCCTCAACAATTGGTATCAGAGCTAGTTGGCACCACTGTGAGCTTAGAAATCTTAGCACTATTACTAAGATTTCCAATCTTTTGATCTTTTAAGCAATTAGTCAGTGATTAGAAGGTGATAAAGAAGCCAAATCAATCCCTTAATCGAAGAAAATTGAGAGCATGGCTTGAAGTTGCTTTGATCCGATCTCGCGGATGTTTTTCCCTCACTAAGGCGCTCTCTCCTGCAACTTTGGATCATGCAAAGCTGAAAATTTCAACCAATTGCCTCATTGGACGGCTCCAACTTCGCTTCAGAATCTCTTCCCGACCTTGGAATTTCACTGATCATCCCCTGCGGATGCAGGTTCAGCTAAAAGACGACCCTCCCTACACCCCTTGATCGAGAAAAGCTGCAAGTTCTTGCTCAACAAGCCAACCGACGACACCTGCTTCTCTATAGCTCTCGCCATTTCTCAGCACAGCTCGTTTTTCTTTTGATTTTTGATTTCACTTACCTTTGAGCTCACAAGGTGGCCGTTCACACCAAGTGAAGACGACCTCATAATCAAAGTGGGAGAATTCAAACTCAATCCCTTCAAGGCTTACAGGGCAGCCGCCGCCCACACCAAGCAAACCGGCCCTTCAAATTTTATACACACGACAGCTCTTCATGCGAAGCAAGACGGAGTGCATCAAATCTACACAAAAAGGCAAAGAAATTCAAATCTTCACACGAAGCAATGCAAAGCAACCGTAGTTTCTTTTAATTCTCTCAAGGTGGAATAATTCTATGAAGAGGTGCTTCACAAATCTTTTGTGAAGTGTGACTTCACGATCAGGGAATTGTTTTAATCTCACGCCACCTACTGTAAAGAGGCAGACATTGACCTTGATAAAGCGTCAAGTTTTAAGACCCCTCTGTTGGCACCATGGGATAAAAGGGAATTGAAAAATTTAATAGCGAAGGCTTCCACTCCTGGAAAACCAAGCTGCGAGGATATCTTATGAATAAGCAATTATGGTCTGTTGTAAAACCAAGAGTAAGCGAACCGTCCACTTCTGCTGAAGGAACTCTCACTAGGGCCCAAATCGCACAAGCTAAAGATGAACAAGCACTCGGCATAATTATCACATCACTCCATGGTAATTATGTGCACTTTACAGATAGCTGCACCACTACAATCCAAGCATGGGGTATTCTGGAACATAACTTTGGTGCTAAACAAAAGCAAGTAAGATTAGCTTAAAGAAAAATCTTTATAAACTTACTATGCTTCAAGAGGAGGATGTTTCAAACCTTGTTAATAGACTAATGAGCATAATCATGCAACTCACTTACATTCAATGCCAAGTCCCAGAAGAAAAGCAAGTCGTTGTGCTCCTGAGTGCTCTACCTGAAAGTTTTGACAACATAGTCACAGTCTTACAGCAAAAGGAACCCATACCTTCTTTACAATATGCTATAGGGGCAATCCATGAAGAAGAAAAGAAAAATAAGAAGAAATATGAATTAGTGGGAGGAGCTTATTTTACATCATTATCATGTAGGGTGTCGTCATCATCACCTAGATTAAATAACAAGAAGTGTTATGAGTGTGGCAAGCCTGGACACTTCTCCAAGGAGTGCTACAAGAACAAGTATTGTAGCAATTGCGGCATCAAAGGTCATCCACCATCAAAATGCCAAGGAAGCAACAACAAAGACAAAAGTAGAGTCAATCTTGCAGAAGAAGAGGACAGAGATGCATCTCAACAGGCAGAGAATTGTCTCCATGTGTGTCCTGCCCCCAACTACTTTTGCGAGTATAGTGATGTACTGTAAATGGTGTTCCACCTTCTTTGTTTAAGGGGATAATTTCTTAGTGTGTGTGACACCATATGATGAGACCACTAAGTCTGTGTGACTAGATCGATCTGTGTGACTATTAGCATGTGTAGCTTTAGGTCTCGGTTCAGCTTCATTCAGTATAGTCCATGCCTAAGGAGAGGATTGTTGGGATAGCCATGTCAATCTGTAACCATGGGAAACACCTCTACACTTGTATAGCTTACTATATGGCATCTAGCGTATGTGTTGTAAAGTTTTCTATTATGGCTATGTGTAAGCCAAAAAGATGAGGAGCTCCAGTGGGATATCTACTCTAGGCTTATAAATAAAGCCCTCTATGTACATATTTTTATGCTATGGTGCGTACTTTAATGTAGCACCTTTTTTGAGTCAAAATCACGAGTACTCTCTCTCTCTCTCTCTCTCTCTGTGTGTGTGTGTGTGTGTGTGTGTGTGTGTGTGTGTGTGTGTAAGCTATGTTTGCACACACACACAAACCTCCTTGAGCACACATGTGCACACACACATACACATACACCATCACCCTCAACATGGCCGAGAGATATTATTTAGTGTCTTCTCCTCAATTCCCAGAATTCCAATCTACACATTGTCAATTTTACTATTAGTAAAAACAAAAAGACAGCACCGTAATTAACCATTACATGTGAAGGATGATGGAAATGTAATAGAGCATACAATGACTGGAAGTCTTGCTTGTCCTTGAGAAGTGAGAAAGTTCCATCTCGACTTCTCGATAAAATGGCTTTCCCATCAATGGATTGAGGGAGGGGAACTACATCTCTCCCCTATTGTCTACAAGTGTGAAGTGTGATGTCTTCTCTGTAGTTCAATCATATTTAACGTGTTTCGGTGAGTCATCCGTGTACAGGGTGACTAAAGTACAATTCAGGTAGGCTTGGGGTGGAGCATACATTTAATTTCAATCTCAAGCTTATGAGGTATGATCAAGGAGTATATGGTAAGAGGTTACAATAATTGATTAATTTGGGGCTATATAGTCAAAAATGCGAGAGGTTACTATGTTATGCCATCTTGGTCTTTCAATACTACACTTGAAGATGGAGTGCCCAACTAAGTTATGCAAGCTATTGGGAGTCGTGGGAGAAGCTCATAAATTGCTCGGATGTCAAAATTACTAAATATTTACTCAAACCATTAGGTTCCTCAACTTTCATCTTAAAGCACTTGGAAAGCTTATGTAAAGCAAAGTAAAATCAATAGACACTACAAGCCTAGTTTTTGGAAAGGAAAATCCACTCACATTAGGAAGGGAATGGGATCTAAGGGGGCCTCTTTATTGCCATGGGATTAAAAAGGAGATTATGGTGGGTATGGCAGGGCCTAAAAGTAAGAGGTCAAACCTGTACTCTTTTATAAAATACAAAGAGAAAATCTCTTATAAATCCAAAAAAATGAACTTTTCTCTAATAGTTGAGTAAAAATCAATCCTTTCTCTCTCTACTCGCTGCCAGTTTCTCCCCCCCCCCCCCTCTCTCTTAAAAGGGAGTCCTTCCAAAAACGTGCTGATCATTCCCTCCCTCTCTCTCTATTGTACCATCTCTCACTTCTCTTCACTTCATCTTGTTTCTCTTTCATTCCTTTCAGTTTTCCCTCCCAAAAGCTCTACAACATAAGTTTGAACCTCCTTTCCCTCCTCAAGCTTATTGCATTCTTGAGGGCTGCATTCTCCTCAAGCTAAGATTCTCCATTACTCCATGGACTTCACTAAACACCTGTAGATAAAGCTAAAGTCTACAGCATATCCTTTTGCTACATCATCCCTCTTTCTTTCCTCAATAGGTTTCTTGATCCTTCTCCATTAAGCTCTCTAGAGATGATCTACCTCACTCTCAAGCTTTGTAACATTATCTTTCACATTAAGCCAACAAGCAGGTGGAGCAGTATAGCAGTAAGTGGCATCCTTCACCTTTGTGTACCATCAAGATTCTTGCTCTTTATACAGCTGAGAACATGGATGTGCAATGTCTAATCATAAGTGATTGTGTGCAGGTTGTGCCACTATTTCCCATGGCATCATCAGGTACTCGATGACCTAGGAGTGTCATTGACCCCATTTCATGCAGCAATGTACAAGACGACAATGGATATTGGGTGACAATGGAGTTAAAACAAATGATGTGGGTGACAATGCAGCCCAGCTCAAGAGGTGCACACAAGGTCTCAAGGAGACACATGGCTTCTTGAGCACACCATTGGAAGGGAAGAATCATGGAGTTCAAGCAAACACAATGAAGTCGCGGAGCAGAGCGTGGATCGACTCTCTCACACACACACTGAGATCTTACACAGTACGCAGAGAATTCTGTTTGAAGGGTTATCTCCCAAAAACCTTATTATCCACAAAAGTATAAGTGAGTATATACAAAGACTTAGTGATAAGTGAGTTAGGCGGGCGGCCGGCCATATCCGTATAAGAGGCCACTTGGGCTTTAATCCCAACATCCTCCCACTTAAAGTCCAATGTGGTACTTTAAGTAACTGTAAATCTATGAACATAAATATACAAAGATTTACATGGCTGCCATCTATCCAATGCCCAATAACTCACGACAATGCACAAAGCCCTCTCTTGGAAGTCCCTTTGTGAGTAGATCAGCAGGATTGTCCTTGGTGTGGATCTTCAGCAGTTGTATCTGCTTGTCTTCAAGTACTTCCCTAATGAAGTGATATTTCACATCAATATGCTTAGTCTTTGAATGGAACACTGGATTCTTTGCCAATTGTATAGCACTTTGACTATCACAATATAACTCTGGCATATCTACTTTGATTCCCAAGTCTGCTACCAATCTCCCAAGCCAAATAGCTTCTTTGCATGCCTCATTTGCTGCAACATACTCAGCTTCTGTAGTAGACTACGTAACACAATCTTTTGATCGAGATCGCCATGATATGGTACCTCCAGCCAATGTAAAGACATAGCCTGATGTAGATCTCATCTTATCCAAGTCTCCTGCATAATCTGAGTCAGTGTATCCTCTGACACTAAAATCCTGACTACCATAGCATATGCGCATACTCTTTGTATGTTTTAAGTATCTCATGATACCTTTCACTACCTCCCAATGTTTCTTGCCGGGATTTGACATATATCTGCTAACCACTCCCACTGCAAATACAATATCCGGACGTGTAGCAATCATTGCATACATCAAACTACCCACTGCAGACGCATATGGAATCATATCCATTTCAGCCTTTTCTTCCTCAAACACAGGACAATCTTGTTTGCTAAGTTTCACATATGGTGGCAATGGAACACTCAATGCCTTTCCCTTCTCCATATTGAAACGTTGCAAAACCTTGTCAATATACTCTGTTTGAGATAACCAAATCAACTTCTTTGATCTGTCTCTCTCAATGCGCATACCAAGTATATGACTTGCCTCACCCATGTCTTTCATGTCAAATGATTTTGCCATCTTTGACTTCAAAGCTGAAATTTCTTCCAAGTGTTTGCCAGCAATCAACATGTCATCCACATACAAAATAAGGATCAGCCAACTGCCATCCTTAGCCTTCTTTGTATATAGACAGTGATTGAACTCACTACGCTTGTAGCCTTGAGAAATCATAAACTGGTGGAACTTATGGTACCATGCCCTCGGTGATTGTTTTAAGCCATAAAGACTCTTTAACAACTGGCATACCAAATCTTCCTTGCATTTCTCAACAAACCCTTCTGGCTGCTGCATGTAAATTTCCACATCTAAATCACCATGCAAGAACGCTGTCTTGACATCCATTTGGTGCAACACCAAATCCAATATAGCAACCAATGCAAGAAATCATCTCAATGTAGTCATCTTGACCACTGGAGAGAAGACTTCATCAAAGTCAATGCCTTGTTCTTGCTTAAAGCCCTTGGCAACAAGCCTCGCTTTGTACTTTGGCTGACTATCATGAGTGGTGATCTTATACCTGTAAACCCATTTACAAGGTAGAGCCTTTTTGCCCTGTGGTAATTTAACTAGCTTCCATGTCTGGTTTTTATGCAGAGCTGTCATCTCTAACTACATGGCCAACTGCCATTTTTTCGAGTCAACCACTTGTAATGCTTCCTTGTAACAAGATGGTTCTCCGCAATCTGTGAGCATGACATAATTTAGAGATGGCACATAACGATAAGGTGGTTTGGAGACACGCTCAGAACGTCTCACCACAACTGATTTTGCCTCTCTAGCCACTATAGGCTGTTCTTGAGCCTGACCATGTTGTCTTCATGTACTAGCACTAGGTCCATCTTCCCTGAAGACAACTCTTCTGATTTCCTCTGTCTTCTCTGGCTTAGCGTGAAACTTGGCTTCATTGAAATGCACATCATTGCTACGAATAAGCTTTCTGGACTCAGGATCCCAAAGCCGGTAACCCATCTCGCTCGATTCTCTGTAGCCAAGAAATATACACTTCTTGCTCTTTGGTTCTAACTTATTGTTGAACTCCTTAGGAATATGGCTATAAGCTTCACAACCAAAGACTCTGAGATGCTTATACGAAGGTGCCTTGCTTGTCCATAGCATCTCGACCACTACACTCTTATCCAAAACCCTACTAGGAGACCTGTTGATCAAATGGATTGCTGTAGCCATTGCTTCCGCCCAAAATCCATCAGGCAACTCAGCATTTGACAACATGCTTCTGACCTTCTCTTGAATGGTCCTATTCATACGTTCTGCAACCCCATTCTGTGAAGGATTATATGGTGCAGTAAGTTCCCGCTTAATCCCTTTTGCTTCACAAAAGTCTTGAAAAGCTTTGGAAACGTACTCTCCACCATTGTCAGTTATCAAGCACTTCAGCTTCTGACCACTCTGATTCTCCACAAGCTACAAGAATGTCTTAAAGACCTTGAGCACCTCATCCTTGTGCTTCAAGAAGTAAACCCATACTTTGTGAGAATAGTCATCTATGAATGTACAAAAGTACATTGCTCCTCCTAGTGACAAACTAGGCATTGGTCCGCATAGATCACTGTGCACAAGAGCTAACCGTTCGTCCCTACGATTCCTCTTTGATCTGTGCGATTCCTGTGTTTGCTTACCATAAACACAATTCTCACAAAACTCGAAATCTTGAAATGAAAATCCAGGAAAATAACCATAATGAGAAAGTATTTCCATTCCTCTTTTTGACATATGTCCCAGCCTACGATGCCACAGTGACACACATGGATGCTCAATCACATTGATTACATGGTTTTTAACCTCTGAAACATGTAAATTGTACAGAGTTCTTGACTTGCTGCCATGTGCTATAGTCATCGAACCTTTGGAGATCTTCCAAGCGCTGTTTCCAAAAACTGTCACATAACCCGCATCATCCAACTTCCCTGTATTGATCAAGCTCTTTCAGATTGCTGGAACATGTCTGACATTCTTGAGCCATAAAGAAGAGACATTCTAAAACTTCAACTGCACATCTCCCACTCCAAGTATGTCACAAACCTACTCATTTCCAAGTCTGACATAATCTTTTGTAGTCACATATGATGTAAACCACTCCTTCAATCTTCACTGAACTCTTCTTTTCATCTTGCTCAGAACTCTTTGTTTTGCCTTTTTCTTGTTTCCACTTCGTACAGTCTCTATTCATGTGACCCTTCTTGCCGCAATGGTAGCATTCTATGTCATCCTTTGACTTCGAGTCACGAGACTTACTTAGGTTTTGTGCCTTCTTACCCTTCTTCTCTTTAGACTGTTGTCTCCCTCGAACGACCAAAGCACTATTGCCTTTGTCTTTGTCAATGTTCTTCCTGTTCACTTCCTCTGTGAGCAAGCTGCCTTCTACATTGGCACTTGTAAGACCTTCTGGCGCGACAGAATTACTTAACGTTGTACGAAAAGTATCCCAACTGTCTGGCAAAGTGATTAAGAGAAACATAGCCTTCACTGAATCTGGAAAGACTATCTCCTGTGTTGTTAACTGGTTGAAAATTGTGTGAAATTCATTGAGATGATTTGACATAGTTGTCCCTTTCTTCATCTTCAAATCCACCAATTTCTTGAGCCAGTAAATCTGAGAAGCAGCACTTTGTTTCTCGTACATACCACATAGCTTTTGCCATACGCCATACACTGTAGTCTCTTTTGCTACGTTGAAGTAAACATTTTATGCCAGTGTCAGCATGATTGTGGAACAAGATAACTTGTCAAGCTCTTCCCACTCATCTTCAGCCATACCTTCTGGTCTCTCCCCTTTGAGCTTCAGTGGCTTCACTTGTTTTTTCTGTACCAAAACCTGCCAAATCTGCTTCTTCCAGAATGGAAAGTTTGTGCCATCCAGCTTCTTTATGTTGTAAAGAGTCTCACTTTGAGAAGATGCCATATCTGCCAAACTGTTTACTTCTGGGAAAAATCCGACAGAGTTTCCCCTGTAAAGTGGCCTCTGTACACAGTAAACAAGCTGTAAACAACAAGCTGAACACCTTCCTCAGGAACTGTCAGTATTTTGGAATATATTTTGACAGAGTCTCCCCTATAAACTGAGCTCTGGAAACCAAAAGATAGCTCAAAAACAACCATAAACAGCTAACTAGTGACAAATTTGAAAATCTCAGTAATATCCTATCATGTAAGCATGTACTGTCTCCTGTCTGGGCGATGACAGAACCTGTATCTGTCTCAAGACTGAACCCTGAACAATGCCTCAATGGCCTGACGCATAAGATGCAATCCAGTGTCTACACAAAGTCATACATCCTATGGGGTAAAAGTCGCCGAAGAGGATGCCTGTAGAGGGTAACTCCAGCAACCTAATCCACCTCACACTGGGTAACCCAGCCCCCAGTGCTTGGCTTCAAAAAACCTCACACACGACCCTCACAGATGGCTCAGCAAACTGCCCAGAACTAGCATACATCCTACAATCGACCAATCACTGTCCTATGACCGCTGCGGCGGTCTGTCTGCTAGCGTGACTCACAACTAGCAAACCCACAATCACAGTACTTCAATCTGCAATACATGCCAGTGGTGTCAAGCCGCCGTATGGCCACACCTCCCCTAGAACCTGGCAAGCACAAGAAGTAGCAATGCAGATTGCAATATATATATCTGATGATATATATGTGTACCTGGTCTATAGATGATGCTTTGAAGACGAATGAGTGATGTATGTCGATGCCAATATGGATGCCGACCACCTCCTGCTTGCCAATCTACACAAGACGGATTTCTTTGCGGCTGAAATCTATCTTCTATTGTAGTGCTCAGAAAAAAATTCTGAGGGCATAAACGGCTTCGAAAGGGGGGTAAAACCCCACATCACCTATCGGAAACGCTCCCAGAACGCCGAGTGTGAATTTTCGAGCTCCGGATCCAGAATCTGCCTGAAAAGTGTGCGCGCTCGATTACGCAAAAAACGCACTGCACCTCGCTCTGATACCAATCGAAGTCGCGGAGCAGAGTGTGGATCGACTCTCACACACACACAGAGATCTTACACAGTACGCAGAGAATTTTGTTTGAAGTGTTATCTCCCAAAAACCTTATTATCCACAAAAGTATAAGTGAGTATATACAAAGAGTTAGTGATAAGTGAGTTAGGCGGGCGGGCGGCCATATCCGTATAAGAGGCCACTTGGGCTTTAATCCCAACACACAAGACGGTAAGAGGCTTGCAAAGGTGCAACATGTGTATGTTGCTTCACAACTAAAGCTAGAGACAGGAGTGGCTCCATCGAGGTTTCCTGCAAATTGTATTTTTTACTCCTCTTGCGAGTTTTTTGGTTATCTATTTAGTATTTTTGCCTTGTGTGTTGCTTTTGATGACTGTAAGATTTCCATTGCTTTTTGTTCATGTTTACAGATGTTTTTCCATCCAATTTTGTAGTGGGAGCCAATAGAGTCCTTCACAAGAACTTTTGAGGCCATCCACAATGAGCTTGGCAAGTTTCTCTATGCCGGTTGTCAATCCTTTGAGCTTGCTTCACATGACCTTTTTTTATGATCATACTTATGTCACACCTAGGAGAAATGGATATGGTAATCTATCTCTGGTTCACTCACCAATCTTGGAGAGTTTGGAATGGCCTAAGCCAGAAAATGCCTTGATCGCAACAACCAAAAGGAGAATCGAAGGTGGATGTGCAAGCAGCAATGAAGTGCACCTATGGTTCCCATAAATCCATGGCAATATGGTTTATGTCTCTTTATTTGTTTGTGTTTATATTTTGACTTCAGAGTGTTCACAGGACACCAACAATGTGGACTTGCAAAGGGGGAAGTGCGATCAACGGGTTTTTTGCAGCTAGATGGGAAACTATGGTGGTCAACCACCAGGGAGATAGAATCAAGTGCTTTGTAGTTGCTGACAAGGTGGTGTTCAGATACCATATTGCGAAGCAAAGCTTGTCGATGGTCTTTCCCTACAGAAGATGGAAGCTAACAATGGGAGAATGGGAGGCACTAGACTCTGAGGTTGCTACTAGAGAATCAGTTGACCTGCAAATACATCTCCACGATGATGCAGTGCACCATATTACAGTGAACAATCACTGGCATCTTAGTCACCTTCGCGAGTATCTTAATCTCAGATATACCTTTCCCAAGCAATATCTCTTTGTAATCAATGAAAAGATTGTTTGCTCCAAGAAAGAGAAGAGCTTTCTGTGTGAGAACGTCCCGTTTCCGCGATGTATATTGGTAAAAGCTTGTAACTGACATGGATTTCGTCCACATAAATACGTATGGTGTTTTGAATCTCGTTTCTACTCATACTTGTTTATTCTCAGCATGTTCAAGTTTTCGATTGAAACGTGTAATTTATTTGTTGTGGAGCACAAACATTTTCAATGTTGGTGTCTTTCAATGCTTTGTCGCGTGATTTTGTTTAAAATTAAAGTTTTAAGTTATTTTGACATTAATTTAAGTGCTTTTTAAAAGGTGACTTTGGGTATATAAGTGACTTTCTAGTTTTAAAACTTCATTTCTCACATTCACAAAACTCTAGCTCTAAGCTCTCTTCACATCTTCTTCGCGAAGACGAACCCATGGCAACGTCTACTGATGCACTTCTCACACAATTAGAAAAGGTAGGACTTGCAGATCGACCACATGAACTACTCATTGTGTTCGAGGGGACAATTGACATGCAGGCCATTGCCAACCTTCATGTAGAGGTATTCAGAAGCTTTCTTGACTACATGGCGCATGACATGGAGGAATATGCCATAATTTTGAGGGATCCAACATGGCCTGGTTGCCAGTGGGTTTCTTGAAGCATCTCTATGCGGCTGACAAAAACTTCCGGTTTCACTTGTTGAGGTTTATTAAAGGTCTCACAGAACGGGACTTCAAGATAGAGGATGAGGATGATCTCATGGATTTGGGCATGGGGTGCATAGGCACCCAATTTATTTCATGGTACATGGTTTTGGCATTACTTATGCTTGAGGGAATGGACAAGGGAAAATCAAAGGAAAAGGTCAAACAAAGACCTCCTGTGACCATTGTGGAGGAATCAAATGAAGTTATCAAAGAGATAGATGAGCATGCCGAAGCATCTATGGCACTCCTACTCTTGCAAGATCCCACCACCACTAAGGAGGAACATCGAATGATAGAGGGAGATGAGGTGCTGGAAGAGGTCTCGGACCTCCAAATTCTCACTTTGCATCCAGTGGTGGTGGATGATTGTGAGTTTCTGTTCCTTGACAACATTGCCAAAACGTTAGGACTCAGAGAAGATGAGTCGCTTGTAGTGCTTGCTATCTATGCGAGCATGAAGGATCCCAGTGGAAAGGAAGAGAAAGTTAATTTTCAAATTGATTTCAAAGACCAAGAACTCCCAACAAGCCTCTCTTTCCTCCCCAGTGAAAACGAACAACAATTGGTGCAAACAGTAGCAAGTACACTAGTGGAAATAAAATCATATGCCGTAACGGAGAGCGCATTTCATCCACACAAACCACTGATTGCAATTTGTAGAGATGATCGATCTAGCATCAATCTTACAAAGAAAAATCTTGAAGAGAGGGATGAAGAAACTGAGGTAAACAAATCTTAACCTGGTAGAATTTCTAGTATTCCTTACTACAAGTGTTAATATCAATTAGAATGCTTTGTAGATGGCTTATAAGGTTGATAAGTTTGCAATGCCTACTACTGGAGGTTCGCGCAACGTCTCCACGGGTAGGGCTAGCTCTCTTTGGCGCTACCTGAGCCATCGATTCTTAGAGTATCTCACACATAGTTCTCCAAGAATGGGTGCAGAGCTGCTAAAGTGTAAAGCTTTAGGAAAAACTACCAAAATACCCCTCTAATTTGAGGAAATTCCCAAAATACCCCCGATATTTTGTCATAAATTCCCAAAATGCCCTTCAAATTTTCCAAAATTCCCAAGATACCCCTGGTTGTGAGAGTAAAATTCTCAAAAAATAAAATTTCTTGTAGGTCTTCACAAGAAGAGTGATTGTCTATCGTACAAGATGCTAAAACTACAATTTGAGTTGGTTACATAGGCTTTGGAGATGAATTGCTTCATTATTTTTAGACATAATTTTCTTTTTTGTGATGGTAACTAGTGACAAATTACATGTTGAGCACTCAAAAACGGATCTCCATTGTCAAAAAGAATGAAGATTAAAAAATCTTGAACAATCCAATCAAAATAAATACAAGAGTATTTTGGGATTTTTCGAAATTTGAGGGGTATTTTGGGAATTTCCTCAAATTAGAGGGGTATTTTGGTAATTTGCCCAAAGCATTAAGTGGCATACTCGCTAAAGATTCTCTCACCTTAAACGCTCACAAATGTATATTGGTGGACCGAGAGGCAACATTGTATGCCTTTACAGGCAAACACCCAGGCTCGATCCTCTCCCACTGTGCCTTGAGCTTAGGTCAAGGTTTGACAAACCCAGAGGAAATTTTAAAATCCCTTTGCGTCAAGTCAGCCATTCGCCCAATACCCAAAGATGTAATTCATAGAAAACCAATCGACCATGATGTAATATTCGAATCAATAAAAAATGAATGTTTTTGTCAAATGATTTTTGTTAGCATTCAGTACTTGCCTTTTTATTCATATTGTTCAATAATTTTCATTTTCGCCCGCCAAGGCACACACGTGCACAGAACTTCAAACATGCAGCCACCGGGCGATCGGGGGGAGTGTCTCGGAGATAATTTTGCGAAACGGGGCAAGGGGGGGGGGGGGGGGGGGGGGGGGGCGTACGGGGTCAAGAGGGGAATGTGGCGCATCGACGGAACCGGGCGGGGTCGGACAGGGCAAAAAAAGCCATTTGCGCCATGGCACGCAAGGAGCAATGACAAAATTGCTCCCTTTGCGTCATGACGCACAGGGGCTTTTTTTGCCCCATTCGTCCCTGCCTAATGCCACCGATGCGTCACATGCCCCTCTTGACCCCGTACGCCCCCCTCGTCGTAGTTTTGCAAAATTATCTCCGAGACGCTTCCCCCGGCCGCCCGGTGGCTGCATGTTCGAGGTTATGTGACATGTGTGCCTCGACAGGTGAAAATGGAGCCATGGTGGTGAACTTAAATTTAACATATCCAGCAATTCAAATACATATAAAAAACAATGTACAAATTAAAATAGAACAATTGCATAGAATGGTAGAAATTCATCATTTGATATTATAGAAAAATATTACAAATCTCATGAAAAGAGAGTACATGGGATAAACTACATCTTATGAAAGCATCCTTCATTTCTTAAATTTATTGCTAAGGCTAAATCCGTATTTTTTAATGTTACACGTTTGCATGCGCCATACAAGAGACACCATCTTGAAAAAGCTACACCAAAATGTCTTCGACGGCATCCTATAGGGCCAATAAAGCTGCACGTTGTATTCTTGTAACAGATTCACTATATTCATTGATCATCTCTCTCACCACCCGAGAGAAGGCCGCTTTGGGTATGATTGGCTCAGTGCTCTTTTGATATTTCCTGATCTCACGTAGATCCACTGTGCCTGGCCTCCATCTCCGCTTTTTTTGTGTTGTTGTTGGTGGTGAAGGAACTGCCTGCATAGCCCATTGATCTTTGTATTTTTTCCTCCTGTCCTCTTGGGTTTGCTGCTCTTCTGATGTTACCTTGTCCCTCTTTCTTCTTGCACATTGCTTGGCTCTTTGAGGGATTTTTGAAGGCTTTGAGCTCCCAGCCTTTGCTTGTTGGGTGGCTTGAGCTCTATATTGTGCCACCTTCTTCTCTGTCTCTGCTCATGCTTGTAAGTTGGCCAAATGATCTCTCTCGGCCTCAGCTCTCTGCTTTTCCTCTTGATCTCTCTGTCTTCTCTGCTCTTCTTGTACTCTAAGGGATTCCTTCTCAACTGCCTCTTTCTTTTCCCTCTCCTTTGTCTTTTTCTCCTCTTGGCCTCTTTTGCTTTAGATACCAGGTCGCCTGGTAATATCTTGATTACTCTTTCTTTGATTCACGGTGGAAACTTTCGCAACGTAGTATGTGGGGTGGCCTAAGCACCAGTGGTTGTGGTAGGAAGCGATTGCGGTGGATTTTCAAGCGAACCTCGATATTCCTCTTTTGTTTCTCTAGTTTCTTGTGTTGCTCTGTGAATTGAAATTGGTGGGCGATCTAGAAGAGGTGTGCGAGTGGCATGGGTTATATTGCCGAGACCTTCAAATATGTGTCGCATGTTGCTTAGATCATCTGGATTTGATGGTTGGGGAGGCTCTTGGGTGTTTGGAGCGGGCTGGGGCACTGGGTTATCCACTTGTGGTTGGGGATGTGGATTAGAAGCCGTAGATTCTTCATGGGTTTTGGGCTGCGGATTTTTTGTGGTGTGAGTGGTTGTGGTGGTATTGTTGTGCATAGTGCCAGTCTGCTCGTGTGAATCCTCCATGTGGTGCAAGATGTGAGTGCGTGTGCGTTTGTGCTCGAGTGGATCTTCTAGAATGTGCAAACAAGAAATGAACTTCAAGTTGTGAGTTTTGACGTATAAAGTACTATTTTTTAAAAAAAAACTTAAAAACTCAATAATACCATTAAAAATCCAACATAACTCCAAAATTGTCAAAATTTGTTACATGAAACCACTGATTGGGGCGTCAAGAAATCACGTGGCATTACAATGTATGCTTGATATGGGAATGATTAGTGTCAGAAAGTTATTGGTTTTCCACCCAGCATCTGCCATTTCGTAGCCAACCACTGTGGAAATTGATCTTTTGCACTAGAAGCATGATATGATTGCGATCGCCTCATGCTAACCACTTTCTCTATTTTGCATTTCAAGCTTCTCTGCACTCTAGTATTCTTCCTTTCTCTTCCCGCTAAAACTTTGTAGAACCAATTGAACATTTCGTGCATGGCATTGCTCTTTTTCCTCCCACCTCCATGCCTTGTATTTTTAAAATACACTGCTTTTGTTTGATAGTGTGAGTGCTCCATTCCTTGGTACTCCTCCGAATTCCCAATGAGCCGATGTGTCAAGAAAAAATGAGCTATGAGCAAAAAGAATATGCTGCAAAAATATAAACCTTTAGTTCAAACACTGATTTTTTTTTACTACAAAGACACTTAGTGTTCAACCCACCATGTAATGTGTTATGTGTGTCTCCCCCTAGGCATCCAGCATTTGTGTTGTGAAACTAATTACAAAATTTAAAGCAGATATCTCAGCAGAAGTTAGATTTTCCTTTTCAGGCAAACAAAAAATATCATCTACAGACTACCACACATGAGCACGCTTAATTCCTACGGTTGCTTCGTTACCTCTGTAGGTGGTAATGTCACATACCTTTTTCCACAATTGAAACTCATTGAGACTTTGGAAGTTAGAATAGTTTGAAAGCATATGCCTAGATTTACTACCACCCATACATATTTTATTAGGACGATCTTTACTACCACCCATACATATTTTATTAGGATGATCGTGTGTACTTCTAGATGCCTTCCTATCCTTTGATAGCTCTACTGCATAGCCATGCAAGCCAACGCTTGATAGAATAGATTCAATTTCTCTTATATACTCTTCCCTTCTTTCTGCAGCCTCCATGTTCCAAGCATAATTAATATGGAGCATCAACAACTTGTCAAGAATTCGTAGACAGGCATGAAGAGTGCACACATGCACATTTATGAGAGGAATCAGTAGAATAGGATCCCAATTTGGATCGTCTATGTCTCGATTAGGGGGTACACTCTGGTTACAATTGAGGATACCTTGAAACCATTGTTGGAGTGCTTTACCCACTGTTTGTGTAGTGGTCACATCTTTCGTAGAATTGACTGCAGCTTTGCCACCCTTACCCTTAGCCTTACCTTTTGCAGATGTTGACTATAGCTTTTCCACCCTCACCCTTACCCTTATCCTTTCCCTCAATTCCTAATGAGACTTTATTGTGGCAGCAATAAATGCATGGAAAGAGGGTCATTGCACCTTGCTTGCATCCTAACATACACCTGAGGGTTTTCAAGTCTCCTCCCAAATGCCACTCCACTTGGAACGTACCCAGACCTAAAACCTGCAATCGTTGTCGGGTGAAAGCATGTATAGGTGGCTTGGAAAGTAATGTCAAGGACATTGTTTTTTTGCGCTTAAAAGTGGGTGTTTTAAAAGTTCTTCAAATCTCAAAAAGAATATCACTCTCCTAAGGTACGTCAATTAAGTCTCTTAGCGTACCACAATTAATGAGACTAAATGTAATTTACTGTTGAACGCTGGATTATTGTCCGCCTCTTCTTTCCCGCTACACCCTATCTGAGCTTTCTCTTTGCTTTGAGTTTTCTTTGTCTCTGAGATCTCTCTTGGAGATCTATCTAGCTCCTCTCCGTATCTCTCTCACAGAGCTCTTGCTGAGCTTTCTGTATCACTCAGCCCCCTCTCTCTTTCTCTCTTTCTCTCTCTAAGCATGGCTCCTCTTGTGTCTGAGCTCGCGCTCATCTCTCTCTCTCTCTCAGCACTCTTTCTCTCTCTCTCTTGAACTCTATCTCTATAGGTTCCTCTTCTACTTGATGATTCTTGAGGTATGTAAACACTTATTATGCTTTGTTAGTATCTTTCTAATTAGTGCAAGAAGTGCCATGTATTAATTAAAAGTATAGCGTGTAGTTATGATTTGTATTGTATTTCTTGTAGAGCAATCCTTTGAAAATACTGCAGCAATGGAGCACAGTGAAGAACTGTCTATCAGTTCATCTTCATTGAGTAGATAAGCTCAACTTCAGTGCAGAAAATTAATGAGGGAGTATTGGGCTGCTCAGAAACGAAAGCAACGTAAGGCAACGGTCAACTTTGTGACGAGAAGCAATACGGGGGAGATGGATGAAAGAAAGAAACGAAGGATATGTCAATCTATGGTACAACACTTTGATACATTAACCATGGGAATGGATGCAAGTGGTAGGAAGGAAATCTTTGATGAACTTCTTCAACATCCTTGCTTCCTTACTATGCATAGTAAATTTAAAGAGTTGGAAGCAATTATGCTGAGAAACATCCGCAACACTTTGAATCATGTGAAGGTCCCAAGATCTTCAGACGAGTTTTTTGTGAAGAAATCAGCAATGATGATGTTGGTGAATGGTGGAAGCAAGGAGCAAAACACTGATATGAGCATACCGCAAGCTGCCAAGCTTATGGGGATCCACAAAAGACACTTATATTCAGCCAAACATCACTTAGTAGTGTCAAGTGAATCCGATGATTCGTTCCCTGCATCTACGTGTCATAGAGATGATGCACGGAGAACTCACATTACTCAAACTGTTAAAGACATAGTCTTTCAATTTTGGATGGATGAGACGAGGGTGTCTCCCAACAAGAAAGATGTTTGCAGTAAGAGACTAGCTAGATGTTCATATGTAAAGCATCCAATCCACCTTCTTAAGGAGCCTCAGGTAATTGACATATTTTTTTAGCACTTTTTATTGGTGCTACAACTCATATTCCTGCTACAACATTATGTTTCTATACCACTTTTTATTGGTGCTACAACTCATTACTGCCACAACATTATGTTTCTATACTTCTTTTTATTAGTGCTACAGCTTGTTTTGGTGTTTTGCACCACTTTCTAGTGCTGCTGCAACATTAAAAAGTGGTGAAACATTACTATACTAGTCTCTAATTGTATCTGAACCACTTCTAAAATTTGATCAATAGTTCTAAATGTTTTTGAAGCACTTTTACTTGTGTTTCCACACCACTTTTTAGTGTATTTGAACCAGTTTTTAATGTTTTGCAGCAGGTTTTACTGTTTAAGAAACAATTTTTACTAGAAGTGCACCAACGCTTCACCGTAAATCCTACAAAGTGGTGTTCACCCACTAAAAAGTCTTGTTTACCCAATGCTAACAGACGTGTTTTACAAACTCGTAGGGGTGTTACAGGTGCAAACGTTTTTGGTGGTGCAACTCACTTTTTCCAAGTGATGTAGCAATTTTTAGTCATGGTGCAACAATTATAGTAGTGCCATAGACTTTTTACTGCTACTGCACGAATGGTGCCCACCACCTTGTGATGGTAACCAAAACCATATTAGTGGAGTTTGAACACATTTTGTTAGTAAACACTTACAAGTGCTGTCACACCACAATGAAGCGGTGCACACAACACTTACACGTATAAAAACCACTATCACGTGGTGTCTGACCGCATTCAAGTAGTGAGAAGCCACTTTCATGTGCTAAGTCACTACGTCAGTCCATCACTCCATGCAAGTGGTGAGGCACCACTCCCAAGTGGTGTGACACAATTTTCAAGTAGTAACTAAAACCTTGTCAGTGCAATCAAGCGAAAAGTTCCCGCTTTCAAGTGGCCAGACACCGCATTCAAGTGACAAGAAAACGCGTTAAAGTGGTGATTGCCCACTTTGAACTAGTTTCTCACCACTCTCAAGTGGTCATCAAGTGGTGAGACACCACTTTCATGTGCAAAGTACTACGTTAGTCATCACTCCATGCAAGTAGTGAGACACCATTCCCAAGTGGTGAGACACCACTTTCAAGTGGCCAAACACCGCATTCCAATGACTTGAATCCGGGTTCAAGTGGTGACTGCCCACTTTGAACTAGTTGCTCACCATTCTCAAGTGGTCATCAAGTGGTGAGATACCACTTTCAAGTGATAGCTTAAACCTTGTCACTGCAATCAAGCGGCAAGCTCCCGCTTTCAAGTGGCCAGACACCGCATTCAAGTGACCAGAATCAGTGTTCAAGTGGTGACTGCCCACTTTGAAGTAGTTGCTCACTAATTTCAAGTGGTCGTCAAGTGGTGAGACGCCACTTTCATGTGCTACGTCACTAAGTTAGTCATCACTCCATGTAAGTGATGAGGCACCACTCCCAAGTGGCAAGACACCACTTTCAAGTGGTAGCTAAAACCTTGTCACTGCAATCAAGTGGCAAGTTCCCGCTTTCAAGTGGCTAGAACCGCATTCAAGTGACCAGAATCCGCGTTCAAGTGGTGACTGCCCACTTTGAGCTAGTTGCTCACCACTCTCAAGTGGTCATGAAGCACTTTTCACAAGAGCGCCTCCACTTCCAAGTTGTGTTGGACAACTATCTAGTTCTGATGCTAGTCTGTCAACTAGTATTTTGTCCCTCCCAGCTACTTTTTAAGTGCTAGATTTTAATTGGTGACTGGCCACTTTGAACTAGTTGCTCACCACTCTAAAGTGGTCATCAAACACTTTTCACAAGAGCTCCTCCACTTTCAAGTTGTGTTGGACTACTATCTAGTGCTAATGCTAGTCTGTCGCCTAGTATTTTGTCCCTCCCAGCTACTTTTTAAGTGCTAGTTCTGAACTTCCCCAGAACTTTCATGTCCTTACTCACCACTTTTTAATCGTTGCCCACTATATTCAAGCAATGCACACCATTTTTTATTGGCAGTTCATCACCGTCAGGTGGTTTGAATTCAGTTTTAAGTCGTGTCAAACCACTTTTTAGTTACGCTGAATGCGGTTTCTCACCACTATTAAGTTGTCCTCACACAACCTCTTAATATTCTACCTTTTTGTATGGTTACTAGTTTATACACTAATTTATATTTGTCGTGAATTATTATCACAGGTAAAACAATACTACTGAATGTATCATTACTAGTTTTTAGTGGTGCACACCAGTTTTTAGTGATATAGAATCAATTTTTAATGTTTTGAAACAATTTAACTAGTTTTGAATGCTAAATTTATTTTTAACATTTGTATACATGTATATTGCAGGTGGAGCTTTATTTAAGATTCAAGACAAAGTATGCAGATATTCAGATTTCACAACGTTGCTTTGAGTCTATGAAACCGTTCTTTGTCCGAAAATTGAGGGATCACTACACCTGCTGTTGTATTGGGCATGTACAAATGATTTTCCTTAAAGAGGCAGTAAATCACATGCGAACTTGAAGTTTTGATCTTCATGGTTCTTGCTGCATGTGCAGCTGCCCTATATGCCTTCATCATGATGAAGTTCTCAAACATGGATGTCTCGCATACAAAAATCCAAGTATGAGTACCACTTCACTGTTAGAGTCTATACTTGCAAAACATAGTTTCCATAGCTACCAATGCTTAATGGAAACATGCAATGCATGCGGTGTAGGTAATATTCAGATCTGTCCAAGAGAAGAAGTTGAGTAGAGTAAGCAAGTATCTGTGAAGTTTTTTGAAAATATAGTGGGTGCTACTGGATTAAACAATGAAGCTAGAAATGGCACTGTGAAAGACATTGTCAATAAGAAAATGCTGCCTAGAGAACTTTTGCGAGTGTACCAAGACCACTTGAAGAAGTATGTCACTCACAATTTTATATTTAGGTGGCAAGCACAACAGTTTATGGACTGCATTTCTTTGTTTCCAGATGATGTGGTTATCTTCGTCATTGACTTTGCAGAGAACTACTCCTTCAAGGAGCAAAATGAGATCCAGTCAATGCATTGGTACACTAAGTAGGTCACTATCTTTGTCCTGATTACTTATTTTTGCATCGCATCAGGTGCAATAAAGAAGACCATGCACTTTTTTGTCTCAGATGATAAACAACATGACACCTTATTTGTGCAGCATGCTTTTCTCTTACATGCTCAATGGTTGAGAGATCAAGGGCTAAGCTTTAAAAAACATTGGGTTTGGTCAGATGGCGCAGCTTCACAATTTAAAGCAAAGCGACCGTTTTACTTTCTTGCTAGATATTGGAGCCTTACTGGCATGGAAATGAATTGGAATTTTTTTTGCTCAGGACATGGAAAGGGGGAACATGATGGGGCTGGGGATGTCATTAAAAGGGCTCTAACTCATGAGCAATTGAAGAAAAATAGAATGCGGTTGACTTGTGCAGTTGAAGTTGTCTCTTTTTTGAGAATGCATCTCAGTACTGGAGCAACTGCTATGTATGACAAGCAAAAGAGGGAGGTCAGTAGGGTGTTCTGGGAGGTCAAGCTAGGCGATGTTCAGCGATCCCATCAATGGGACTGCAAACCATTGAAGGGCTCAAGAGCAATCCACTATGTGAATGGGTATTATGAGAACAACACTTGTGCATTGCGATCAAAACGGTTGTCATGCTTTTGTTTTCCTTGCAGTCTTGGCCATTGGAGAAAGTATATGAACAGATCACATGTGGAGACATGGCAATATCACACTTTGGAGCCACTTGCTAATAATTCCCAGTCATACGGAGACTCAGATGATGAGGAGTTCCAAGGTGCCACTTATGCAGGTCATTATGACTCCTTAAGCGATGCTCTCACACCTGAAGACAATTTTGTTGTCACTTCTGAAGAGAATAATGAGGAGACTGTTGACTTCTACATTTTGAAGTGTGTAGTAGCTAAGTGCCTAACAACTAACGAGCAAATTGATGCATGGGGCAACAAGATAGAGAAGCATACTTATATGGTCACAGGCCATTGGTATAAATCCCTACAAGAAAACTTGTACGAGTTGTGGGATAACAAGCCAGTAGTTTTCATATATTCCCACTTGACAAGGGCAATAAAGTTCCCTATGGAGCGTGTAGTGCTCGATGGCATAGGAGAAGTGTTCAAACTTTCCAATAAAAACCATGAGGCAATATACAATAGCATGCCCTTTGAATTGTAAATCAAAATCTGATTTTATATCATCTAGTGAAAGATTGAACAAGATGGAATTGGTGTAAACGTACGATGGAATTGACATGTTGGTTTTTGAGAATGCTTCACCACTCCCCCCTCCCCCCCCAAACATCATCACTAAAAAGTGTTGCAGTTCCAGAAAAACTCAATAAAAATTTACCACTTTTTAGTGGTGCTAAAGTGGTTTAGCACCACTAAAAAGTGGTTAAGAATGCTTCACCACTCCCCCCGAACATCACCATTAAATGGTGTTGCAGTTCCAAAAAAACTTTTGCAATAACACAATAAAAATTTAACCATGTTTTAGGGGTTTAGCACCACTAAAAAGTGGTTCTGAGACATTCAGAAGTGTAGAGACATGTATAGTGAAGAGACATGTAAAGTGCCAGAACTTCTGTATATTACAAAAAGTATATTACAACAATTATCCAGAAACGTCTACATATCCACCAAGAATGTACAATATATAACGTTTCTTAAATTACAGATGTACAATCTCATTCATCTCCATTTATAACAAAGTGCTCAAAGACTAGACTCGAAAGTTCATCTTTGGGATTGCTGATGGGGTTTTCCTTTGTATACTCCAGGGTATTGGGGGTTAGTGCCCATTTTCACAGCCATGGCAACAGTGTGCGCGTGAGGTAATCAGGGCCTTGTTCTTCATCAAGAGGATCAAAGGTGGGTGGACATATACAGTTGTCCCAGACATTGCGCAGATTTTTATATCTGGAGTCATCTACCAACAATGTCCGAGAGGAGTCATATTCTGGAAACTTGTTCTAGACATGGTAAAGGGGCTTGAAAGACACAGGTTCACCTGCAAGGTCTCTTGGAGCTCCAGCAATCTCTTCAAAATACGACCACCACTTCTCACATTGCCAGTTTGAGAAGAGATCCCTAAAGTAATAAGTCCTATGTTCCCATATGTATGGCCAACATGTACTGAGGATATGCTCAATGTTAGCAGCAATACAAGTGCTCCAAATCATTGCATCTACTATTTGCCTCAAATCCCAAACAAATTTCTCAACATCTCTACGGTAGTAGATCCACAACTTCTCGTCCACTCTTTTTAGTTTAACTCTGTCGGAAGCTGGACGTGGAGGGTGTTTAAGTTGTCGAGTCTTTGGATCACGTTTGGTTACATCTCGTTTCACAAATAGTCCATCGAGATCAAGGATGATGAGCTTTTTGATCTTGCAAAAATTCAAAACAAGATATCCCCATCCAGGGAAGTTTGGCAAAATCTCCTCAATTTTGGGGCAAACTGTTGGTTCCTGGTCTTCCTCACTTTATCTGGTGTTACATCTACATCCTGGTTAGCTGCTATGTCTTCAACCTTCTCATCTGGTTCTTGAACATCTCCAATCCAGCTAAGTTCTGCCATAGACAAGTACCATGCCTTAAAAACCTCAATCAGACTGACATATTAACCTTTACAAAATACACTTGAAAAGTATACCTTCCAGGCTATTGATTTCCATTTCATTAATTTCCTGAACTTCTATGGCAACGGTCCACTTGGCAGGAGATACTAAACAAAAAATAAGCTCTACTTGAAGATGCTCATGATGATGTCGGAAAGAACAATACGAGTACAATAAATAGCCAGTCAATGAACAATATGAGTACAATAAATAGACAATCAATGAGCAATAAACAACTAGTGAACGAAAAATAAAGCCATCGTTTCATTATCATCAAAATGAGGGTACAAAGACAAAATCACAAAGAGGCTACAAAGCACAAAAGGTTAATAGGGGCTACAGAAGTTTCTTGCGGGACTTTGATTTGGGAGGTTTAAGGTTGGGTGCTTGGAGGTTAGTCTTTTTCCGAGCAGATGAAGAATCCTTGGATTTTTAACCTCCTGGAGTAGGCTCTGGAGGCTCGGATGCAACCTTAGTTTTTTTCTTTGGTGTGGCGCGCTCTTCAGTGTTGCTACTCTTTTTTCTACGCCACAAAATCTCTGCACAAACATCTGAAATAAGAAGATCCGAGTCCTCATCAGACAAGTTCACTGTTGTATCCTTTTCAATTGGCTTCTCAGATGATTTTTCAGCGTCCTCTACGTCCTTGTTCGTTGTAGGTTCTGGCTTTAGAGGCACCTCGGCTGACTCCTTGGATGCGTCACCTTGAGCTCCCACTACATCTGCTCTTTTTTCATCCCTTTTTTCTGCCTTTTGTTGGTCCGGAGTGTCTTCACCTGCTTGTTTCTGGGATGCATTCTTATCCCCGCACCCACCACACATGCTATCAATATTGGGCTTGCGTGATGACCCAACTTGGGAGTGTGCTACATAAAAGACAATGTAATAATACTCAATATTAAGTTATGTGAACATTCAAAGAGAAGAATGTTCCACAGAATATTACCAATTCCATCAACAGGATATCCAAAGATGCCTTCCATTGGATCTTTCTCTGCAATTACATGGAGAAAAGAAACAAAATGGTCCAGAAATGAATCTACAATCAGCTTCATATCATAAGGTATAAAAACATCGATTACCTGTACCAACATGCTCATCCATGTTTGCCTCTCTAGGTGCAGCTTCAAAGCATCTTTTAAAGGTTCTTCACATCCATGAAATAGACACTGGCCGGCATACTTACAGGCAGTTACAAAACAAAGTGGGTGATACGGATGTTGACATCGGAGCACATAGACACCGGTAACAACAGTCTGCATGATAGACATCCCACAAGCAACACAATCACCTAACTGCACACAGCTATTGTCCGATCCCAAATGAACAAGCGGCCTGACAGGAAGGATAGGCATTCTTGACTTGAACAAATTAATAATCGTTTCCACAAATTGAAGATGCCCTGTCGCCACTTCTACTTCCCATAACAAAGTGTCATGCTGACCCTATAAAAAAATAGCACTGCGTACTTTATAGAACAGTATAAGTGTTTGTGCATTACTTTCAAGAGTCTTCATCACTTTATGTGGTACCACTTAAGAGTGTTATATAAACACATTTAAGTGGTCTTTTACCATATAAAATGGTCTCTAACCATTTTTTTCAAATTAGAGTTTAACCACTTTTAAGTAATATCAACTACTACTAGGTGAATCAATCAAGCTTACATACCTGTAACTATGTTGCCTCTTCACCTAGGTTATAGAGATTGTGCACTTCAATATCAAGTCCCATGTCTTTGAGAGCCTCCTTTATGATTTGAATCAAGGTCTCAAGCTTTGCCATTGCTTCCTCGTTGTACAAGCCCAGCCTTATGCAACTTGAGTTCCTCCATATCCTTGTTCAGTCTCTCTACGATCTTGGCGGCGCCTCGCATCAAACCAACCTGCTCATCTCTCTTTGTCTTTGATTGATCTAAAGCAATTTCTATTGCTTCGAGACATTGCTGCTTCTCTTTTAACTTTTTAGCAGCATTAGCCTTCATGTTAGAAATAGCTGCTACATCAAGCCGTTGACGCAGAAAATGTAGTCGAGGAAACATTTGACATTCCAAATGTTCCCATCGAGCCAAAGGCCCGCTTCTTTAGAAATTCCTCCTTAGCCTGCCCTGAAAATTGATGTCCACCTAAGTATGTCTGCCAGTCAAAGCCTGTGCCACTACTGTCAGTGTAATTAGGCATATTTTCTACATTAAATTTCCACTCGCTTCCAAGACATGGACCGTTTGTGGACCTCCATTTCTCCAATTTCCTATTTAAAGTTTTTTGTTGGCGTAACATTTTGATAACACCTTCACCATACACAGCCCATGCAACTAAACCTTCAGAATCTTCAACGGCCTTGCACTTCTGTCACGTAAATCCATGTGCAAAATGCACGCCTACCTCGTTGTTTGGGGGAGCTCCCTGATATACTTTGTGGTATAGCAGGAGACATTCTTCATACATTTCAGGCCTCAGTCCCTTTAAATGCATCTTCTCCTTTTGGTGGCGCTTGTAAAGCCATATCTCAATCCACTCCTCATCTAAGAAATCATCATCACATAGGAGCTTCAGATCCTGGCCAACCAAGCATAGCCCATATTCGGTATGAAAATCTTCCTTGGTGAAGCAAAATTTTGTTTGAGTGGGTAAGGCCACTCATGGTACTGTCCACCTCCCTGTAAAAACATATATGAATGCATGTTAGTATGTAATGAGCCATAATTAAACTTGTTTTATCAACAATAAGAAGTGGTTGAAATGATTTCTGCACCATTCTCAGTGGTACTGCAAAATTTTTAAGTGGTGGTGTACCACTAAATGGTTCTCAACCACTTAAAACTGGTTAGGTAACACTAAAAATTCCTGCTACACCACTATTTGCTGGTGATACATCACCTTTTGGTGTTTCTTCACCACTTTAAAGTGGTGCTCCAACACATAAAAGTGGGCTGAACCACTGTTCAGTTGTGCTACACCGATGTGAATTGTTGTACACAACTTAAAACTGGTGCTACACTCCTAAAAAGTAGTGCTACACCAATAGAATGTGATATCTCCTTGTAAAGCTTCATCACTTAAAAGCACTTAACCACCACTTTTAGCAAAGATGCAGAACTAAAGATTATTGCACTTTTGTAAAGCATCACTAAAAAGTGGTTCTACAGCACTGAAAGTGGTTGACCATCACGCACTACCACTTAAATGTGATTTGAACCACAAAAAGTGGTGACCACCACTTTATTGGTGTTTACAACTTTATACCAAATAATGTTAAGAAGCACCACTTTTCAGTGGTTCTACACACTTTTTAAGGTACCGAATAACGTTCTAGTTAAGAAGCACCACTTTATAGTTGTGTTCACCACTTTATAGTGACGTTGACCACTTTATAGTGGTCTTCACCACTATAAACACCACTTAAATGTGATTTGAACCACAAAAAGTGGTGAACACCACTTTATTGGTGTTTACCACTTTAAACCAAATAACGTTCAGGTTAAGAAGCACCACGTTATAGTGGTGAAGACCACTATAAAGTGGTCAACATCACTATAAAGTGGTGAACACTAGAAAGTGGTGCTTCTTAACTAGAACGTTATTCGGTACCTTAAAAGTGCGTAGAACCACTGAAAAGTGGTGCACCATCGTGATGCTTCGCTTAGAAGTGATGCTTCACCACAAAATAGTTAGGGTTTTCCACTGGAAAGTGATGCGCCCATTGTATCGCCAGTTTTTACTAGAGCCTTACCTCGTTTAAGTGTTTCCCAACACTTTAAAGTGGTCCAGTATCACTTTTAAGAGATGGTGCACCATATCAGCATAACTATGTAGTGATACAACCATGGTTTCTGCCCAACTTTAAAGGGTGCTGCAGGTGCACCACTTCAACACAGCCTATCACTGGTGCTGTACCCATAAAAAGTGGGGTTCACCCACTTGATATTTACTAGTGGTGTGCACATACTTTTTCCTAATAAAGCAACACTTTAATTGAATCCATGGGGGAAATACCTGCATCTAACCTGCTGAACATTTTGCTTCTCAGGTGTACCCTTGGGGGACTCGAAAGTTATTTTTGTAGCATGCATGTGCAAAAAATTCAAAAAATTTACAAGACATAAAACCAATTTTAGAAATGCATGCATGATGCATCTACCCTGTTTCGATAGGCGACTCCTGCGTAGAGATCTTTCCCTTCCTAGGTGTACCCTTGTCAGAGTCTGAAGGTCCTTTTGTAGCCTGGTTCTTCATCCTGAAAAAATCACAAATTCCACATAGATACAAGATCAATAGTTAAATGCATTCATGCTTGAACCTGCATGATGCATTCGTATAAGCATGCACACACAGTTGATAAAATCTGCATTCATGCTTCAAGCTACATGATGCATTTTTATAAATCATTCACAAGGGTGATCAATTAGATGTGCACAATGCATATACATTTCAGAAATAAATTCTAAACTCACACATGCATCATTAATAGTTACAATCCATGATTATCTTACCATACATTCTTTTTTTTTTTGCAATACCCTCCCCAACAGAGGGCAGACCATATTGCCAGGGGTTGAACCTGGGTCCTTACGCACCCACCCATTCACTTTAACCACTAGGCCAAGCCCCCTTTGGTTATCTTGCCACACATTCAGAGACAAGCATACAACGCTTCTACATTTGCATGAAGCATGTTAAAACATGGATCAATGCTACCTGGAAATGCTACCTGGAAATGCTACCTGGAAATGCTACCTAGGAAAACCAGCCACATTCAAATTCAACCAACATTCGTGATAGAATGCTTCAAGCGACATGATGCCACATACCTATTGTTGCTGTCGCAGGGGATTTTTATTGAAGTTGATGACCAGCCCAGCAAAAAGGAATCCTCCTGAATTTTCTTGTTGTTGTTTTGATGTTGCTGCTTGTTGCTTCGGCTAGCAGAGAAACACAAAGGAGGGAGGAAAGAGGGAATCAGAAACCTGAATGGCGTGGGCGAGACAGAGAGAGGGGGGAGGAACGAGCGAGACAAAGTGGGAGGGACGAGACTCGAGAGAATATTTGCATTAAGTGCTTGAAAGTACCTTGAGGTGAAAGTACCTTGAGGTGATCATTAACCAGTAAGCGCTTTCACTTAGTACACGTAAAATTTTAACCCTTTTTTTTCCATAAATTTTGAATTTAATCCCATTGTTTCAAACGCCTAAACCACCCATTTTCTCAACCCCAAAAACCACATACTATATGGTGGCAAAAGCAGTCCACCTATACATGCTTTCACCCTGTCCTTCTTGTTGTTTCCGAATGATGTCAACGATTGGGGTGTGATTAAAATACCATTTGAGAGACTCATGTGTCTCATGTGGGAGATGAAAAGCTTCCAGCCACCAAATATTCTTCTTGGACTGAACACCTAAATAGGTATTTCCCTTCTCGCTAGCATTTAGCTCAACATCAACGCCCACCAAGGCTCTGTTCATAAGCACAATGCTTACCCTCTCGAGCCATTGACCTTTGACAATCTAGCACTCATCAAGCTTCATCACAAATATAATTTTTCCATCACACTCTTCCTGTGTCAACCCATAAAATCTGATCATTGACTCTTGGAGCTTCAAC
This sequence comes from Adiantum capillus-veneris, assembly GCF_014529385.1. NCBI lineage: Eukaryota > Viridiplantae > Streptophyta > Polypodiopsida > Polypodiales > Pteridaceae > Adiantum > Adiantum capillus-veneris. The sequence goes on along the minus strand of NC_140934.1, from coordinate 54,298,484 downwards.
AAGTCAACATAAACATTATTGAACTCATTGTAATGAAAATATTTGTTCTCTTCTAATGGCAGGACATCCTCCACATATTGAGATCCACCCAACAAGCTTGCAACATCATTATTGGAACACCTTTTTGCAACACTAACATTGTAAAGCGTTGGTAGCAACCTAAACAAACCTTTTTCTGTGTGACCTAGTGTGACAAGTCTATACAAAGCTTCGTAGGCCTTGAAACTTATTCATGCGCTGTCACACACCTCGATCATCTCTTGAGGTGAAACAATGTTCTTTAGCTCACTGAAATACTTCTGGTGAAAAACTTTAGCAATGACAGCATTGGATGGATCATCCAATAGCTCCATCAACTCCATTGGTTTGATGATATGCTGCAGCAAAATATGTTGTTTAGCTCACTGAAATACTTCTGGTGCAAAACTTTAGCAATGCCAGCATTGGATGGATCATCCAATAGCTCCATCAACTCCATTCATTTGATGATATGCTGCAGCAAAGTATGTCCGATCATTTTAGCATTGGACTCGATTCCCATCATTGTTCGAGCCAAGTTCCTACATATTGAAATAATATTACAACAACCTACAAAAATGTATGAAATTAGAAGCTTGCATTTGTATTCCTACCAAATTTTTCAGATACGTTTCTTTCGAGCTCCACCGCTTGAAGATAGCATAGATATTGCATGTCTCTTGCGCTTGCGAATGTGATAGCCCAATGGAATGTGTGTGAGATGATCAATTCGCCGGTGCATATTACGTGCATTTTGTTATAGCTGAACATAATTGTCTAGACAATGCTCTTGCTCCATTTTTTGATGCTCTGCCTTTTTAATAAGCTTTGACATCTTGTCATTTAGCTGCTTCGTCTTCTCATTGGATTCCTCTTTGACTTGCTAAATGTCTTTCACATACTTCTCTTGCAATGATGAATAGGGAGCACAGAGATGTTTTCTTGCTTCCCTTTCATTGGAAAAAGCTGAATGTAATCTCCAGCAGTAGCCAAACAATCCGTCTATCCCATCTCCAATAAAACGGAGTAGCTCAGTGACATTACGGAAAGGCGGTGATGCATTGATCATTGGATTGCCATGGTAAATATGGCCATCAACCCATAAGTTGATTGCCTTGCATCCATGGTTCCGTAGTTGGTCTCCACCATTGCGATTAGATGTGCCAAGTGGCACAATTGCATACTCTTGCTCTCAATCGGAGTTTAATTGATATCGTTTTGATTTCTTAGTAATGTCTTGCAATGGTAAGGGATTGAATGACATTTGTGTTAGTTACTCAAGCAAATTAGTGATAATGTGTAATAGTGACTGCTACAAGCAGGTGAAGGTAGCTATGCAGGAAAGAAGTGGAGAGTACTCTGAGTTAGGAGAAAAAGATTATGTTGTGGAGGGAAGAAAGAGAGGGAGTGCAGCTCAATCTCCTTTGAATTCGAATTGTTGATCATGACTGTAGAGAGATAAATGTTGCAGCACACAAAGGTAATGGAGTTTTCCATTGCACTCAGCTGGAGCTGGAGTGGGAGAAGCATGAGGGGAAGAGAGAGAGAGAGAGAGAGAGAGAGAGAGAGAGAGAGAGGAAAAAAGTGGGGGATAGAAAAACAATAAAGGAAGAGAGAGTGGGAGAGAGGACATATCTACAACCTTGGAGGATCTACACTTTTTCAGAAAGAGGCAGCCAAGAATGTTCCTTAATGATTGGAAGAGGAAGTGACATGAGAGAAAAGGGAGGAAAGAAAGAGAGAGAGTTGGCTCACATTTTAGAGAGAGAATGCAATGAGAGAATGTGAAAAATTTTCTTTTCTGGCAGGGGGGGGGCCAAAAAGTGCCTCCTTTACTGAGTTCTAAGTGAGAGAGAGTGTTTTATATGTTAGAGAGAGAAGAGGGGTGGGAAAAGGACATTTGAAAATTCATTTACCCCCCTCTCTTTTGGGTTACTAAATAAAATATTTTCAAATTCAAAATATGAAAATGGATTTTTTTAAAATCTCAGCATAGGTTTGCCCTCTCTTTTAGGCTTGGTCAAACTTGGATTAAGCTTTAAGAATTCCCTTAAACTGCCAAATAAAGAGGCCCTCCTATAACCCATTCACTTCCTAATGAATCCACCTATCCTCAAGCAATCATGATCGTCCCATCTCCATTAGTTTACTGATACATGATTGGAGAACCCAATGCTTCTGCAAAGCGCCGTCTATGTTATAATGAAAGGGATTCTATTCTTGCCCTAGGATATGCTCCAAATGTAGAGGGACTTTGACCTAAGTTTGTGTTTCTTATCTCACTTGAGACACCTAATAAAATTTGTAAAGAAGAGGGTGACATTGTAGTAATTATTGATGAATTTGTTTACAAGTGACTGTATTGATCATTGTTGTTTATAAATGTCCATCTATGATTGTGTGCTTTGATTTGTCTCTGTGCTCTATATGGTCTAAACTTGATGTGATATTGCTCTCAAAACCTATGCTTAATGATGTTTACTTTGCTAGGTATAAAGAGTCTTTAAATAAAGGATTGCCACATTAGTTGTAGCAATGATCTGGTTATGCTATTTGGTATGTTCCAATGTAATTTGACCACAATGATGTACACTTGCCTAGAGAGAATTTCAAGCTGCGGTAGTTAGCAAGAGAGGGGCAGAGCTGGAAAAATACATTTTCCCTAACTTGTGAAAATAAGGGCAAACTTGAAATTGTCCTGGTTTCTGGGCTAGCTTTTGCCGGTAATTACACTAAATTTCCTGGTTTTCTTAAAGGCAACCTCAAAATATAATTGGGACTTTACAATTTCAGCCTATTGAAATAGACCCCTCTAACACTTGAGAGGGGCATTTTGGGAACTTTTCCAATTAAAGGGGTATTTTGATAAGTTTAATTTATTCATATAGATCATGGCAAGAGAGTTTGGTGATGCTCCTTTGTTTGCTGGGAATCGACACGAAGCGGTTGAAAGTATAGGAGTAGGAATCGTTGGTGTCTAAGATCTCTTCAGCACTACAAATATGGGTCTAGCTGCATCTCACAACAGAGCTCTATTGATCCAAATTGCTTTCTTCAAGGGCTTCGACATTGACACAGATGGTTTCTGCCTTTCCAGAGTCGTTGATTCTAAATCCAGATATTGACCTCAAGGTTTCCATCACCCACCAGCTAGAAGCGGCGCTTGGAAAGAGTCTTCTCGCAGAATGCATTCTGTCCTGGCCATCGCTCTTCATGGGCTTGGGGTTTCCGCTTGAATCTGCAACAGAAGTTAGATTTGGCCATTGTAGATCAAGGTTTATAATCTGCAAGACCAGGTTTAAGATACTTGGTTAGCATGAATTGAAGGGCTTTCATACACTTGCTATGTCATTGAATTTGTTTGAGTAGTCTTGTTTATGGCTCCATTCAATACCAACTAGAAGTTGTTTGACATTTCCTAAAGTACTTCTCATGGAAATCGTCATTGCTTTGACAATCATGCATAGGGCCATTGCATCTCTTGTCCTAGAGCATCCCTTTGTTTTCTCTAACTTTATTATGCAATAAATTTAGTGCTACTACGATAAACAATGATTGCTATCTCTCCATGCATCCTACATCAACATAAAAATACACATCATCATAAACAATGCAAGCAATAAGAAAGACTTATCTCTTTCATCTGAACATGCCAAGCTATGATACCAAATGTTAGGCGTGCTTGTCTCACAAAGACGGTGAGACTGCAAACTTTTTTCGCTCGTAGAAAATGAGAAAGTGAAGAGACAAATGAACATAGTTTGTTCAACTCTCACCCAACCATATGCTATATAGGAAAATCCTTTTGCCCTTTTAGAAAAATCCATGCCCTTTTAGCACAATCCATGTGACCTTATCCTTGAGGCTTCATTAGAGCACCCGCCAATACCCCTTGGCATTTTTGTCCCATGTTTGTAGCTTTTCCTTCTTATAACCCTCCCCCAGTGCAAGCCGGACTCCTAGTTGCTTGCCCCAATCCATGGCTAATCATGGCACCTTTATTCTTGTGCTCTACAATGCACATTTAACATGCTTAGTTAGCCATTTAGCCTACTTATGCACTTGCAACTCATCTATCTCTAAAACTTAAGATAGCACCAAGCTAACAGAGCTACCATTTTTGAGTCCATATATTGTAAATCTCTTTTTATTACTGAATGTAAACTCCTTCAAATTCAAATCTTATACCTTGTTATATTTGTACAAAAATGTATAGTCGGTAGTCAAAGCTACGAGCTTTCAAATTGTAAGTAATATATTATCTCTAGTCCCATTCTACCCCAATTCTGTGTCAGATTGCCATTTTTGAACCTTGGCTAAGGTCTCAAAGCCAATGTTTGAAAAAAATATTAAGTTTCTCAGTAATGAAACGTACGTCACTATCTTTGAGCACTCTATACTCTCTCTTTGTATGTCTCTTCAAATGCACGTATCTCCCTCATGGATTGTCTGTTTGAAGCATTGTTTTCTTCTACGTGTTTATAGATGAAATCTCTACATAATGATGTAAGTGTCTTGAGATAGTTCTATGTATTTTTTGCTGCTAATATTCTTGCTAATAAGCATAGAAAGTAAATTTTAGTTATAGTAAGGGTATTGGAGCATCAAAGCTAAGCTTTTAGATACATTATGGACTAAAGTCGACTAGGTTACATCTGTCTTGTTGATGATAATCATTTTTTTGTTTGCAATTATTAGAAAGTGGATTTTGAACGCTAAGCATGTGCATTTAAGCTTTGTCTACATAACCTATAAGTTTAGTACAGTTTGGAGCATAGTAGCTTAGTGAGATGTTAAATTTTCTTACCGATGTGATGATTGACTCGTTTGGAAGACAATGTTATGAGCTTAGGAAACAAAAGCAAAATTAAGAAATTGAGGAAAAGGCTCAAAAGTTATTCCAAGAATGAACAAAGTCAACTTCAACTAAGTTCAAGAAACCAAAATCAAAATTAGAGGTTCGAGACTTGTGGATAAAATCTATGACCAATTAATGAAGGTTTGGAAGCCTTTCATCCATAGAAACCAAATGGAAGAATTATCCAACCAGCTCTGACATGGAAGCAACAAAATTGAAAGCCTATTAGAATCTAGTGAGAATCATGCAAGCAAAGCTTAAAGTGCAAAAACCAAAAATTGAAACAATTGTAAATCATGTGAAAGGCAAAACAAAATCGGGGTCAGTGGAGATAACAGACTCTAAATAATTGAGGGAGTCCTTAGTTAGAAAAAAAGACCCTAAAATCATAGTAGCGATTAACAATGAAGGCGGCCCCCTAGTGGAGGAAGATTGGCATATATACCTATGGAGAAAAAGTGAAAGAAGTCAACCCATGGAAGCGTGACCATGAAAGCAATTCCAATCAAAGAAGTATGGCTAGACCATCCACATATGGAATTGCACGGACAATCTTTGTGTGGAGATTAGGGGTCAGAGTGGTCAAGCCCTTCCAAAGCCCAAACATTCAAAACCCTACTCGCATACCTAGGAGGAAAAGAAGAAAAATATTTGCCATGTAAAACCACAAAGTTAAGGCGAACAAAATAAACATTAGAAATGGAAAATCTCCAGCCAATAATGTCATCTAGTGCACCATTACATCAAAAGAATTTTTGAACTTCATACCACATCTACGGAAAGATATGCAAAAAGTATTGAAAAAAGAGAGAATCTATGGGTTACCAAAAGAAGAAGTTGAAGAGATCCAACGAGAAGAATCTTCAAGAAAAATTGTCAAATCTGTTGTGATGAACAAAGTAGGAGATTACTACAAAGAGAACAAAGGAGATGCAACACTCCTTGTGGAGTTTAATAAAATCAAACCCATGGGAGTGTAATTGGAAGATAGTTACATTGAGTGACCAATGGGATTTTTGGAAAATTTAATAGTCATTAGCTCTTGCAAGATTGACTACTAGTAGCATACGTTTTCCATTGTATGTTTTGAAAATAAAAGAAGTATGAAATCATTTTTGGACGATCTTTTATAAGTTAGGTTCTATTAATTCAAGATTGGGGGGATATCTACCTATATTTGAAACAAGTAGGATTAGTTACAAGAGTGAACGCAAAAGATCATTCTTACAAGGATGTCCAAAAACACCCATTCATATGTGAAACAAGTAGGATCAATTACAAGAATGAACCTGAAAGATCATTTTTACAAGGATGTCCTAAAAACACCCATCCAAGAATTTGATTTTGAAACCTCAGTTGAAACTAAACTTCCATCATGGTTAAACAAAGACACTCCTATTTTGATATGTGGGCCTTCAAAAAATGATAGTTTAAAGTGAGAAGATTATATCTTGGATCGAGATGTGAATGATGCAGATCATCTGCCAAAACCTTTTCTTGAACACTAGTTCAAGCCATTTGAGTGGACTCAAATATTGGCTACCTTGAATGTTTATCTCAACGAGTCCATACCCACCTTATTTTACAATGAAGAGGGTTACAACATTATTCTATCCAAATGGTAACCATTATGAAACTTGATGACCAACAATATTTCTCCGACCATTACTATGATACTACGGATGAATTAGAAGAGGAAACTTTTATGATGGATCAAAGAAAGAGCACATAAGAGCAAGGCTACTACTGTGAGGAGGAGAGAAAAAATACTTTGGTTTTTCTTATCAATGACGTAGATGACAAGAAAGGTATAGAAAAGAACGAAAGACTAAACTATAGAGTAACAAGTTTGTGCAAGAAATCAATGGAAAAACACATTTTTTAATGATGGTTAATGCTAAATATTTTATTAATGACAAGATAATAGGCATATATAGCATTTCATAGAAATAAAGAGAACAATAAACTGAAACAAAATGCAAAGCTCAAAAGACAAACAAACCAGAGAATAAAGAACATACCATGAAAAAACCACTGAAACAAGCTAAATATTATAAATTGAAATGGACCTAGAAAGATGTATGGACCACGAAAGTGGAGTCAAATAGTGACAAAGGTAGTGATTCTATGGTTGTTTCATTACACTATACGAAATCTACATTGCAGGACATTGATCATGGAACAACCCATGAGATCACCCAAGGAAGGAACATGAAAATCCTATAAAGTACCAGAGAGTGCCAAGAATCAAAACCAAGGAAGGAACCAAAATCTACATATCTTGCTAGAGACTTGTCTGAGAAAGAAGAAGAAACTCTCATTACGACATAGGAATATAGGGATGTCTTTGCATGGTTGTACAAAGTTCTCAAGGGAGTGGATCTTGAAATTTGTTTGCATACAATACCCATGAGAGATGATGCTAAGCCAAGAAAAGAAAGACCCTATACATATAATGAGACTTTTGATAAAAAGATCAAGGAGGAGATTGAAAAGGTCAAGGAAGTACAATTCATCTATGAGATTGAGCACACAGATTGAGTATCCCCGATTGAGATAGTATCTAAGAAAAATGGGAAGTTAAGGGTGTGTGTCAACCTCAAAAAGGTGAATGCAGCAACTATAAGAGACAACTATGATCTTCCTATCACTAATAACATCTTCAAAAGAGCGGCTGGAAAGGAAGTCATCTTCTTAAGTAGATGGATTCTAAGGCTACAACCAACTGGCCATTGATCCAAAATATCAACATAAAACGGCTTTTTCCACAGAGTGGGACATATTTGCATATAGACTCGTGACTTTTGAGCTCATAAATGCTCCAACAACATTCCAAAGTCTAATGAGACATGCTTTCAAAGATTATTTGCAAAACTTTTGAAAGGTTTACATGGATGACCTGTGTGTACACTCATTCAAACAAGTGGGTCACTTTGAGCATTTCAAGAATTTTTTTGAGAAATGCCACCTATATAGGATTTGTTTAAAATCCTAGAAAATGTGTATTCATAGTTAGACAAAGTAAAATTCTTGGACACAGTCCCTCCAACAACAAGATTGCTACTGATATGGATAAAGTAGACATCATTGCAAAAATGCTTAGGCCTACCAGTGTCAAGGAAGTTCAACTTTCATGGGACATTGTGGATATTATTAAAAGTTCATCTATATGTAGGCTATAAGTGTCAAACCAATGTATGGCATGATCACACAATTTTTATGGACCAAGTAATGCAAATAGTATTTTCAAAATCTTAACTAGGGCTTTGTCTTCAACTCCAATTTTGAAAACTCCCAATTGTAACAAAATTTTCCATCTGTATGCTGATGCTTGGTAGCATATTAGCATGACCAGGAGAGGGAGCCATGGATTTTCCTATCTCCTATGCTAGCATGCAATTGAGTTCAACCAAGAAAAATTACACCACGATAGAAAGAGAAGGCCTCAAAATGATTTATGCAGTTGAAAAGCTCAAAAATTACTTACTAGAAAAAAGGTTTGTGCTCTTTGTAGATCACTAGGCACTACTCTATCTAGTCAATAAACCATTTAATATAGGTAATATAGGTATAATAGTGAGATGGTTCATCATCTTACTGGAGTTTGACTTTAGAGTGGTTGTTAAGAAGGGCACCACACATCAAAGAGCTGACCAGTGTTAAGGATTGAACCCTCGGGGGGTGCACTATGTAGTCATGTTAATCTATAACGTGAGTTCAAAAGGAGGGGTTTTAAAATGAAAAAAAATTAGGTAATTTAATAGAGATTCATTAAAATAAAATTGGAAAATTTTCTTAAAATAAGGGGTCATTTTATTCATTCAAACATGTTAAAAGAGGGGTTTTTTTAATACCCTGTGAACGCACATTATATAGGGCGCTACTGAACAGTGAACCCCCCGAGAGGGAACCTCCCAAAGGGTGGATGATGATTTTTTAGTTGCTTATTTTTTATCTATATAAATGATTTGAATATGGTGAAAGAACCTAGTTCCTTTAATGATCATTGCATAAGTAGATTCACATATTCCACTTCCAATAACACCCAAGCTAATTTAGCAATAGGCTATGTATCAGTTGTTAGTAGCAAGACTGTATCAAAAAAACAAAGATGGAATATGTATCAGTTGTTAGTAGGAAGATTGTATAAAAAAAACAAAGATGGAATTCTACTCTTGTAAATAAGTCTTGAGAGAAAGCCAACTATCTGAATCAATTTCATATGGTAGTAGTTGGGATCCATTTTGTTGAAAACCAAACCTTTGAGAAGACTTACATTCTTGGGGGTGTACTAGACGGCTATGAAAAGGGATATCCACGCTCATATACAAAGAGGGTAGCCATACATCATGCTACTTTATTCCAAATAGCCATTGTACCAAAATGGATTAAATATTTGATAGAGTACTTACAATGATTAGGCAACAATTGTATCGACGAGAGAAATATCAACAACTGAGACTATGTGCCAATGAAGCTGAATATATTCCTAGACCAGGGCATTGTGCATGTCTAGTAGGAGATCATTTTTTCAATGAAACCATGGCTAGAGAAATACTAATGGTTAGCATACGGTGGCATACTTTGTTTGTTGATGCCAAAGAATTTGTAATACAATGTAATGCTTACCAAAGGTCTAAAATGCCAATCCAAATGGATAGCATGCCATTATGACCAATGATGTGAGCAAGAGCATTTGCTAAATATGGAATTTAGTTTTTTGGTCCTATACAATCGCCCACCTATAAATCCTAAGCACAATATATTATTGTATCCATATACTATTTGACTAAGTGGACTAAAGCGAGAGCCACTAGGAAGAATGATATGAATGTGTATTCACAAGATACAGATTTTTGAACAAGCTCATTTGTTGGGAAATATGACGTAGCTAAGTAGATAGTTGAGTAGATTACTTAATGGAGAGAGATAATTTTTGCACACAAGAGATTATAGAGTAGAGTAGAGAGAAAGAGAGAGTACAATGTGGGCTATGTCCATGCAAAAGCAGCCACTCAATCGCTTTAGTACTTCAAAGCGAGAAGTAGATTACAAAGGGATTATACCCTTTTGGATCTCCCGCTTTGCTTCACTCTCACCACCTCACACCCACCTTGTTGCATCAACTTCACACTATGAAATTTGTGTAGAAATGACCTCCTTTTATAGGCCAAAAAGGTTACCCTCTCTCATGAGAGGCAACCATGTGTATCCGCCCTTGTGTAGATAAGTCCAAATCAGACCCTCCAATCCGCCCATGTGTGGCCGCCCTTGAGAAGACAAGTCCGCTTTTGAATTCGGCCACCCGCCACCCGCCATTGACTTCCGGCCACCGCCACCGGCCATTGACTACCGGCCACCAGCCAAGCGGCCAACCGACTGGTCGTTTTGCAACCACTTTTCGACCGCCGTCCGGCCATAATATTTTGGTGAAAAGGAATATTTCAAGATTGGTCATGAAAATTATGGTTTCCAACGAGTAATTTTTCTTCATGCATGATGGGTTCTCCTCATAACGGGGGCCTTACAAATGTGCGTTTTTAATACAAAAAATTACAAGGGATAAATCAGGCTCCATACGTAACACTCATGAGTGATTGAGGTAAGCATTTTGTCAAAAAGCTTGCTAAATGTGTTTATGGTTATCCACCACAAATCCGCGCCATATCATCCTCAGATAATGGCCAAGCAAAGCATACAAACAAAATCCTTAGCTTATTACTTACAAACAAAGATTGTACGCTCTGGACACACTGATTGGGAGATGAATTTTAATTCAACTCTTTTGTCTTATAGTGTTTTATACAAAACAATTCTAAATGCTACACCTCTCAATCTAGTCTATAAGCTTGATACAATACTACCCATGGAATTTCTACTTCCATTACTTTGAGGTAGAGTGGATAGATCATGAATTGTCTGAACATTTAGAGACTTTTGAACTATTGGATGAGCAAAGGTTGCAGCCATTGTGCACATTTATTCTCAAAAAGGAAACAAAAATAGATTTTTGACTCTCATCTATTGACCAAAATCTTCAAACAACGGGATCTCATGTTGATATATTCCTTAAAGCAAAAGATTCCAAAATTCAAAAAAAAAGAGGACATGGTCCATTTGTGGTGGAAATTGTTTTACTAAGCATGGCCGTTAAGTTAGACACTTTAGATGGAAAAGTCATTGATAATTGGATAATTTGATATTGACTATGCAATTTAATATAATCTAACACTAACCAATTATCTTTTTGAATGAATACATGCAACAAAAGAATGCAAGATCAAAGATCAAGAGGTCATTGATGAAGCTTAAGAAGAGGCTCACATCCAAGTATTGAAGATAAAGGCAACAATGGCCCACTAACTAATGGTAGTGAACACATTACAGGTTCAAAAAATACACTTCACTCAAGCCTTAGCAAAAGATGAGATAAAAACTAATGATGAATGGTTGGATGGACTTGAGACAATAATCATGGTGACATTGAAAGAGGGTGTTAGATTCAATGCCTTAGCATATAGAGGTGCTAGGATCAATGCAATAAGTTATTGCACCTACAAAAACTCCATTAGACAACCCTTGGAGTCTGAGCCAAAGTGAAATCATTTGACAAGGGATTTGCTCTAGCTTTGGGTATGATTAATATCAAACTTCTAGTACATCGATTTCCTTGCCCGCACACTTTTATCTGCATTCGAGATGAGCATATAAATGAAGACATGGTATTGGGAGTTCCCTGGAGGAGAACGTACTGATAGCCGTTTTTCGGCTCTTTGTAATTGCCACAGTGAGTTACCTCACCCTACCAAAATCACCCAAACACTGTGGCTATCCCTACCATTTCACTGTACATAGGCGTGCGTGAGTCATGGGACTTTTCCCATATCTTCTTAAAAAACCCTCAATTAGCTAGTCATTGGGCTAGTTGAGCCAAAAAAAAAAAAAAAAAAAGTATATTATAGCCCATTTGTGTGTAAATATTGCATTGTATATAGGGCCTAAATAAAAAGATTTTTCGTAATTATTTTGGTATTTATTTAAATAATTCTACGTAGGATGTGTTATTTATGCTATGTACATTGACTCACCATTACCATATTTTTTCTTACCATTTTGCATACTCTTTATTCCATATAAAAATTATCTCATGCAAGCTTCTCTTATATTTGGTGTAACTCCACCCCAACAAAAATCCAAAAAACCTAGTTTTATTTATGTGTATATTTTTTCACTATTGTGATTTTTCCCTTCCTACATCTATTTTGTTTTTTTTCTAAAAAAATTATAACACCAAAAATATTTATCTTTTTATGGTAGCCTCATAATGGGAGAGATTTCTTTTGACCCCTTTATATTTTTTCCACTTATATTATTTATATTTGACATGTACATATATTTTTAAACCCCTCAATATTTGATTTTCTTAGTTGTACTATTCACTTATATCATGATCTCAACAATATCTTCAATTATAGACCTACCAAATAAGGTCAAGGGTAGGTGGCATGCATACATGCACTATGGAGGGCCCACTCTTGGAGGTATTCAAAAGAATCATCCAAAGAAGGACCCCACAAGGACTTTGTGCAGTGGAAAAAAAACAGTCGGTTTTGCTGAATTTTTAAAGTTCACTTGCTCTCCGAATTTGAAAACGTGATACAAACAAAAGTTGTAGCTCGTGGGCTGAAATTTTGCCTCAAGTTTTTTCATAGTTTTTTGAGCTACGAGCTGTGAGCTATGATTTTATTAGTGGACCCCAGTTTTCCCATTCTATACAGCCACACTCTCTCTTCCACTTTCTTATTTTCCTCTTTCACACACACTTCTCCACTCATCATCCCCACCTCTCTCACCACTCCTCTCTGCACCCTACTCACCTTCTCCTCAACCTTGAAGAATAAGAGAAACCATGGTGAACTCATACCTCCCACACACAATTCCATTCCAAAATTGACCACCTAGTCTCATTTTTCCTCCTCCAATTTACCCATATCTATCAAAAAAACCACAAAATTCAGCCTCTTCTCTTAAAAGACAGCATCATGGTGGTTGATTACTCAGCTTCAATTACCTTGTCTCTCAAGGAAGGTCAAGAGTGGAGAAAAAATGTACCGTCAAAGCTAGTGGACCGTCAACAAGCGTCAAAATTGGCCCTACTCAAGACACTTGGAGCATCAACCTTGTAAGAAATCCACCTTTTCTTATCGCTTAAGAGTTTTTCTTCCTTATTTGTATCCTACATGGATACTCCCATTGTAAATATCCAATTCCATTTGTAAATTAATACTAACTCTACTAACACTAACCCACTATGAAAAGTCCTATCACCTCCATTTCTCTCCTCTCTCTTTCCCCACCAACTTCTTGATAATTCCAAGCAAAAGAAATTAGATAAATTGCTGAAAATCTAACCCAACCATGGTTAGAGGAGTAACCCTAGCCTTCAAAATTGCTATAAAAGGAGGGTGTAGCTAGCACAAAAAGGGGGGAGAAGAAAGAGCACTATGCTATAGCTTGAGAAGCCAAGCTCAACCTCTTGAGAAGGAGCTCTTGAGTGGAATCTCATTGGCATTAGGCATATGTATGTGTTGTATTAGGGGTGATTAGCAAGGGAACTCTATGCCATTGTAAGAGAGAGTGATCATTAAATTGAGAGTAGGAAATCTATCATTTCTCCTACTAGAGTAAGCCCCAACATTTTCTGAATCAAGGAGGGTGAATTTGGACTAAGCATGGATACCTTGTCTCCCTTCCAACGTGAAGTCATGGACAATAATGATGTGTAAGTGTCTTGGTGTTTATTTAAGTTCTTGATAGCTTGTCTCCGGGTATTGTTATCAATTTAGCCATAAATCCCACATGCTGAGGGCGATAGGGTGGAGAGGACTCCCCTGGCCTTAAGATAGTGATTGGGGTGGATTTTTTCTTGTGATGTGTTGTGGTGTAATTTACTCAGGCTATGTTGAACAAATACTAATCTCACTTTGATTGGTCATGACAGATTTGTAAGAAGACATTAGTGCAACAAGCACCCCCTTCCCCCTTCTCTCTCTTTCTTACACATATATATTTATGTTTGCTTGATCATTAACGATACACTTCAAAGTAGACCGAGCACCATCTCTCTCTCTCTCTCTCTCTCTCTCTCTCTCTCTCTCTCTCTCTCTCTCTCTCTCTCTCTCTCTCTCTCTCTCTCGTGTTTTAGTGTGTGAGAGTGTTCCATTGGTGTTAGGGTTAGTGTAAATTCCTTGCTTGTTTGTGGGTTGCTCTAACGATTCTCCTCTTTTGCGTCCTAGTTCGCTCTTAAACTAGGTGGTGCCCCTTGTGTAGTTGGCATTTGGCTGTGGGTTTGGTTTTTTGGTTTGTGTTGTGTTGTGCCCCAGCCCCATTGAGCAGCACGGGAGCCTTGAAGGGTGTCTAAGGTTGCTCTTCTTGTTGCCCGCCCCGGACCGCTTCAAATTGGTGCCCCCACTGAGGACGGCTTGTGTATTTTTGTGTAGAATCAACCTTTAGCATAGTCAAGTAGTTTGCATGAATCACGAAAATTTGTATGATCCCTTCATTCCCATTGCAAGGCAAAAGGTACACATAATTGTTAGTACTAAGTTGCAATTTCAACGTGTCATTCGTAGAATTTTAGGTCCTCTTAGGTTGGCCAAGATAAACGCTTCAGTAAATCCTTTTATTTTGCCTCTCATTAGGTACGACCTTAGTTTGGACGTCTATATTTTTGTTTTGTTTTAAGCATTAGGTCATGCATAGACCATGGATAATGGCCCAGGAATAGAGGTTTTCCCCTTCCATTTCACTCCACACATTAGAATAAACATTGCAATTAGTAGGAAAATTCATTTTCAACAACGTATGGTGTTCATGTTTGGTGCCCAAAGAGTAGGAGAAATTCTCGCATCACCAAACCCTGTCATCCTACCTCTTATTGATTATCATAGGTCGTTTGATGTGAATATCTTTATTTTGTTGTAGAATAGATTGCAAGCTAGAAAACATTATTGTGTAAATCTTTTTAAGAAAGAAAAACAAAAACGGGTGTCACTTTGAAATCAATTCAATGGAAAGCCAACGCCAAATGTCTGGGTATCCTCTTTTCTTTGGAGAGCCTGGAGAGGATGCAGAATTATTTTTAGCGAATTTCAATATGTCTTGCCGTATCAAGAGGATAATAACTGATCAAGAACGTGTAGAAATGTTTGAGGTGGTCCTTAGGAAAGATGCTAGCACTTGGTTTGACTCTTTGCCTGAGGAAGTTAAGGGGAATTACACAGAAGTTTTGAAACGTTTCAAGAAATACTTCTTTGATCCCCAAAACACTCAAAAATTATGGCAAGACATTGTTTCTCATAAGCAAAAAGACTTAGATGACTACTACTTGTACAAGCAAGAGTTTCTACGTCTTTGGGCTCTATGGATACGAAATGTTGCTAACCCTGGTGATGGTGCAGAATTTCTAAAGAAGGAGAGGTTCATAGCCGGACTCTTTCCTGACCTTAAGGTAAAAGTTGAGGCGGGTGCACCTGCTACCTTTGATGCAGCTGAAACTAGGGCTGCTGAGAAATATAGGAAACTCAAGTGCTTAAGGGGAGAGGTTCCAATAGAAGGTCTTAGACCCAAAGGTAAGTCACAAGCATCAACATCAAGGGAGCTTCCTGAGGTAACGGCGGAAGTAATTGAGAAGTTAAACGAATCTTTAAGCAGCCTGTCAATTCACCTTGCACAAGCTGTAGGTCCAAAGGGACAAGCAAAGAAGTCTGAAGAGCGAGATCCACGACCTAGGAGAGTCTTGCAATGTTGGAATTGCGGAGAGTCTGGACATGGGATGTATAATTGTCCTTGGCCCCATGGGGAGCCAGGGAGACCTAACTTGAATTACCCAGTGATGAATGCAGGTGAAGGAACTGGTCAACAACCAAGGCTTCTACAAAGACCAAATGGACCAAGACCACCTCCACAAGGGGTAGAAGGAGTTCCACCTTTGCCAGATCCAAATGTGCATGTGGTAGAGGTGACAAACTCAAATGAGGTTGACATGGAAGCAAATGGCATTAAGCGTGGCCGAGGAAAAGGTAAAGAGAAAGAGGGTGTCCCATCACAGAGTGACCATGGACAAGGCAAGAAGGCAAAGGAGACCAAGGAAGCTAAGAGGACTCGACGTGGTATCAATCTCCAAGACTTCCCTCTTGGACATGGTATGGCTCCATACAACCTGTTGGAAGACATGCGAGGTAAGGGTCCTGATATCTCATGGCCTCAGTTTCTTGCATTATGCCCACAAGTTAGGAGGGATTTAACAAAGGCAGTTAGCACTAGGAGAAAGGTAAAAGAGAGTTTTCCTGTTGTAAAAATTGCACATGCTGAAATGAACGAGGATATTACACCTGTGCTAGATTGTTACATAAAAGGAAGATTGGTTAGGAAAGGTCTAGTGGATGGGGGTGCACAAATTTGCATCATGACAGAAGGGCTCATGCAAAGACTAGGCATGCACATCCATGAGACACCTGAAATCAA
This sequence comes from Adiantum capillus-veneris, assembly GCF_014529385.1. Classification (NCBI taxonomy): domain Eukaryota; kingdom Viridiplantae; phylum Streptophyta; class Polypodiopsida; order Polypodiales; family Pteridaceae; genus Adiantum; species Adiantum capillus-veneris. Next base: position 54,282,082 of record NC_140934.1, on the reverse strand, counting down.
AGTGAAAATGGCAAACAATAGCAAGGCTAGGTGCGTAGGCATTTGTAAAAATGTTTTTGTGGAGGCCTTTGGCATTAAGAAGGCAGTGATTTCTATGTCATGTCTACCAAGGGAAATGGTTACCCATTTATCCTAGGAAGACCATGGCTAATGAAAATGCGAGCTTTGCAGGATTGGGAGAGTGGAAAGCTAATTTGCAGGAATGACAATCACAAGAAGGTTGTCTTTGACATGAAGGAGCAACTCCAAGAGGAGCTCCATGAAAAATCATCTCGAAGTGAGACGGAAGAAGATTGGACTGAAAACACTTCAGAAGAAGAAAGTAGCGGCAGCATTACTGAAGAGGAGTCCTCCATTGAAGTCATGGGGGTAAGGTTTAAGCCAAACAACCAGGAGACCTCTTCTCGAGGTTTGGAAGAGGTAGGTTCCCAAGAGAACCAAAAGGTGGAAGATGAAGGAATGTTAGAAGGTATGTTGTCTACAACACTTACAAAGGATGAAAGAGAGGAGTTCAAATGTGTGCTAAGGAAATTTCTGAGGCTTTTTGCTAAAGACTACACCAATGTGCGTGGAGTAGATGTTGTTCAACACAAGATTGAGTTGAAGCCAGAGGCCACACCTAAGGCTCAAAAGCTACGAAGGCTAGGAGTCATTAAGGAGCAGGCTCTACTCAAGGAGATAAGAAAGCTTCTAGCAGCAGGTTTCATTTATCCAGTGGAGAATTCAGAGTGGGTCTCTCCTGTTGTTGTCACTCCTAAGAAAAACGGCAAGTGGAGGGTGTGTGTGGATTATCATCCACTTAATGAGGCAACAAAAAGAGATCACTTTCCCCTCCCATTTCAGGATGAGATACTAAATGAAGTAGCTGGTCATGAGAAGTACACTGTGTGTGATGGCTACTCGGGTTACTTTCAAATAGGTATCGCATTGGAGGATCAATTGAAAACAACCTTTATCACTCCTTGGGGTTGTTATGATTTTAGAGTCATGCCATTTGGCTTGACAAATGCTCCTGCAACTTTCCAACGCTTCATGAACATGGTGTTTCAAGCATTCTTTGGAAAGTCCATTAGGGTTTTTATTGATGATTTTTGCATTTATAGCTCAAAATCATTGCATCTACAAAGGGTAGAAGAAGGTTTAAAGAATCTCTATGACATGGGAGGTCAACTCAACCCCGACAAGTGTCACATAGCTGAGGATGAAGTGATCTTGCTTGGTCACAAGGTTTCCTATAAAGGCATTGAGGTGGATGCTTCAAAGGCAAAGGCTCTTATTGAGCTCCCCTCACCCAAGAATCTCAAAGAGGTCATATCATTCATTCAAAAAGTGAAGTATATGTCACGCTTTATTCACTTAGCTTCGGAGTTGCTTCATCCTTTGCAAAAGTTGACACAACAAGTAGAATTTGCATGGTCTAATGAGCTTGAAGAGTACTTTTGTAATATTAAAGTCATTTTGTCAGAGCTACCAACACTCATGCCTCCTTGTTGGGAGTACACATTCTTTGTTAGCTCTAGTGTTGGAAGGGAAACAATTGGTGCTGTGTTGCTACAACAAGATCCCCACAGTACCAGGATGCGACCCATCTACTTTGCTAGTAGGATCATGAATGCCTTGGAGAGAAGCTACACAGAAGCAGAACTCATGATGCTTTCTCTCATGTTTGCGGTGAGAAAGTTTAGATCCTACTTGCTACCAAAACCTTTTGTAATTCTCACTGCAGAAAATTTGTTTCCTTGGGTGTCATCTCAAATGAATCTTAGCACTAGGATCTCAAAGTGGATTATGGAATTGCAAGAGTTCCAATACTCTTTCAAGGTAGAAGATAGTGTGCGTGCACAATTGGCAGGGATCCTTACTTATAGGGTACATGAGAAGGTAATTAAGGTGCCTCAAGTAAAGGCCCTACCATTGTCACCACCAAAAAGTATTCCCAATGCTTTTACCTTGTTCTTTGATGGAGCTTTTCAACGAGCCACAGGGAAAGCAGGGGGAGGGCTAGTGTTGCTCAACCCAAGTGGAGAGGTGGTCATGAAAGAGAAGGTCAATCTACCAGGTTCAACTAGCAACAATGAAGCAGAATACGACACACTACTTCATGGTTTGAAGATGTGCATTGGCCAAGGGATACAACGCCTCATGGTAAAGGGAGATGCACTTCTCATTGTTAAACAGATTTTAGGCATTTGGGCATGCAAGAATAAAAGCTTACGGACAAAAGTTCATGCCATTCGTAGATTGTTTAATCAATTTGAAGAAGTGCAACTATATCATATTCCTAGGAAACAGAATGAAGATGCCGATTTACTTGCACAACAAGTAGTTACATGTGTTGAGAAAGAAGTGCAGGTCATCATGGTGGCAGAAACTGTCAAGCAACCGAGATACCAGGGATTGGAGTCATTGACTCGCATTATTAGCTACATTTTGGAGGGCGAGTTTCCACAAGACTTCACGAAGGCTCAGAAGAGGAGACTCATGAAGAAGGCAAGCGCATATCTCTTCCTAGAAGGCTCCCTCTATCAAAGAGGGAGGGATCAAGTATGCAGAAGAGTACCAACTATTGAGGAAATTCCAGCCATTCTAAAAGGTTTGCATGAAGAAGCATGTGGTGGTCATTTTGCCCAAGAATTAACTGTGAAGAAGATTTTCCTTGCGGGGTATGTTTGGCCAAGTTTGCATGTGGATGTCCAACATTGGTGTAAAAGTTGTCACAATTGTCAGGTAAATGGGAATAGAAGATTGGTTTATGGTCCAAGGCAAATCGTGCTTGCAAATGGACCCTTTGAAAAGTGGGGCATTGATGCTATGGGTCCTCTGCCTAGGACAAAAAATGGTAAACTCTACATTCTAGTGGCTATAGACTATATGACTAGGTGGGTGGAAGCACAAAGTGTGGCAAAGGTAAATGAGAGGACAGTGAGCAAATTCGTCTACACTCACATTTGTTGTAGATTTGGCACACCTTTGGAGATTGTTTCTGATAATGGTCCAGGGTTTAGAAAGGGATTGCTCACAGAAGTCTGTGAAGAACTTCACATTCTACATCGTCACAGTACACCCTACTATCCCCAATCAAATGGTTTGGTAGAAAAAGCTAATGGTGTCATTGCAGGCATCATTAGAAAGATGGTAAAAAACAAGACAAAGTTGTGGGATGACTTCTTGGATGGTGCCTTGTGGACGTATCGAACCACATATAGGGAAGCCACGGAGTTCACACCATTTCACTTGGTCTATGGTCAAGAGGCTTTACAGCCGATTGAGCTAAACATTCCAACAATGCAACTTCATGGCAAATCAGCACAAGATGATCAAGAAGCATGGATAGATCGACTTCTTAACTTAGCTGAGCTTGAGTGGAAAAGAGAAGCAGTATACGAGTGCTATAAGAGGAAAGCCACACAGACAAAGGAGAAGCTTGACAAGAAACTGAAGGACAAAGGTATCAATGAAGGAGATCTTGTGCTAAGGTATGACAATCGACTCGATAATCGTTTTGATGCCAAATTTGAAACAAGATGGCAAGGGCCATACATAGTCAAGAAGGCTTTCAATTCAAGTTACTATCAGCTTATGGAATTGAATGGTAAAGAGCACTCCAGGAAAGTAAACGGGTATCGCTTGAAGCCCTATTTGAGTCGCCTTCTACCAAAGGATCTACCAAAGATCTGTCAAAAGGCCACTGTCTCATGTAAGTATTGTTACATGAAGCATGAGTGTAACTCTAGCAAAAATTTTGAGGGGCCAAACAATAAAGATCTCGTCAAGGACTCTGAAGCACTCTCTTTGGAAAAGATGCTCTATGATGGTACATGAATATACCATCATCCAGGGGGAGGGCTAATGATAGCCGTTTTTCGGCTCTTTGTAATTGCCACAGTGAGTTACCTCACCCTACCAAAATCACCCAAACACTGTGGCTATCCCTACCATTTCACTGTACATAGGCGTGCGTGAGTCACGGGACTTTTCCCATATCTTCTTAAAAAACCCTCAATTAGCTAGTCATTCGGCTAGTTGAGCCAAAAAAAAATAAAAATGTAAGTATATTATGGCCCATTTGTGTGTAAATATTGCATTGTATATAGGGCCTAAACAAAAATATTTTTCGTAATTATTTTGGTATTTATTTAAATATTTCTACGTAGGATGTGTTATTTATGCTATGTACATTGACTCACCATTACCATATTTTTTCTTACCATTTTGCATACTCTTTATTCCATATAAAAATTATCTCATGCAAGCTTCTCTTATATTTGGTGTAACTCCACCCCAACAAAAATCCAAAAAAACTAGTTTTATTTATGTGTATATTTTTTCACTATTGTGATTTTTCCCTTCCTACATCTATTTTGTTTTTTTTCTAAAAAATTATAACACCAAAAATATTTATCTTTTTATGATAGCCTCATAATGAGAGAGATTTCTTTTGACCCCTTTATATTTTTTCCACTTATATTATTTATATTTGACATGTACATATATTTTTAGACCCCTCAATATTTGATTTTCTTAGTTGTACTATTCACTTATATCATGATCTCAACAATATCTTCAATTATAGACCTACCAAATAAGGTCAAGGGTAGGTGGCATGCATACATGCACTATGGAGGGCCCACTCTTGGAGGTATTCAAAAGAATCATCCAAAGAAGGACCCCACAAGGACTTTGTGCAGTGGAAAAAAAACAGTCGGTTTTGCTGAATTTTTAAAGTTCACTTGCTCTCCGAATTTGAAAAGGTGATACAAACAAAAGTTGTAGCTCGTGGGCTGAAATTTTGCCTCAAATGTTTTCATATTTGTTTAAGCTACCAGCTGTGAGCTATGATTTTATTAGTGGACCCCAGTTTTCCCATGCTATGCAGCCACACTCTCTCTTCCACTTTATCATTTTCCTCTTTCACACACACTTCTCCACTCATCATCCCCACCTCTCTCACCACTCCTCTCTGCACCCTACTCACCTTCTCCTCAACCTTGAAGAATAAGAGAAACCATGGTGAACTCATACCTCCCACACACAATTCCATTCCAAAATTGACCACCTAGTCTCATTTTTCCTCCTCCAATTTACCCATATCTATCAAAAAAACCACAAAATTCAGCCTCTTCTCTTAAAAGACAGCATCATGGTGGTTGATTACTCAGCTTCAATTACCTTGTCTCTCAAGGAAGGTCAAGAGTGGAGAAAAAATGTACCGTCAAAGCTAGTGGACCGTCAACAAGCGTCAAAATTGGCCCTACTTAAGACACTTGGAGCATCAACCTTGTAAGAAATCCACTTTTTCTTACCTCTTAAGAGTTTTTCTTCCTTATTTGTATCCTACATGGATACTCCCATTGTAAATATCCAATTCCATTTGTAAATTAATACTAACTCTACTAACACTAACCCACTATGAAAAGTCCTATCACCTCCATTTCTCTCCTCTCTCTTTCCCCACCAACTTCTTGATAATTCCAAGCAAAAGAAATTAGATAAATTGCTGAAAATCTAACCCAACCATGGTTAGAGGAGTAACCCTAGCCTTCAAAATTGCTATAAAAGGAGGGTGTAGCTAGCACAAAAAGGGGGGAGAAGAAAGAGCACTATGCTATAGCTTGAGAAGCCAAGCTCAACCTCTTGAGAAGGAGCTCTTGAATGGAATCTCATTGGCATTAGGCATATGTATGTGTTGTATTAGGGGTGATTAGCAAGGGAACTCTATGCCATTGTAAGAGAGAGTGATCATTAAATTGAGAGTAGGAAATCTATCATTTCTCCTACTAGAGTAAGCCCCAACATTTTCTGAATCAAGGAGGGTGAATTTGGACTAAGCATGGATACCTTGTCTCCCTTCCAACGTGAAGTCATGGACAATAATGATGTGTAAGTGTCTTGGTGTTTATTTAAGTTCTTGATAGCTTGTCTCCGGGTATTGTTATCAATTTAGCCATAAATCCCACATGCTGTAAGAGGGCGACAGGGTGGAGAGGACTCCCCTGGCCTTAAGACAGTGATTGGGGTGGCGTTTTTCTTGTGATGTGTTGTGGTGTAATTTACTCAGGCTATGTTGAACAAATACTAATCTCACTTTGATTGGTCATGACAAATTTGTAAGAAGGCATTAGTGCAACAAGCACCCCCTTCCCCCTTCTCTCTCTTTCTTACATATATATATTTATGTTTGCTTGATCATTAACGATACACTTCAAAGCAGCCCGAGCACCATCTCTCTCTCTCTCTCTCTCTCTCTCTCTCTCTCTCTCTCTCTCTCTCTCTCTCTCTCTCTCTCTCTCTCTCTCGTGTTTTAGTGTGTGAGAGTGTTCCATTGGTGTTAGGGTTAGTGTAAATTCCTTGCTTGTTTGTGGGTTGCTCTAACGATTCTCCTCTTTTGCGTCCTAGTTCGCTCTTAAACTAGGTGGTGCCCCTTGTGTAGTTGGGATTTGGCTGTGGGTTTGTTGTTTTGGTTTGTGTTGTGTTGTGCCCCAGCCCCATTGAGCAGCACGGGAGCCTTGAAGGGTGTCTAGAGGTTGCTCTTCTTGTTGCCCGCCCCGGACCGCTTTAGTACAAAGTAGTTCAAGATTGGGACACCAAAATCTTAAAACTCACTTGTAAAGGTGGGAAAATGAAAGTACCATTTACCTACATCAAAGATGATTGGAAGGTTGAACTATGAGCATCAAAGTTAGCAAAACCATGTCAAAGAACCACACCTATATCGAATGCTTGCCACAATATTTACCCTCGTCACATGGGCATGCAAGGTAACAGGTAGTAGTGGGTGCCAAAAGCTCAACTTTAGTCCAATTCTAAATAAATTTGGGTCCCTAAGATCTATTCCAATAGGAACTAGGCTACATGCAAGTCTTAGAAACCAACATCTTCTTCATAGAGCTAGCAAAAAGTGCAATCGTCTAAGACTAGATGGTCTAAATGTCAAAGCACCAGCCAAAAGCAAGGACACCAATCAAGCCCACTTATAAGTGGGTGTCAAAGATTCAGCCAGTGCCAATTCATTAGTCAGAGCAACCATCAATCTCTCAATCAATTGATTGGCAAGACAAAGATGGTCATTTGTAATTGAATAACAAAGAATGTTGTAGTGAGGGAATGGAGAATATAACAAGAACACACATTGATGCCCCTATATAGCTCAAGGTGTTCGCAACATCCCTTTTCAAAAAATCACTATCTAATAGAAAAATTTCACCTATTCACAACCCAATACACACACGATCTGTAGGACCATAGCTTGACACACACACATCCCAATGCTTTGGGTTTTCCACTATGAAGCAACACACCTCTCTCTCGCTCTCTCTTTGCACAACATCAATCATGACCTGGGAGCTACACGCACGCGTGCACACGCAATGCACTCAAACAACATAAATGACTTGGGAGGTGCACACACACACACACACACACACACTCAAACAACATCAATGACTTGGGAGGCACACACACACACACACACACACACACACACACACACACACTCAACCAACAAAAAAGAATGGAAAAAGGAAAAGGGGGAAAGGGAAGTTCACATCAAGAAGCTATGGGAATGGATTGATCTTGGTCCAAAATCTTGTACAAATTCCTCTTTTATGAAAAAACAATTATCAGATCCTTGTCTTCATGCAGTCCCAAAAGAAACTCCTATACGGATCCACAAACATCCTCCAAAAAGGGGCTTTTCTCTTTTTAAATATTTTGCTCACAAGAACACATGTGTGCGGCTTATTTTTAGCCAATCTTGCATGTGCACCACCAACCGTGTGTGAAATGAAATCCTTACCTACACCAAAAGAGGGCATGCACCCATGTTATATATATGCGCACGTCCTTTACTTCCCCCATCGCATGCAAGCTTATTTCCTTGCCACGTGGTATCTCCCGGTGGTGAGGCTCCCCTTGAGGAGTGAAAAGCCACCACTATGTTTTCTTAAAGAAAACTTTTTTGGACACTCCCTAGAAACCTCTGTAACTTTTGACTCCTTTTCTTGATGGACCTCCTATAAAATCCCAGCAAGACTTCATGTTGCTGACTTCAAACTCCAGCTTTGCCTTTGCATTTCAATGTTCCAAAGACCTCAAACCGTCGCTCCAAAAAAATGATTTAAAAAATCTGATTACCAGTTGCAACTGCCTTGTGCTGACTTCGACCAGCCATAACTCATTGCCCAAAGCTTCAATTGGCAATTTGTAACTCCCAAGGTGCTCCATATGGTGCATACTACCTCTAAAAACTTTGGCAAGCTTGAAAAAAGGTCCGATGGCTTTTCAAGGCGGTCAAATCATTTCACAAACCGCCGTGCGACAAATTTTCTTTTGCTCATAACTTGACAAAAGATCGGCATGCACCATACATGGATTACTTCAATCCTACTAGCTCGCATACTCCTTGAGCCATTTCCATACTTGTTCGCTACGATGGGGATCGTCAAACCACTTCTTCCTTCTACCTGCAACATCTTGACCATTATAAGTCCGATTGACAAGCTGATTAAACCAGCTTGGAGAGCACTCTGAAGATCTCCTTTTGAAAAATATATGTACACTTTTAAACACCTTGAGAAACCATCCTAATTAGCTCCAACATAGATCTTTTTGACAAAAATCCACCAATACACTTTTGAATACCTCTGAATGCCCTTTGATCTTGCACACTGGTATGGTGACCTATAAACATCCATAGCTTAGATTGTGTACACTTCTAGCTCTGGCACTCTTTGGTTGTACCATCATTGCCCAACCTACTTGTTGAATATGTATGGTACTTATTGACTTTGAAACTGCAAAACTAGCAAGCAATTGAGAAACCATAAAGAAATGCAACCATATGTACAGGGTTTTGGTCCTACTTCTTGCAGCTTTTTCTTTAAGTGGGTTTCTCGAAACCTTCAGCCAAAACACATTGAGGGATCCCTAACTCCGAGCAAGATTTTCCGAGCAATGTCTAAATCGAGCAAAAGAGCAAGCTACAATAACAAAAAAGCAAGGAGCTCTCTTAATTTTCAGTACCAAACCAAGGGAGCTTTTCACATGATTTCAATATTTTGTTGTAGCTTATATATATATATATATATATATATATATATATATATATATATATATATACAATCACTAAAAAGTACACACTAAGCTATCAATGCTCAAAATTGAAATTTTGTGACATGTCAATAGAAAGATATATAGTGCTATTACAATGTATGCAACTTCAAAACGATTGTCTATGAGTTGCAAGTCTTCTAATATGCAAGTATAATGAGCTAGTGATGGTTGTAAAATAGAAATATTTACTATGGACTATAGTAGCGTAAGGACTAAAATAAACAATTATAAAGATACTAGCAATTTTGCACAAGCATGAGTTTTATAAACACTTTTAATTTTGTCCATTCTAGAGACCTCTTTCTCAATTTCAGACCAATTCGAATTGTGTAAAGCTAGAAACCCCTTTCTCAGAGTAGTGATAGAACGCTCCCTTTAAAAAGAATAGCTTTTCCTATTTTAGGTGTAGTTAAAAATGTCGGGCCCATGGAAAATAGCTATAAAGAAAAAAAAAATTAGAACACAAGGCTAGATCCACACTAACAAAAACAAAACGGTTTTGACAAATTCTCTTGTAAAAGAGCTCCTCATTCTCTTGGTTTTTCTATTTTGTTCAACATCATAACATTCTACTGGATTGACACAACTAGGTTTGGTATGGGTGCAAGATTGTTTCCTCAACTAATAGGGTGAGTAATTTTGTCACAAGAAGCCATCATTCCTCCCCCTATTATTCCCACATTGTGAAGTATGGCAACCTCATGTGCTTCTATTGTCTTGTCTTTTCTTAGCTAGCTAGGTTTGACACTGGAGGTAGGGGGACTACCGGCCTTTGTAGCCCTCGTACACAAATTCCATCCGTTTGTAAACTTAGCTGGCCGTGCATTTTTGTGCGAAGTCTACAAATGCCGGTAGTCCTCCTACCTCCAATGTCACACCTCTATTGGGTCCATGTTTGGGAAAGGTGTGCCTCAGCTTAACCTTGGTCTGATTGAAGATCAAGATTACTGGACTACAAACATTTGAAAAGGGAATACAAATCGATAAAACATATCAAAAATAGTTTAAAAATCCTACAAATTTGTAAATTTTCCCTTGTACTTCAGGTTTGCATGTTTACAAGGAGGAAGCTCAATGGTTTAGGGAAAAGAGAATAACGGACTTTCTTGAACATGACCCTCTCAAATAAAATCGCATGGACACATACTAATAACAGTGTTTTCAGATGGTGTCCCAGTTAGGGCTTGCCAAAACACACTTTTGTAATTGAGCAAAATAAGGGCATACTAAAAACTAATAGACTGTTAGGTCAAAATTTGAAGCATTTCCTAGTTCTCTTATTCTTCAAACCATGCTCAAAATCTAGTTAGAATGTTGTAATTCTAACTTGTAGGTGTCTACTTTTAGCTTAAACTTTCCTCCAATTTGGAGATTGATAAAGGGCTCAAGATGCACAGCTTGACCATCCGTGTAGAGTAGGTAAACAATCTTTGATTTGCATCGAGCTTTCGTTTGATGCCTTTGTCATATTTGCAGGAGTAGGTCATGAACGTGTGTGTGTGTGTGTGTGTGTGTGTGTGTGTGTGTGCGTGTGTGTGTGTGTGTGAGAGAGAGAGAGAGAGAGAGAAGAGAGAGAGAGAGAGAGAGAGAGAGAGAGAGAAGAGAGAGAGAGAGAGAGAGAGATCCCTCTAAATTCAAGGGACATGTGCCTGGTGCCACACAGAACACGTGCATGCTTGAGATGGCTCACGATGAGATTGGCCCTACAAATTAGTTGTGCAATTTCTTGATCTCGGTGACTCGTGACTCGTGAGGGATCTCAGTTAGTTATCGATGCACTATTAGTGTCCAGCTGCATGTCCCCACCATTGGCTCTACAACCAAGTGCAAAATCTTAATCCTAGCTTGAATGCACTTCTTTATTTTGTATTGCTTGGTAAATAAGCTGCATATGCTTTTGTTTATCAGACCCTCATGTTTGATGCCAGATTAATGAGATCCATCAACGTATCTACATTACCAATCTGAATCATACTCGTTGGCTGCAGGCGGCGAACTATCGAACGAGAGGTCTTCAGAGATTCAGACTTGAAAAAGCAAGTGAAGGTAGCAAGAGCAATCGTAGGTTAGTGCCTGCTCAAAGGGGAGCAAGCAGGCACTCGTGCGACATCCAAAAGTCAGTGCTGGTCATGAGCGGGTGATCCAGCGTTGGCCCGCCAACCGCCCCCATGAAGCCCAGGACCTCGTCCACCCGCTTTGGCAGTTCCCGGTACCTGCAAGCAGATACAGATTGAGAGAGAGAGAGAGAGAGAGAGAGAGAGAGAGAGAGAGAGAGAGAGAGAGAGAGAGAGAGAGAGAGAGAGAGAGAGAGAGAGAGAGAGAGAGAGAGAGAGAGAGAGAGAGAGAGAGAGAGAGGGAACATTTTGCTGATGAGCTCAAAATATAGGTAATAGGAATGCAGCAACTGTCATTGAAATTTTAGGTGATGACCTGCTACCTTGCTCACTGTGAGAGGTGAAATGAAGGTTCCAGTGGGTCACTATGTATGGCAGCATAGCCACCAGTTGCGAAAGACCGAAGAAAATTGAGTGATGCATCTGCCTGACTGTAGGATCTGATCATACGATCCGGGTCCGAGTACCTGAACTTCTCATCAAAATCATCTCCATTGATATATAATGTCCCCTCTGTAGCTTGGCAGCTTCACCCCATCTTTTTCTTCTAGGTCCTTTGATCTCGGCTTTGCAAATTGTTCGGCCATCCGCCTCACCTACACCATGTCAATGCACGTACGGATTCAGAACCCATGTAATGATATCATTCAAAGACATTAGTAAATTCTCCCCAACCTGTTATTACAGAGCATATCAAGTAAAGCTTATAAGCCCCACAATTAATGATGTACATTCATCATAAGGCCAATGTAATTAGTATTCTTACCTTGATCAGTATAGGCAATTGGCAACCGAACATCAGCCATGATTCATTGCGCAGGAAGACTCAAGAGAAGCATCTGCTGAGATAAGAGCATCCGAGATCTGTATATTGGCATCCAAGATGCGGTCCAGGCTATCAAGGATCTGGCCACCCACAAAGATGGCTAGTAGGGGGTGTGGGCGGGACTGCTCCTTGGTGCCATGCAGCAGCGCAGCTTGGCCACCAATGCAATTTCGATGTCGCTGTCTTGTTTAAACTCCACATCCATGCTCGGATTCATGCCCATCCACCTTCACTCACGTTTTGTTCGCTTCATTTATACCGTAAACGCGCTCCCTGTTCCCAATGAAAACTGCTTGTATCCATCCACGCCTGTGTGGATGGCCACAGGGAGTTTTTAGGAGTGGTTCCACTTCTTCTTGACAATGCTTTTCGCAGTGGAAAACAACAGTACGCAACAGGTTTCCGGAGAGAACAATGACGTCTTTGCCCAAGAGCAGACAATGCGCAAGGCTACTGGTGCTTGCCAATTGCATCCAACATGACACGCGCTTCAGCATGGCCTGCGCCTCCATGTGGGTGAGCTTGCTACGTTGGAACCCTATCGCCATTGGTCGCGCCATCGCGTCCACCTCGTTCTCCACTATGCGCAGCTGTGGCTTGCTCACCATGTCCGAAAAGCCTACTTCTTTGTAGAATATGCACAATAGTTCTTTTGTGAGCCCTAAGCACCCTGTTCGTGATCTACCTAGCACTTGATTCACTGTTGAAGACATACTCGAGAGGCTCTACTACTCAAAAGCATAAGCAAAATTGTCGCTATTGAAACTACTTGTAGCCATCCGCGCCGGCGAGGATGGCCACAAGCAGTTTTGAGTAGAGATTGGCCTTATCAAAAACCATTTTCTCTTTTTTTTTTTTTGCTTTTTGAACCATTTGACTAGGCCTTGCATTCTTACTTGCTCGTCTCTGTTGACGTTCAATAGAACCTTCAAGAGATTCTTTCAATCCTCAAGGAGCTCTCGCAAGAATGGCCACAACGAGTTGTCAAGAGTGGTTCCTCATCTTCTTGAAAACTATTTGTAGCCATCTGTGCCAGCGCGGATGGCCACAAGTAGTATTCAGTAGAGATGGGCCATCGTTTTTCTTCCAAAAACCATTTTCTTTTTATTTTTATTTTTGAACCATTTGACCAGGCCTTGCATACTTAGTGGCTCATTATTTATCAATGGATTCCTCATGAGGTTCTTTCACTCCTCAGGGATCTTCTCACTTATCTTCAAGTGCTGATCATTTATTAAAAGAGCAAGGAGCAAGGGTTCAATGAAAACTATTTTAAGATGTATTATGTTGGCCTATACCACTCAGGCAAATACAATGTTGCCTTCAATTTTTCCAATTCAATATAAATAAAAAAACAATTTCAAAGACCGCCGACTTGCTACTCTTGCAATACTCCCAATATTTCTGACTCTCACTCCTTCTGCCTTGAAGAGAAGACGGCCAATTGCATGCATGAAGAGAGAGAGAGAGAGAGAGAGAGAGAGAGAGAGAGAGAGAGAGAGAGAGAGAGAGAGAGAGAGAGAGAGAGAGAGAGAGAGAGAGAGAGAGAGAGAGAGGCCGATTGCCATGCAACTCCCACTTTCACATGAGACTCTTTGTTGATTCCATAAAAATTAAATAATTTCTATAAATCATGGTCCTATACTTCAAGAGTATAAAATTCTAATGTGGAAGCAAGCATTCTAATAATTTATATCATTATACCTTGTTCTATACTCATGATGAATGAGAGATTAGAGAGAGAATAAGTTTTTAACATTGTATGAACAATCCCAAGAGACTTAAAAGATCTATGTGGCGTGGAGTTTTCAAATCCATACTTGGTAGAGAGAGAGAGAGAGAGAGAGAGAGAGAGAGAGAGAGAGAGAGAGAGAGAGAGAGAGAGAGAGAGAGAGAGAGAGAGAGAGAGAGTCATTCTCTCCTCTCACAATACCTATAGCCATCCCTATCGACATGGATGGCTATACACAATTCCATTTCAAAAGAAATGATCCCTTGTACATACAACATAGAACACTTAGATAATGGGCTTCTTTAAAATCACACATTGTTTTTCTAGAGAGAGAGAGAGAGAGAGAGAGAGAGAGAGAGAGAGGCGTATGCCATTTTCCTTGGCCTCATGATCCCAAGTATGTGTGAATATAGAGATCAAATAAGCCCCATCTGTACAACTAATTTGATGAAAGATACATCAAGACATCATCAAGAGTAAGAAAATACAAGGCATGTAATGAATTAGGCTACGTTTCTTCCATGAGTTGGATGAAACTCTTGCACCCCTATAAGACTATTTTAAAAATGTGCCCTACATCGTTTACATGAGGTTGTAGCAAAGACAAGAATTGGGGATGAAAATAGGTTAAATTTCCACCTAATGGAGTATGCCACTTGATTAGGATGCATAAGATCAACATCACAAACATAATGTAGTTGATGGTGATTAATGAAAATATAGATAAACATGTTTTTATTATGTTTTTTGAACCAAACTAAGATTATACATCGATCATGTTTGCTAATATGGTGCTTTTAATGTGAATATTTTTAGTAAAATTTTCTCTGTTTTGAGGGACCTTTTTGTAATTGAAGAAAGGGTTAGACTTTGTTTGACATGACTTTATCAAAGATTTGAATGAAATGAGTACATATATGGAGCATGATCACATTCTCCCTTCCACCCACTAGGGAGAATATTCAAAGATTTGAATGAGATGAGTACATATATGAAGCATGATCACGTTCTCCTTTCCACCCACTGACAATGTCCATGTCCACAATATGTGCTCTCTCAATCTACACTATCCCTCTCTCTTGTTCTTTCTCTTTCTCTCCCTTTTAGACATAATGACACATCTCTCAAGCATATAATGATGAGCACTCTTATAGAATTACTCAATTGCATTATTCATCTCTTTCTCTCACTATACCCTTTTGAGCTTTGTGTCTGCATGTGTCTGTGTGTGCGCGTGCGCATGCTTACGTTTTCTTGCATGGCTTTATATTTGGGGAAAAGTTTCTCGATTTTTGCCTCGCTCGAAAATATTCGCTCGCCATTTGGTAAGACTCAACACATTTGGCACCAATTCCATGTCAAAATATAGCTTGAGCCTCACACCATTCACCCTGTGTTTAAGATGTTTACCACTTAACTACACCAACTGATATGTACCATTGGGAAAAGCTATGTACACTTTATATGCCCCCATGCACTTATTCTTGAACTTCTTTTGGAGGGTGAAATTGAGATAAATTTCATCCTTCATCACTATATCTCCCTCCTGTATCTTCTTCTCTAGCAACCTTTGGTTGAACTTTGTAACTAAATTCTCTCTTTGCCTTACATAGAAATCCATTGAAGCTTCCTTGTCCATATTCAAGTCCTCAAGGGAAGTAACTCTATCCTACAAAACATCTCGGTGATCTGTATTAAGTCACCACATACACCTCAATGCACCCAATCAAATATGTACAAACAACATTGCCTCCTTAGCATAAAGTAACTCATATAGGGTAAAGTTAGTGGCAATTTTGTAGGATGTTGTATAAGCCCACACACACTTTGTAAGGATAGATTTCCAACTATCTACCTTCTTGTACACATACTTTGTGAGCAACTTGACAATCTACCCATTGGGACAACAATTGCACTAAGGATGGTAGGGTGAAGAATTCTTGTGTGTAATGCCCAACTTTTTCACTAGTACACGCACCAATTTTCTTCAAAACGCTTGAATTCTATCAAAAATCATTACCCAAGGTACTTTGAAATGGAAAAAGCTGCAATAAAAAACAAACTAAGCTACAATATGAGACCTTACCTCTTTAACGGCTTTTGCCTCAACCCACTTGGTAAGATAATCAATGGCCACCAAAATGTACCTCTTAACACTTGCTAACTTGGGAAGTGGACTGATGACATCGAAAGCCCACTTTTCAAATGCATTGTGATAAATGAAAGCCCCTTCTGATTTTGCTACCATCATCTGCTCTCCCATGTTTTGACATTCATGGTAGGTTTTACACCAATGATCAACACCTCGCTATATAGAAGGCCACCAAAAACCATCTCTAAGAATACCAAAAAGTACATGATCTTTGCCTTGGTGCCTCTTTCTTCATGACACTACTCTAGAACCATACCAATTTCCTCTTTGTAGAGGACCTTCCTCAATAGCCCATCATGACCATAAACCATTAGATCTTCACCCACCATGGCAAACTTGCAAGCTCTTTGAACAAATTTTCTTTTCTTTAGCTTGGACACATCCGACAAACTGACTTGAAATCAAAAAATCATCAATCTCCTTCATTGGTGGTTGGTGTTACATAAAGCCCTACTACATGCACTCCACATGACTACTAGACAGTTGGTTTTCCACTAGATTTTGATTCCTTTTGGCATGATTGAACTATACTACTTCAAAAAACTTTAGCAACTTCTTAATGGAGAAAAATCAATTCTTAAGAGAGTCTGTTTACCTACCAATGTCCCAAAAGTTTCTTGATGACCAAGAGTGAATCACCTTTCACTAGGATTTTGGAAATGCCAAACTCTACACACTATCTTAGAACCAAATGGAGAGCCAAATACTCGGCCTAATTGTTTGTGTGAACATCTTAAATATCATAAAATTGACTTTATCTTGTGGACCTTGTATCATCACTCCTCCTCTAGCTTTCTGCACCACTCTTCTATATGCTCCATCAAACCACATCACAGAAGCCCCTTCCATGTTAGGTTTCCACCAATACTACACCAAAAATTGGCACTTTTGTTAACCAAAAGATCTACCATATGAGACCTTCTAGTAGCACTTCATGATATGCCTCCTTGGTTTTAAATGAAGCACCACTTTAGGTAGTAGATGTGAGCACATAAAATATGCAAATAGTCAAGTTTAATTTAAACTTTCTACATGCAAACACCATGGTATCACCCACTATTCAGCTTTAGTACAAGTCATCTCCCCAAGAATTATCACCCGGGTATCAAAATAGATGGGCTTGTAACATCTACCCACCTTCTATAGCTAAACAACTCCAATAGCAATTGTACCCACCATCATAGAAACAATAGAAGTCATCCTCGTGGTTAGGAGCAAAAATTGTAGGTAATTTCCTTCACCCTGTCAAAAGATCCATGTACATCTTCACCCCACTAGAAATCATGAAATTGTTGGCTCTTTGAAAGCATCCAGAAAAACAGGATAGATACTTCAACTTGTACACAAATGAAGCTGGAGCACTTTTTGGAGGTTCATCAACACTAGAGCCTTCACCTTCTCACGATCAGCCTCTATACCATTTTGTGAGAGCACATGACCTAACAACTGATCTTGAGGCTGAGCCAACTTACAATTCTTTGGATTTAACTTGCCACCTTCCTAGTCTAACCTTTGGAAACACAACTTTAACTTTGACAGATGATCAACCCTAGAACTCTAACATCCAAGACCATCCATATATACCATGATAAACTTACCAAGATAAGGTTGAAAAATCTCGATCATCCAATCCTAGATGGTCTCAGAACTTCATTATCCAAGCTAAAGGGCATCCTGATGTAGACAAAACATCCCCATGGAGAAATAAATGTGGTCAATACCAATTTGAAAATACTTAGAGAAGCCATCCATGATTGAATACCTCTCATGACCTGCTACCTAGTTCAAAATTTCATCTTAGAGCGGAAAAGGATAGTGATTATGCTTTCTAGGAGTATTTGATGTCTTATAGTTGACACACTCTCCACTTTTCATTTTTTGGTGCTATTATAAATGGAGAAACCCACTTATACTCTTGTACATAGTAGATAATACCTACTTCAAGTAGCTTGTTGATCTCCTACCATAAATATTCTTGTTGAATCTCACCCAATCTTCGTAGATTCTTTGCATTTTTTTGTACCCCTCTTTGAGTAGAATCCTATGTTCCATCCCTTTTTCTCCTCGTAGGTCCGTGTACTCCACCACAAACAAATTAGGATAAGATGCACACAACTTCACATAAATCTCTTTGTGCTACTTAGTCGAGAATTCACCTAGCATGCCTCCATCTCTACTACATCTACACTAAGAATTGGAGATTGCATACCTTTCTTTGCAAGGGGAGTATCAATGGTAACTCCAAATAAATCTTCATCAATCTTCAAAAGGTTGTAGTTTCTCTCCTCTTCCTATGTACCCATGTAATGTAGCCTTCATAATAAGCCGATTCAGTCTCATACTTATAGCTCGTCATCGAATCACCTCCATCACCCTCTACCATAGGATGAAAGTGGCTTTCCTTGGTCTTTAAATCTAACACTACTTTCCTGTCATTTTCTTTGTCTGGCAAGGTGAACACCCCATTTTCCCAATCTTGCTTGGCTCCTATTGCAAGAAGTCATGGCCTTCCCAAAATTATAGGATAGGCATTATCCCCTGCCTTCACCACCAAAAAATCAATGAGGCACTTAATACTTAGCACCTTTACCTTCACACCCTGAGCTATGTCCAAACACCTCAGTTTGGTAGGTGCGGGCTTTAACCCCTCCATCCCTCATAGAAACCTTCATTATAACACATACTTGAGATCCACCATCAATGTAAGCATGCACCTGCATCTTCTTTTTAATAAGCACATCAATGAGAGGAAGAATATCCATTGGATTTCATACCTCTAAGGCCATATTTTTCACAGCAATGACATTTCCATTGTTGACCTGTGGAAGCCTAGTACTGACACTAGTGGACCACTCCCTCCTCAACTTGAGGTTCAATGCTAATAATTGCTTAAAGGTAATATTAGCCTTTTGATCTTCACATGGGGTAGGGTTAGGAATCAAAGTGTTTACATTCTCTTTGACCCAAACTCTACTCAAAACTTGATCAGTTGACTTAGCTCAAAATTTGGATAAAACAATTGACGAATTAGAACTGGAACTTAATGCATTTGGAGATTTTAAAGAACAACAAGTTCTAGTTATAGCTATGATAATGAATCTAAAGCTCCACATGTGGAGCTATGTAAAATAAGAAGAATTATTGGCATCTCGTTTGCTTTATGAGACTGTAATTCTAGGAGGACTATGGTTTCATTGCATGGGAGTTCAACTTTAGTTTCCCGATAGAGTCAAAAGTTTTCATCACAGAGGAAGAGTTATGACTTAGTACAAGGGAAAGGGAAGTACCGTTCACATGTTATCACATGTATATATACAAAATGTTGATGAGTGCATGATGTGGAAGGGATACAAGGGATGAGAAATTAGGGTTGAGAGAGACAGAGAGAGAGACAGAGAGAGAGAGAGAGAGAGAGAGAGAGAGAGAGAGAATTCCTCTTTTTCAAATGATAGTTTTCAGCTCCTCCTCTTTACCTAGTCTCAAAAGCCTCCTCAATAGTTCACCAAACATCCCCCAAAAAGTTTTTTTCTTGTTTTCGTATTTTTTCTCCCAACCACACATATGTTTGACTTTTGTTTTAGCAACTCCTGCATGTGCACCACCACTTGGTTTGGTGCTAGCCATAGAACTCCCTAGGTGCGTGTGAAATGGCCTCCTTTCCAACACAAAAAGAGGGTGCCGTTTGGGCCCCGTGTGAAACAGCCCCCTACAGGCCCATAAGTCAACACCAAAAAGCACTACCAGATGGCCGATAGCTATCACAAAATTGTCACATCAACGTCGCGCAGCCCCTAGTCAGCACCCTCCCCCAAGTCCAATGGAGGAAGGAGGGCCACCATAGGTAGAACCCAAGCTCGCTCTTTCTCCTTTGAAACCCATATGTGGGCACCCATGTTATATATATACCCAACATCCTTTACCTCTCCCACCACATGTGGGCTTATTTGCATGTCACATGGCATATCCATGGTGAAGCACCCCTTGAGGGTTGAAAAAACCACCACAATTATTAAAAAAACTATTTTTGGACACCGATATGGAAACCTCTACAACTTTTGACTCCCCTGCTGCCTAGTGAACCTCTTATAAAATCCTAGTAGGACTTCATGTTGCCGATTCTGAACTCCAACTTTGCCTTTGCATTTCAATGTTTCCAAGACCTTGAACTAGCGCTCCAAAACAGATTAAAAATATATGTTGATTACCAAGTGCAATTGCCACCTGTTGAGTTCGACCAACCATAATTCATTGACCAAAGCTCCCACTGGCGTGTTGTAACTTCAAGGTGCTCCATATGTTGCATACTACCTCTAAAAAACTCTAGCAAGCTTGAGAAAATCTCCACTGGCATGCTTTCCAAGGTGCTCAAATCCTTGCAGAACCGACCAACGATAAATTTTCTTTCGCTCTAGACTCTGATGGAAAAGACTTGTATGCACCATAAATTGAGCACTTCAATCTACCTGCTCACATACTCCTTAAGCCATTACTGCACTTGTTTACCATGGCAGGGATGTGCAAACCACTTCTTTCTTTTACTTGCAATATCTTGACCATTATAGCTCCGATTGATGAGCTGTCTGGACAAGCTTGGAAAGCACTCTAAAGACCTCCAGTTGAAACACTATATTTTCACTTTTAGTCACCTTGAGAAACCATCCCGATCAGATTCAAAATAGAGATTCTATGCCAAAATAACCACCAAAAGCATACACTTGTGGATACCACTATCTACCTTTGATCTTCATTGGTATGCACTTGTAAACATCCATGGATTGGCTTTTGTCCACTTCTATCTCTGACACTATTTGGCTATATTAATGTGTCCATATGGTACAAAATATTTTAACCTAAAAGAAATGACAAGCAAGAAGCCTCCAATAGTGAGGACATAGCAAGTAGTGCTTCTTTGAGTATCTTCTCACCTGCCACAATTGCATCACCATATCCTTGCAAGAAAATGTCAGTGCCTCCAAAACACAGCATTTGTGGTTCTCTCTTTTAGATACCACTTCACAGCTTTCTAATTTCCTTGGATTGGATTCTCCTTGAATCTTCTCTCTAGACCATAGTATACATTAGAGAACCTACTATTGCAGCATATTATCGAAGGCTTTAGACATATGAACTATTTCCTCTTATATCTTTGGATACATATCCTTGTTTAGTTTGAAGTGACTAGCCAAAGGTGTAGAAACCGGTTTTACATTTTGCATTGCAAATCTTTTCTAGTACTTTCTTGATATAATCCTTTTGAGATAGTGTTAGTGTCTTATTCAACCTGATCCTTGATATTTTATACCAAGTATTCTTTTTGAAATACCTAAATATTTCATTGAAAAAGATTTAGAAAAATCTTCTTTTAGATCTCTTATGTCCTGCATGCTAACACTTGCAATTATCATGTCATCAATATATAACATTAGGATGATACAATTTTCATCTCCCAAATTATTTGGGTATACATAGTGATCAGAGTTGCATCGTTTGAATCCATGATCTACCATCCATTGATTGAATTTGAAGCATAACTTTATTGATACTTTCTTTAAACTATACAAGATCTTTCTTAACCTGCATACCACTTTCTCCTTACCTACCCTTTTGACAGAAGCATGTACATCTCCTCCTGCAAGTCTCCATGAGGAAACATTGTGTTTACATTCATTTGCTCAAGATTCAAGTCTTGAGTAGTCACAAGACATAAAACAAGCTCTAATGCAACTCAATCTCACAACATGAGAAAATATTTTACTAAAATCATATCTTTCTTTTGAGAAAACCCCTTCACCACAAGCCTACACTTGTATCTCTATTTTGCAGCTTCTTCCTATTTCAATTTGTACACCCATTTATTTTGTAGTGTTTGTTTAGCTTTTGGCAAATCAACCAGCTCCCATGTTTGATTTTGATGCAATGAGTCTATCTCTGCTTGCATGATCTTGGTCTGTTATGGAATTGATATTTACCCATTTATTATTCAATGGATTTTTGTGACCAATTTGTGAATTTTGCAATTCATGATGTCAGGAAAGCACTGCAATAGTGCGTCAAGATTTGTATTTTCAGCCCTTCATCTCTTTGACATTGAGAATACAAGTCAACCCCAGATCCACTCCTTAGCGCCCAAAAGAATCTAAACATGTATCAAAATAGCCTCAAAGTTGTCTCGTCTTCAAAAGTCACTGTGGCGACATTCACTAATCGAGTCTGCCTGAGATATTCCATCTATGCACATTCCATTTACAAAGATTTTTTTTCCTTGAAACTCAAACACAACTAAAATAGCGCATTTGTAGCATGCCTCTGAAGGCCAGATTGAGAAAGTAGCATTTCCACATAGATGGTTTAGGAGCACTACTAGCAAGTCTTCTGCAGCGTTTTTATAGAACTTGCAGTCTGCTAATGGTTTTTGCTTCTGAATCAGACCTAGGATTTTTACGCAAGAGTAGCCCTAGATTTTCTGTTCCATGCCGATAAGGCAGTCCTAATGCTAGTCTATACACCGCGTCAGCCTCACTGTTTTCCAGTTTCAACCCTTTCTATCACTGAAGACTGGATTAGGTATACCGTTATGATCTCTTTTCTATAATATGGTGCTTCAGCAAACAACTGAGGCTCTGTTCTATCGCTCTCTCTCCGAAACCAAGTGCTTAATTCATCACTATCCATCATCGACATCATCGAGATTTGCAATTTCAACCCTTTCTTTCTCTAACAATGGGAATGCAGATCAGCCCCATGTCTATCTCCTGGTGTTCAAAAGAATCCCAAAGAACACTGAAACAGCCCCGCAACTTCCTTGTCGTTAGAACTCACCGCAATGACATTCATTCTTCAAGTCGGCAGAGTCTCAAGTCAAGGTATTAGATGCATGTACATTCCATTCACAATGTCTTAATAAATACTAGGTCAGCAATGATGCCAGAAGCCCTTGAGAAGGTTGCTTCAAACCTTGGCAAGCGTCGTTCTCCTCTCTCTCTCTCTCTCTCTCTCCCTCTCTCTCTCTCTCTCTCTCTCTCTCTCTCTCTCTCTCTCTCTCTCTCTCTCTCTCTCTCTCTCTCTCTCTCTCTCTCTCTCTCTCTCTCTCTACACACAGCTCCATCGTTCTCTTGTATCTTGTCTCCTGGAAAAGGAGGAGAAGTCACTGTTCATGTTAAAAAGTCATTAATGCAAGAAGAGAACCAGACATCAATGGAAGTGTGAAATCTACATTCTCACTACTTCAATTCCATTGCAATCGTCAAGATTTTTATTTTCAGCCCTTCATCTCTTGACATTGAGAATACAAGTCAGCCCCAGATCCACTCCTTAGTGCCCAAAAGAATCTAAACATGCATCAAAACAGCCCCAAAGTTGTCTCGTCTTCAGAAGTCACGATGGTGACATTCACTGATTGAATATGCCTGAGATATTGCGTCTATGCACACTCCATTCACACTATAAAACACACTCATACGGGTGAAAACACAGTTGTGAGGAAGGCCCTTTTCGAAGCTGAGCCTTGGATAGGGGAAAGCAAATTCATGAAGAGATAGTGAGACATGGATTGTTGAAAAATCACATTGCTCTGGGCAATGCTCTCGTTCACATGTATGCCAAGGGCAGGGCTCTCTCAAAGATAGAGATCGTACTTGAAGAGCTTCCCCGTGTCAGGATGTCATCTCTTGAAATGCACTAAACACGGACCTTGCAGCCCATGGCCAAGGCCAGCTAGCACTTAAGTCTTTTAACCGGATGAAGCATGAGGGCATCATGCCAAATAACATGTCTTATCTTTGTGTCCTTAAAGCATATGGAGTAATAGGAGCTATTGCGTATATATGTACTCAGCAATGCTTTGGTGGACATGTATGCCAAAATGTGGTGCCTTTGCAAAAGCAAGAACCGTTCTTATGCCAAATGTGGTGCCTTTGCAAAAGCAAGAACCGTTCTTATGCCAAATGTGGTGCCTTTGCAAAAGCAAGAACCGTTCTTAGGAACTCAGATCTTGGGATGTTTCTTGGAATGCATTGATCACAGGATATGCACTACATGGTCAACATGAGCAAGCAGTCCAGTGTTTTGAGCTTATGCATCTTGAGGGCATCTTCCCAAACTCGGTGACCTATCCTTGTGCCATGAAAGCATGCGGCTGTAGTGGAGATTTTGATAAAGGAAAACATATTCACAACAAAATTGCAAGGGAAGAAATGTTGCAAACACATACGAATCTTGGTAATGCTCTTGTAGACATGTATACCAATTGGGGTGCGATTTTAAATGCAAAATGTGTGCTGGAAGCGCTCCCTTTTCAAGACATTGTAACTTGGAAAACACTTATTGTTGGTTATGTAGAAGATGGTCAACGTGAGCAACCATTGCTTTGTTTCGACTGCACGCATCGTGAGGGCATTCCTCATGATGCATTGACTTTCACTTGCATTTTGAAAGCATGTGGGCTTTTGGGCACCCTTTGATAAGGGAGACGAAATTCATGAAAAGATTCCGGGGACGGAGCTCTCTCAAAGGCATAGATTGTACTTGAAGAGCTTCCCCATCGGTATGTCGTCTCTCTTGAAATGCACTAATCACGGACCTCAGCCCATGGCCAAGACAAGCTAGCACTCAAGTCTTTTAGCCGAATGAAGCATGAGGGCATCATTATAGATAACATGACTTATCTTAGTGTCATCCAAGCATGTGGAATAATAGGAGCTATTGCATATGTATGTACTCAACAATGCTCCGGTGGACATGTATGCCAAATGTGGTGCCTTTGCAAAAGCAAAAACTATTCTTGAAGAACTCAAGTCTCGAGATGTTGTTTCTTGGAATGTATTGATCACAGGATATGCACTACATGGTCAAGAGGAGCAAGCACTCCAGTGTTTTGAGCTTATGCAGCTTGAGGGCATCTCCCCAAACTCGGTGACCTATCTTTGCGCCATGGAAGCATGTAGATGTAGTGGAGATTTTGACAAGGAAAACAGATTCACAACAGAATTGCAAGGGAAGGAATGCTGCAAAAACATACGGATCTTGGTAATGCTCTTGTGGACATATATGCCAAGTGGGGTGCGGTTTAAAGGCAGAATGTGTGCTGGAGGTGCTCCCTTTTCAAGATATTGTAGCTTGTAACACACTTATTGTTGGTTATGTAGAAGATGGTCAATGTAAGCAAGCATTGCTTTGTTTCGACTGCATGCATCATGAGGGCATTCCTCCAAATGCACTGGCTTTCACTTGCATTTTGAAAGCATGTGGGCTTTTGGGTGCCCTTGATAAGGATGAAGAAACTCATGAAAAGATTCCGAGACAAGGGCTGTTGCAAAATGATCTCGTGTTGAGCAATGCCCTTATAGAAATATATGCCAAGTGTGGTGCTCCCTTGAAGACCCGACATGTATGCACAGGAGGGTCAAGGTGAAGAAGCATTGGATTGATTAATGCGATGGTGTTTTTGGACAGTTCCAAAAAATACTCCAGAAACATAGTTCTCTCACACATAAAAGAAGCAGGAAAAGAGAGATGGAGAGGGAGAGAAGAACGAAGCTAGGAGAAAGACATAGACTCCATGCAACAGACCTAGTTGAATGGCTCGACCATCTGTTGAATAGCATATCAGTTCACATCAACATGAAATCCTATCATTTCTATGACGGCAAATTGAGTCGACTCAACGGCCGTTTGTTGAAAGGGAACACCAAGGCTTCAGACGTCTTCACACAATCTTGCCAATAACAATAAAGCTTTTCATCAAGCTAGCAATCACAAGACATGAAGTCAACATAACTCAATTATCTCAAAATTACCAAGTAAGCATCAAACCAGCAGAGATTACAGTTGCCCAAACTTGACATACTATCGAACACCATCGGATTCCACGAGGGTGCAAGCCAACAAACAAAACGAACAAATGTCAATTAAAAAACAACAAGCCACACTACGTCATCAAGAATTGCATAGATGCCTCTTCACATGTCTCCTTGCTCTTGAAGGCTTGATATCCTCTCCCTCTCTCTCTCTCTCTCTCTCTCTCTCTCTCTCTCTCTCTCTCTCTCTCTCTCTCTCTCTCTCTCTCTCTCTCTCTCTCTCTCTCTCTCTCTCTCTCTCTCTCTCTCTCTCTCTCTCTCTAAAGAGGAAAAACTACACTTTAGCATCCCTAAACAAGGAGCAATGGAGAAGAACCACATCACTGCATGCAAGATGGGCCCCCTACAAAGAGGAAAAAATAGATTCTAGCATCTCTAGTTATTGACAATAGGCCAAATGAGCAGCAATGGAGAAGGATCACATCATTCCAGAGTTCTTCATGAATGCCTGAGAGAGCAATTGCTTAAGAGAACAATCCTGAAGCTACAATAGTAACAGATCACTATTGCTACAACCCTCTTAAAAAAACCTGCTGCTGATTAAAAACCTGTAAAATCTCAAACGAGCAAACTTCGGCTGTAATACAATTATCACCATTTTCAAAGGTGCTCATTACCATAACACAATACTGCATAACAGTATAGTCGAATGCCCAACAATCAAATGCAAAAGCAATAACAACGATATGCCCTATTCTTTTTGTGGAGCCTACAGGAGGAGAGAGACAGACAGAGAGAGAGAGAGAGAGAGAGCAAGAACAAAACTGTAGGAGATTTTGCTCGAAGGCTCACCACTGCAAAACAAAGCGCCACACAGCACGTAAAACCACTTCCTCTAGATCTTCTAAAAAGGTGCACGCATAGGTCGCAACGTTTTCATTTAAAGATGCAAAATTTTCTTCCATTACTGATATGTGTGTCTGAAGTGCACGAAATTCTTGAATATCAAGCAGTTCATAAGCTCGTCACCTATCATAGCGTCGTGGGCACTCTCCGTGAGAGCATCCGGCTGCGAGCCATCACGGGCAGGATCAGGCGTATGATGCTCGAAATCAAAAGTCATATTGATATCTGAATCCATGGCGACACCGTGTAGTGGAAGGAAT
This sequence comes from Adiantum capillus-veneris, assembly GCF_014529385.1. Lineage (NCBI taxonomy): Eukaryota > Viridiplantae > Streptophyta > Polypodiopsida > Polypodiales > Pteridaceae > Adiantum > Adiantum capillus-veneris. The sequence goes on along the minus strand of NC_140934.1, from coordinate 54,255,187 downwards.
AGAAAGAAAAATATCTTGAGTCGACGAAAAAGAATCCCGTAGTCGTAATCGGCACCGCAAATGGTAATTAGCCGTGCTAATTATGTTGGTTGTCGAAGTTGTAATCAACCCGCAAATCCACCTGTGCAGGTACCCTGCTTGGACACGTCGTAGCCGAGTCGATTGCAATTGTTATTGCTTTAGTGTAATTGGCTCTATGAACACGGTCGCCAATGGATCAAATGGAAAAATTTGTCGACTACACAGGGGATTGTCAACTTGCTGATTGTTGTATGCATGGCAGTGTCGACTCTAATTGCCGGCCCCTTTGCCAATGGTAGCCGAGTACGTGGTCACAAATTGCGACCACCGTGGGCTCAAAGTTGCGACCCCTATGGGTACTCGCCCAATCAATTTTTGGTTTGCCCTAAGGCTTGTGGGCAGCCTAATATGGTAAGGTCCCTTTTTTTTAAAAGCCTAGCTATGGCGGCAATAACCTACAACGATGGCGAGCAGGAGGGAAAGAGAGATGGCGACCTCTCTGCTACGCTAACCCCGATGATGTAGTGACGGGTTATGCTCAGCAGGGCAACGTGCACTGGCCAAAGCCCAAGCGCCCCCGCTTTGGTGGACTTCGCTCCTGCTCGCCCCTTCGACAGGGTCCGGTCCCGTGCTGCTAACAACTTTCACTCTCCCCTTGCTAAGCGGCCATGCCTGCTTGTCGGCCTCCCTTTACTTGCATGACATGCAAGGAAGATGACTCTGCACACCTGTGAATGCCTAGAAAAGTGTCTCTAATACCAGTGTAAGGCATGGGTGACTAGACCTTGGAATCCACCTCCCAACCTCCCACTATATAGGCAATGCTCCTAGCCTTTTGCCCTAGCCGGATTCTCTTGTCCACATTGCCTAGTCTGGCCCCTGTCCCAGTCCATGACTCCTTGGTCTTACCCTTGTCCTGACAGTTTTCCTCTCTCTCTCTCTCTGTCTCTCTCTCTCTCTCTCTCTCTCTCTCTCTCTCTCTCTCTCTCACACACACACACACACACACACACACAATGTTGTATTCGTCCTTCTCACCTAATATTGTTGCAAATCTATGTGTTTCATCATTGCATGTTGTTACATGCTATAAACTAACACATCATTTTTCTTGTTGTTGAGGGGAATCATTGAACTAAGAATACCTTTTAATTTTTTTGAAGCCAGTAGGTGATTCAATTTTTTTAAAGGAAATTAAGAGGAGAATCAAGGGTGATTCTCCTGTGCAGCTTTGCTAAGTAGAAACCGCCGCCAGAACGTCATTTTTTTTGCACCGCGAGAACATGAGTTCGCCTGGGTAAGCTGGGGAACTGCAAGTGAGTTCGCGTCGCCAGAACATGAGTTCGCATGGGTAAGCTAGGCGCTCTGCATGCGGTACTGCTTTCAATGCAGGTCATGGCAGTCAATAGCAGCAGGGGTTGGCAGTTGGCAGCTGGAGTCCCGTCGCGCACAGTTGGCAGCCAGAGTACCGTCACGCAAGCAGGAGCGTGAGGTAGCTTGCCGTATGTGAGCTATACAGTTTTGGCATAACTATAGATTATGATTGACATGTTTTATTGGGTGTTTGCCAGTAGTCACAACGAGAGAACCTGGAGGTGTTTCACGCAAGGTTCCATGCAAACATCGGACAATAGGTGATTCAAACAGCAGGCACAAATTAGCTACAGTAGCGACACAGTGGTCTCGAAGGTATAATTTCATGAATCACCTACTTGAATTTCATGCTTGCTAAAATTTGTGAAGTGGGATGTGGTTCCATTGGTTTCTGTTTATGAGGGTCCAATGCTGTAGATTATCATGGTGAGGATGAAGAAAGCTGCACATTCGGTTGATGATGACAGGGATGCATCTGCCTCTTTGGTCCGTAGTAGGGGTAGATCTAGGAAGACTGAGGAGGAGCTTCTGCGGCTGACAGTAGGCGTCCGAAGAGGCTTTTGAGCTAAGTATCACTATCTCCGTTGGGGGGGCCCACGTAGACAGAGGCCTGTTTCCTATGCTGAAAGAATTCCTAGAGAAAGATACTATTGCTGGAATGTGTTCCATCGAGCGTGGCGGAACGGTATTCCACTTGCACTTCCAAATGGTCGTGCATATTATGTCCACATCTATTATAGCGGTCAACAAAAAGGTGAAAACATACTTGGGATGGGATAGAGAATCGCCTGTGGGTGCCACTGTTCTTTGCAGGGCACTGAAGCAAAAGAACATGCACACATTTCAGGGAATGATTGGTTACTGCTTAAAAGACATACGCAAAGAGCATTTTGAGAATTTTGGCCACAACATATCTCACGATGACATTAATGAAGGGATCGAGCTTTACACGCTTCATGGGGCAGATGACCTGAAGAATAAAGTTTGCTTGACAAACACGAATGTGTTTTATAGTGCTTTCATGTATTGGAAATATAGTTTGAATCACCATATTGGTCATGAATATCTTGGAACTTTGCACGGCATGATTAAGAGTGGTAAGTACTATCCGTTGTCCACTTGGATTACACCTTACCAAGGGCGTGGAATGGAGCAACCGAAAATTGTTGTTGTATGGAAGTGCAAGGCATTTTGGAGCACAGTTACGTACAACGATATACTCGATGTTTTTGTACTCAAAGTGCCACTCACCCTCGTCTGGATTGGTTCCTGAACAGGTGGGAAAACAATGAAAGGTATTCCATTAACTCTTCCCCTGTATTCTGATGGCTTAATTGTTGGTGTTATTATTTGTCTGTATGAACCGTGGGGAGCAAGGGGAGAATACGGCAACGAAGAAAATGGTGAATATATCTGATAGCGACGACGACGATATTGACGCTGGCATTGGAAGTGACTTTATACCCCTGTTGAAGAGAACTAAAGCTGATGTTATTGCATGCTAGGTATGTTGCTAGAATTTCCTCCTAATGCATTTGCTTTGTTTGTCAATGACTTTCTTTTTACTGTGATCGCTCTCGTAGGCGCGCACAATGGAGTCAACGGAGCCTGCTGTGGAAGCTGAGGGAATGGAAATGGATCATAGTCAACACGATAATATAGACAATGGAGTATTGCAAAGATTAGAGGATGTATTGATGCAAATTTGGCGACAACTCCATGGTGGCAATGTAGATGACAATGACACTCTCCGTGCTTGCATAGTCAATTGTACACAGAGTGTCAAAGACATGTTGTAGGATGTTCAACTTAACGCTGCTGATGTCCAGGTTGCAAAGATGCAACAACAAATAAATGCTTTGTCATGGGAGATCGTTTCTTTCAAGGCACAATCTCTCTTGAAATGTATTTGTTGCAGGTATTGCCAATAGGATGAGGGAAGGCAAGCTCTCAATTGTTTTCAATGAATGCAGGCAAGGGCAGGGATGTTTTGACTGCTTATCCAGATGTAGGGCAATGGCTTAGCTCTTGATGCGTCCAGCTGTGCAACCTAGAAGCTCTGTTTGTTTGCAGCATATGCAGGGCAAGGCATCTCCCAAGAGGCGTATCCTTTCAAATTTTTTGTTGGCAATGCTTTGACCAACATATATGCAAATCATAGCGTACCCCTGCAAAACCAGCAAATTCTTGATAAGCGTTCTGTATGAACAATGAGCTCTATGTTGTTTTCAACAAATGCCACGCGAGAGTCTCAGATGAGATTTAATCTCCTTTCGACTACAATTTTAGGACATAACCAGCAAAGGATGGTAAAGAAAGCTTTTAAGCGGATTGATTGGAAGAGGATATGTGCAATGGAGACAAAGGCAGGAAATTCTGCAGATGTAACGCAAGAGCTTCACTCCTGCGACAACGTCACCCGCATTTTAAGGAATTTTGCATTATGCAGAACGTTAACATCGTTGACGTAGGCTAAAGAAAGAAGAATATGTAAGCTCAGGCCCAAAGTATTGTGCTGGCAATCCATTGGACAACGTCGTGTATGTTGTGCTTTGAGAGATTAAGCCTCATTGGTTTTGGGACTACCTTGAGAGGTCATCGATAGGTCTATGAAACTACTGCAGTGTTGTAGTATTAGTTTTGGGGCAATCACCTTGTTTCAAACATTGTCATGAGCGCATCCTTCTGTATAAAGTGACATCTTTGCATTGAAATTTTATTCCTACACTTGTATGGTTGCCTTCTCTCTGTTCCTCTCTTTCGGGGAGTGCATGACACTCTAGAGAGAGAGAGAGAGAGAGAGAGAGAAAGAGAAAGAAAGAAGAAGAAGAAGAAGATTGTTTTAATGTCGTAGGAAACTATCCCAAGAGACCTTAAAGATCTATCGACAAGGAGAGTTGAACTCAAGACCTGTTATTCAAGAGGGAAATGGCATAACCAATCTACCACAAAAGAGAGAGAGAGAGAGAGAGAGAGAGAGAGAGCGCAAATCAGGTGTGCTGTTTATTAACTGACTCTGCAATGGTTATTTGTGTTTGAGCAGATGGCTTTTTACAACCCAGAGCAGTTTGAGAAGGTCGGGAATATAGCAGCATGTGATGGTTGAGGTGGACTACTTTATTTGTAGGCATGCTGTGGCCTGCGTACATGGGTACGAGCTTGCTTCCTAAAGCAGCCACCTCTGTGCGAATGCCGTCTACGCTAGTGCATTGCTGGTGATGGAAAGAGCTTGTATACAAGAAGAAGAGGAGGAGGAAGAGGAGGAGGAGACTATGTCTTATGCATGTATGGAGTTGGAGGAGGAAATGACTTGTAAATGTCCGGAGAAGGTGGCACAGAAGGCTTGGGAATTGGGGACTTGTGAATGTATGGAGACGGGGGCACATGCAACTTAGGAGGCGCTTCATACGGGTTTCGAGGAGACTTGTAAGCATGTGGAGATGGTGGCGGTGCCCCACGCTTTGGAGATGGGGGTGCACAAGGTGTTGGCGATGGTGGCTTGTAAAAGTGTGGAGGCGGTTGTGCTGGAATTGGTGGCTTGTGAGTATGCGGAGGTGGTGGTGTGTAATGCGTAGAAGATGGTGGCTTGTACAAGTGTGGTGGTGATGGTTGCATGTACCAATGTGGTGTTGGTGGGACATAAGCCTTGGGTGATGGTGGCTTATAGTGGGGCGCTGGTGGCGGATTGCGCATAGGATATGGTGGCTCATGAAAGTATGGAGTTGGTGGTACAAAGCTTGGTGATGGTGGCTTGTGGATGTGTGATGGTGGGGGGAAGTAGGTCGGAGATGGTGGCATGTACCATTGCGGTGTTGGTGGGCCACTTGGCTTCGGAGGTGGTGGCTTGTAGATGTGTGGAATAGATGGAACAAAGGGTGTACGAGATGGTGATTTGAACCATGGTGGGGGTGGGGATGGTGGCCCTCTTTTTAATATGGGTGGTGGCTGGGTAGGCTCGCAATGAGGAGGTGAGGGCACTCCATGAGAAGGCCTTGGTGAAGAAGGAGCTTCGTATTTGTGTGGTGGGGGAGGATGACTCTGAGGAGGATGAAGCATAAAGAGGTGTGGTGGGGGGTACTGAGAGTATGCTTTGTGATGTGAAGGTGGGGGCGGCGATTTTCTTGAAGTATGATGGTGAGAAGGTGAGTGCCCATGGAAGGGGGGAGGATGATGCCAATTGTGGTATAGGTGAGGAGGGGAGTGTTTGGGTGGGGGTGGCGAGATATATGCGTATGGAGAATGGGGAGGAGGAAATGTTTTATGCGGATATGGAGGGTGAGTTGTGGGTGAGTGAGAGGAGTGTGATACATGAGGAGGTGGAGGGTGAGAGGGATGGGGAGAGCAAGGAGCTTTGGGAGGGGACAAATGAAGATGGATAGGTGGTGGATGATGACTAGAGTGTCGAGGCGATGGTGGAGGGTGAGAAGGTGGAGATGGTGGTGGTGGCGGCGGCACTAAATACCAATTAGGAGGAGGGTTGGACCAATGCTGGAATGTGGGAGGAGGAGTGTTGTATGGGTTTTGCAAAGGAGGGTGGATAATGTAGTGTGGTGGCTGTGGGGAAGCTGATATGTTCCAAGCAGAGACAAGAGGGCTTAGAAGGGCAAGCAATAGCAAATGAATGCTGTGCAGAAGTAGGTGAGGAGCCATGGCACTTGGCTGCTGGGAAGGCAAAGGCAGAGTGTTGGGATATATATAGAGTTGGCTCTTATTGGGAGTGAGTGTGTGGCACATGCACATATGTGAGTGGCTTCACTTTTCTTGTGATAGCTTCTCAAGTGCTTATGAGGGGAATGTTGGGCTGTCTTGAGTACTTTGTTTCTCATGATGAGATGAGAAGCTGAATTTTAATGCAAGGCCGTTCAAAATCTGAGTCCTGGTTGCTGAGGTCTTATATTGAGAAGCCCACTTTGTTTGAGAAGAGTCCCAGTATTGAGTAGAAGAAAGGCACCATCACTGCAGGTTTAACTGGCTAAAATCCCAAAACCCTAGCTAGATCTCAAGCTTTTTGTAAGAAAAACAACATATTTCATTGTAAAATCTGGCAAATCCTTCAAATTGCGACGCAGAAATCCAGCGAATTTTCATTATTTCCTGTTTTTTTCTTACTGGTTGGAACAAAAAGTTTTTAGTGGGCTACTAGTAGACTGTAGAGGTATAGTGGGCATGTAGGTTTGAGTGGAGAAAGCCAACAAGGCAAGAGTGAGTAGTCTTTTGTTGTAAACTTGCTATGTAAGGCAGAGAGGATAGAGCTAGGAATCTCCCTTCAAAGGTGGCTTTTGTGCAGCAGCTTTGTCTTTGCAGCATCTCGGGATTTTGAGAACTCCAAAGCCTCATTCTTACCCGCACTTCACTCTATTGTTTCTTACACTTGTAGCTATTAGCTAGCTGATATAGGCTCCCTTCCAACGCACGCAGAGTCTCTCTCTCTCTCTCTCTCTCTCTCTCTCTCTCTCTCACACACACACACACACACACACACACACACACAAGCAAGGCCCAAATGGCCATACGCATCATTTTTGACCCACGTGCATTCTCGCAACACCCAATGTGCCCTCAAAGAACTCATCATATGCCGTGATGATGAATGGGCGAGGGTTTGCAAAACCACCCCCAACAAAGTGCCCTCTGCCTCATCACTATATCACACGGGCATGCTCAAATAGTTTGGAGGCAGAGAGGCTCTGCCCTAACCCCCATTCATTAACTACCTCACCATATTTTCTCCACCTAAGGGCAATTTTCAAAGCTTATAGGGGTGACTGGTGGGTCTCGTTGTACAAACAGGGAAGAGAGGGAGGGAGGGAGGGAGGGAGGGAGCCTCATGACTAAAGAACACAGGGCCATAAATGACCCCTCAACCACGGGATACACGGAGGAGAAGTGCACACACAAAAGCAGAGATGCGCGATGCCATCGGATTTAAGAAAGTAAACTCAGGTAGATTTTGTAAACTTAGACACGCATAAGTAAATGTAAACACACCTAGTTTTTAACAAAATGCACACACATGCCCGGTTAGGGCATTGGGTTGCCACAACACCCGTTTGAGTTCGTATCTGGGAGGACCACTCGTTGCCAAATTTTGTTTGCCGTTGGATCTCCTCAAGATCCACGTCCTCAACTGTCCGTCGTCAATCCCATGACGGGGTCTTCATTAAAGACCCCGTGTTCTTTAGTCATGAGGGAGGGCAGGGTGAGATGGTGGACACAAATAGGGCTAGTAGTTGGAGGGTAATACCACCTAAGGTAACATGCCAGTATATTGGTGGCCCCCAGTTGGAGCGCGCTTGGACCTCAAGAATAAAGCACTCCGCTATGCGATCACACTGCTGCAATAAGATGATGGTTGAGGTGCATGCCTTGCTACGCTCAAATCTTGAGTTCAGAAATGTACTTTTACTGGCCCTCTTCCATAGTACTCTACGGTGCTAATTTTGCAAAGCAAGTGTGTGCTTGTAGCGAAGCTGAGAGCAGATCGTTTTGTGCACGGTTTATCGTATTGGAAGGAAGGCAAAAATGCAAGCAACTTGGTTCGTACCTCTCGGATGGAAGAATCCACTCTCTTTCCATATCGTGCCATAGTACTACCCCATTATCTTATATATCTCTTGTGTTCAACTAGTATGGACGGGCGGCCTCTCTCTCTCTCTCTCTCTCTCTCTCTCTCTCTCTCTCTCTCTCTCTCTCTCTCTCTCTCTCTCTCTCTCTCTCTCTGCATGCGCTATCTAGCAGTGTTGTCGGGGCTACATGGAACACAATCAAATCAAGATATTTGCGACACGTGGCCGGGGGAGGGATCGAAATTCCTCCCCGTCTTATATCTAGTACAAATAGTGTGTTCTTTTCAAGCAACCCACTATCATGAATATCAGCATGTATCCTATTGCCTTGGTGCAAATCCTTCTTCTTAGCATAGTTTTGGAGCATATGTCCGGCTCGTCGTCACGCCGTGCCATGGAGCCCGAGCTACAAATGTCTCATCGCAGATCTCTCCCTTTGCCTTGCCATGTTTGCCTTCAAGATGCAAGGCAATGCGATTGCATTTGGAGAGACGCCCTTGCTTTGCGAGGGACGCCCTCACATATGTCGAAACAACACAGAGCTTCTTGGCCTTGCCCAAGTTGGACATATCCCACAATTAGTGTATTCCAAGAATAACATGCCGGACAGGAAGCTCCTCACACACTTTTTGCACTTTATGAAATGCACCACATCTGGGATACATGTCGACCAAGGCAGTGCAACATTTTCTTTCAATAGCCCCAATCTAACAATATCATTGTGAATTCTTTTGCCCATATTAGCATCTTGTGTAATGCTACATGCCTTCAAGGTTCAAGTGTACGTGCTTGCGTTTAGAGAGATGCCCTCTGTGTGCATCTGCCGAAAAATGACCCAAAGCTTTGTGACCCTTACCCTTGCCTTCAAGATGCAAGCATATGTGATTACATCTGGAGAGCCACCGTCGCTTCCAGTCCGTTGAAAACAGCCCATAGCTTCTCAGCCCTACCCAAATTGGACATATGTAGCAATCAGTGCATTCTAAGAGACGACATCTCGATCGAACAGATTACAAGTGGTGGGCAAGTAGAGAGAGGACGGTGGAGCACTGGTAGCCCACATAGGAGCGAGGTCAGCTAGTGCCGCGAGAAGTTGGGCAGAAGGAGCTTTTTTAAAGAATTGAAGTGCATCTCCGAAGCACCATCGAGCAGGTCCAAATTGGTTATAGTAATGACCCTTATTCTCTAGGTGGCTATGCAAGTTCTAATCCAATTTTGAATCATGGTTTTAGTCTCATTTTATAGCAAGGCAAGGATGTGGTGGAATATGTAGAGATTTTGTGCAATAAAACAAAAGATATGCCAACATGGCCAGTATGTTTGCTGGATTTTGAATAACTTGAAGTATGATGTAGACAATGATAGCTATTAGCAAGCTGACATATGATCTGCGGGCGGTGATCGAGCTAGAACCAAAAAACCTGGCTCCATGGGTGGACAAGTGCACTAAAGCATCTTCGGGTAGAAACCCAGCTAAGAGTTGTAAAGCGTGAGCTTTTTCTTAGAATATGAGTCAAGGAGAGAAAGGTGGAATTATCCCACATGTAATAGTGCAAGGCTATAGAGCTACTTAAAGCTCATTTCATGGATGAATAAACAAGTCTATTTAGCATTGCATCTCCCTTGTTTATGGTGAGCTTGTGATGGCTTAGCAAATACTCAAGATCAGTCCAAGCTAATTGATCTTGGAACCTAATTCGCTTGAGTGATAATCTAGACACACACACTCACTTGTGTGCACGATGTTTCTCTTTAATCCACTGTAGCTAGCACGATCCTATTCCCATCAAGTGGTATCAGAGCACCATGGGTTGCTAGCTAGGTTTGTTCTTATGCATTTGTGTGTTAGTGAATAGCATCTTTTGTGTTTGTTATCAACCCTTTTTTGTAGTAGCATTGCTCTCGTTGTATTTTTCAATTGCTTTGCAATTTTATGTGTGTATGAAGCCATCATCAAGAGCTTTCCATCAATTGTCTCTTTGCTCAAATCCGACTCCATTAGTGCACTTAATTGTTTGATCAAATTTGCTCCATTAAGTGCATTATTATCTTATGTAATCCTTGCAATTTGAAATTCAAAGAGTGTGTGGGGGGGATTTTTGCAACATTTAATGGTCAAAAGTACTTTTTAGGTGGAAGAAGAACAAAAGTTTTTTGTCTACTGCTCTATCGAGCACGTGTGTAACTCCCTAAATTTGAGAGGTTTTTTAACTTTTGAGGCTAAAGGAAGGCTCCCACTTGCCCAAGGGTTTTCAAAGGGCACTCAAGCCCGTTTTAGAAGTGGCTTCAGCCTTCGAGCCATCCAATTGCACCAGACAACTTGGCCCACACACATTTGCTACCTTCTGCACTTTCCTCTACGAGATTCACTACTCGTTGCTCGCTGGTTGGCCTTGCTCCTACTGGTCAAGAGGCTCATCGCCCGCTGACTTGCTATTGCTCATCCGCTCCCCACTTGTGCCCAAGTGAAGGGGAAAGACAAAACAAAAAAAAAGCTAGAAATGTCGTCGTAGACTAGAAGGCTATTGCCGCCTTCTTCTTCATCTACATCTTTGTGGCATGCTCGATGTGAAAATTTCTTGAATGCTTTGGGAGAAAATCTTTAAGCTTTGTGAAGCTCCTCTTCACCGGGGTGAAGCCCCTCTTCACAATATTTGCCTTTGGTTGATGCATAGGATGCCAGTGCATGGACGTTAGTGCAATGAGTGCAATTGGGGATCTTACCAGTTGAAGAGACTCTCTTCAAGGCAGTGTCTACCCAATGTTTATTACAATATGCAAATCTTTAATGCAACAAGGAAAAATGTTAGTTATAATGGGTTAAGTGAGCTTGTAGTCTTTGGAGCAAGAGGCTCAAGGGAAACTCGGTGTTCATCGGAGGGCCTTGTTGCTATCTTTGTTGGTTGTTTCATGTGGGAAAAGGCCACCAAGGAGTGTCCCTTTTAGTACGCGGGAACGAACCCTCTGTAGAGGTGTTCAATGATTGGCCTTTGAGTAGGCCTTGAAGTCTTAATCCTTTGGCCTTCTTGAAACTCGGTGGGAGCAGCCCCTTGAAAAGCCTTGATGTTGTTGGTGGCTAGTGGGAATGTCGCCTTAGAGAATTGGACTCTACAAGGCCTTTTTGGAGTAGAGGGTGGACTAGCTTGGTCTCACATCTGTTCGAGGGGAGGTGTTTGAGTATCTCTTGGACTAGAGATAGTTTGTCTCTTGGATTGGGGATGGTCTCCTGGATTTGAGATGTTCTTTTGCTCCTAGATTGGAGTGTGCCAGAGATGTCATTTTTCTTCAATTTTCTTCAGTTTCTTTCCTAGTCCAAACCTCAAGGAAAGAATTGTAAAGTGTGAGCTTTGTCCTAGAATCTGAGTCAAGGAGAGAAAGGTGGAATTATCCCACATGCAATGGTGCAAGGATGTAGAGCTACTTAAAGCTCATTTCATAAATGAATAAACAAGTCTATTTTTCATTTGTTGGACGGATATGCCGCAATGGACGTCAGCACAACGAGAACTCACCTAACATGTAATGTCAGCTAAGGACGAAGCTCGACCCGCAGGCGCGTGGAAGCAAGCATAAGGTGTCAACCTACACTCGACCGACTCCTAACTAATTCCTACAAAGGTCTCTACCAATTGTCTAAGTCACAGCCTTCAAGAGTGCATAAGAGGAAACTTCCTACAACGCTTTCTAGAGCCGAACACCCATCAAACAATCTCGAAACACCATAGAACTTGAAGGAGACCCTACTAATACCAATAGGTCACTCTCCCTAGGGTCTATGAACCAAAATCCAGACCCAAAACACTCGGTGCAGAAACACGTAGGATGTCTGTTCGAAATCTGTAGGTCTTCGTTTCCAAAATCTAAAGTGCCTAATGTGTAGTTCTACTCAATGTGAACGCATGGATATGCTGCAATGCAAAATCGGACAACGTATACTCACCCAAATACCCGATGAAGCTCGTAGAAGGAGCTCACAAGACCGGACCGTACGCGCGCAATGTAGGTATCGCTGCGTAGCTCTCGTCGGGGGCAACACGTTGCACTTCTCCGCACTCAATTCCGACCACCGGAGCACACATAGCGTCAAGATGAAGCTCACACACTCTCTCTCGTACACAGTACGCTCACTCACAGACTTCAAACTTGTTTTTAAAATGACAAAAGGTTTTTTCATTAAGGTCAAAAAGTGGTATATATACCTTACAATTTCTCAAACCCTAAAGTTCCAAAATCAACCATCTACTCAATCTAACTATCAAAACTGGGATACAATCTGGAAACTTCTGTAAGTCCCAATAATTACAAGGTGAAAAATCAGGTTTCCCTCAATGAATGAATAATTACAAAAAATAATAGTCCTCTAAGTAGCTACTGCCGTGGGGTGTGTCCAGCTTCTAACACTCCCCCCCTCCTTGCTCATGTCGTCCCCGACATGGCCTTGATCGGCTGCTTCATCTTATCGTTTTCCGCATCTTTAGCAGTGATTTGTACCTGGCATGTAGGTTCAGCATTGTTGGGCCAAAGATGTCTGTATTCATGGTGAAGAACCCTGTATAGAATGCTTCTTCAAAATCCTGGAGGTGATAGGATGGTAGAAACATGATTCTTTGATACAGCGCATGTATCACCTTCTTGGAAGGCCGACCTGACAGATCATAGGCTCATCTGTATGTATCGTGGAAGAAGAATATGCTGTCGGTCACCTAGCCTAGCTTGAAGTTCTCGAACACTGCTAAAATGGTTCTGCAGATTTTCCTCATCATAATGCATGTAAGGTCAGGTGAGCCAGTGAACAACTTTATGGCGCCCGTTAGGGTTTTCACCATGTATTGGACACTTATTCTCTCACCTGCCTTCACGCCCGACAGCTTTGGGTAGTTCAGCCAAGTGGGTTGGCTTCTTTGCAAAATTTATTGTGCCTTCCACGTCCTAACCCTTCGTAGAGGACAGAAGCTGAGGTTGTCTCTGATATCTTTAGGTGCCTCTACTAGGTGGATTAGGTATTGTGGGTACTTTGTAAGCCAAGCCTTCCTCCACTTTGGCTGAGAATCCACTATAAGCTTAACTCCTTCTGGCTTCGAGGTGTCTGCATTGTAGAGAGGTACCGTTGGCTCTTCTCTGATCCGCTTGTTTATTGTAGCTGCCTCATATTTCAGCAATGGATATGGGAGAGAGGGTTGAAGCCACTCGCGCCTGAGATTGCTGGCGTCGATCTTCTGAATTGTCATAGATTTGAAGACCCTCTGCTCCCATTCCAAGGCTTCCTTCGTGGTTTCTCTTAGCTCTTCCTCTATTGCCTTACGCAATTTTTCCTCCTCTTCTTGTGTTAGATCCTGTGGCTCTTGAGAGGATCCTGCTATGATTTCCTCTTGCATAGGAGTGTCCACATGATTTGCCACATTTTCAAGGTCGATGCCCTCATTGGCGGCTGGCCCTGATTTTTCTGCCTCTCCTCCTTGCTGGCCTTTCAACTCCTCAATTTGCCTGAGGAGTGTTTGCTTTTCCGCTTCAGCTTGTTCGCCCATATTCACGAGGAGGTCATTAAGTTCGGCGTTTATTCTTTCCGCCTCCTCGAGCTTTATCTTCATGTTTTCCACTTCTTCTTGCAGGGGTTTTTGGCCCTCTTCCATTCTCGTTTGCATGACTATAGAACCTTCAGCTATCATCAATCTCTGCTTTTTCTCGAGAGTCAGCTCCTTCTGAAGTTCCTACATTTGCTCTTCATATAGTTGACTCTCAGAAATGATTTGAGTCGAGCTCGTAGCTCTGACTCTAGCAGGTGATGCTCGCAGCCTCTCGATGGTTTGATCTTTGACTTTTAATTGGTCCTTGAGCTCAAGGACTTCATCCAGGCTTGCTTCTTGTTCTATCTCTGCTTTTTCTTTGGCATTCCTCATGGCCTCTACTTCTTTTGATTCTTCAACCAGCTGTAGTGTCAAATTATCTCTTTCTCTTTCGGCATCTCGCAATGACTTGCTGAGCTGCTGACACTCTTCTTCAGCTGCTTGTATTCTTTTTACTGCTTCCTGATTTACTTCTTCCATTGCTTGACATTTTTGTAGAGCCGTTGCCAAGTTGGCCTGCAGGTCATCTTCTCTCTCATTTTGCCTTTGGCTTTGTGCCTGCAAAGAATCTACTTCCTTTTTGATCTGTTCTTCAGTGGTTTTGAGAGTTGTCAGTTCTTTCTCTGAAGCCATGGATTGTGCCCTCAATCCGGCTAGCTTTGTCATCACCATGTCCCAGTCATTGGAGGGCGGGTGTAGGTCTACCGTGTCGGTAGCAATTTCTTTTAGCTCAACTAGCATGACGCCTTGCATCTGTTCTTTAGGCCCTGTCCTCGCCAAGTCGAATGCGACTGTGGCGGCTTCTTCCTTCGTATAGCTTGCAGCTAGCAGGTCCAAAAATGCATAATAGGCCTCTTTTTGCTGAGATTCAGGTTTGGCCTCTTCTTTTGGCTCACGTTCCTACCTTTGCTCCTGCTCCTCTGCTTGCCTTTCTTCTTGTTTGTCCTCAGCCTCCTTGTCTTCCTTTGGAGGGCTGCTAGGAGGTGGTGAGGGCGGTGGGATGGGTTTAGGACTGGCTGGTAAAGTTGCAGGTTTGCCCTTTAAGTCCCTATTTGCTTTTGTTTTTCTTTCTCTTTCTTGGCTTTCTTGTTCATCTAGCAGTTTCTGCCTTATCTGCTCTACTTCCTCCTCTGTGAAAGGGACATGGGGGATGTTTTCTGCTGTAGCATCAAGAATCTCAAAATTTTTGATATAATCTTCAAAGAGGTCCCTTTGCACTCTTCTGGAGGATCCGGAAATAGAATCGAGAGATGGCTTCCAGAGTTCGTTTAAATCACCCTTGAGGGATCTCTCTGCTCGGAAAATCTCCATCAGCCTCTCGAGTCTTGCCTCTTTTTGAGGCCTTGTTTCTTTGTCTGGCACTTGAGCAAACTCCTTCTTTCCTTTCTTCTGCTCGGGTTGCTCCTCTTCAACTGGCTCCAGCCGTCTCTTCAATCTCGTAGCCACCCTTGGTGCCCTTTGCGGCTCATCTTCCTTGTCTTCTTTTACTCTCAGCCAATCATTCTGAGATGGGGGGTCGGGCCACCTTCCTTTTGCGTGTAGTGCCCCATAAACCACCTTGGTGATCAGCTCTCCTGGCACTATATAGGTTGGCTTTTTGTTGCCCATCTTTACTAAGTTGTCATGTATATATGCCGCATAGTTGATTATCTTTGGGGTGCCTTTTGTCATTGCCCGAGTAAATGTTGTGGCAATTGCACCTGGTGGCATCCTGTACTTCTGTGGCCTCTTCGTGCACATGTGGAAGTATTGGTTGTATAACTGGCTCATGATTGCCACCTTTGGGTTGGCAATGTCTTCAAAGGTGTAATTTGCCTTTTTCTCTTTGTACACCTTGACTTCATCCCTTCTTTTTGTTACACTGTCTCCCTCATTGGAGAGGTCTAGTGCATGGGCTACAACCCGCTCAGTGATTATTATCTCTGTATCTGGTCTGCCTTGTAAATCTGTTACCTTGGCCACTCCATACTCTTTGATGCTTGTTACAAACTCCCAGACTCTTTTGATGTCCACCCCTGCCGGTATTGCTTCGAAGTAGTTGTGGAGGTCAATTTTCTCCAAGTAGCTGGCCATTTTGCTTCGTACAAACTCATTGAGTTCTCTCGGCAGCATTGGTAGCTCTATGACATTGCCTTCATTGTCTTTGAACACTCCCTGGTAGATCTTTAGGTCGTTGGACTCCAACAGATCCTCTTGTATCCAGGTGCTGGTGGGCTTTAGTGTTCCTTCTGGAATGACAAAGGGTTCCACTTCGTCTAGATAATCCTTGATGGTCATTCTTTTCTTCTTTGCCGGTGACTTCGAGACTGCCATAGATCCTGTTGCACTCAGTAGTCCGAAGTTAGCGTTTTTTCCATATTAGCTGCGAAACTGAGTTTTACTTATCCAAATGACTTGAAAATTAAAAATACAGCTTAAAAGGAACTTGTGAAGCTGTGCATGTGCTCATAGTGCAAATCTGGCTAAAAAATTCCATCTAGACATCCTACGCGTAGGATATCTTTTTCATCAGAATTGGTTCATACTTGACATGCAGGTAGTGTAAGGCTCATGGAACATGGCTATATGCTTGGATTTGGATTTGGATATCAAAAAGTGGATTTTTTGGTTGATTCAGGCTTTAGGTCACAATTTGGGTAGAATGTCCATCATAGGTAGCAATTGATGTCCAAATGGGTTGAAAATTGGTATATGGGCTCATTGCACCATGGTATTGGCTCCCATGATGTCATTCTTTGCACAGAAGGCTAACTTTATGCTGGAGACATCCTAAGCGTAGGATGTCTTTTTCATCAAAATGACATGAAACTTGTTCTGTGGGTTGTCCTTGGCCTATGGAACATGGCCATGTTGTTGGATTTGAATTTAGACAGGATTTGATGTTTGTAAGGCTCTGTGAGGTGTTTTGGGCTCAAAAAGTGTATCCTGAGGGTGTTGGGGGTCAAAAGTGATTAGAATGGCTTCAAAATTGATATATGGGCTCCTGATGATGAGGTGATTTGATCTGGAATGATAAAACATCCATTGCATGTCAAAAAGGTCAATTAGACATCCTACGCGTAGGATGTCTATTTCATCATTTTTTCTACCTGACCACACAGATTGTTTGCTGATGTGTTGGTGAATGTGATGTGCAAGTTTCATGGGATTTGGACAAGATTTTGTAGGTGAATGGCCCATTATTGCCTCTATGCCCTAACTTTGCGTTTTTTCATGCATATGAGGTCAAACTTGGTCCAAATGTGACGAAACTTGGTGTATGGCTTGTAAATGTCATTCAGAACATGTGCATGATAAAAAATGATGGAGTTTGTGCCAAAAAGTTCCCTTGAGACATCCTACGTGTAGGATGTCTCCTGATGATTTTTTCATTGCTGGTGCTCCCAGTGCTTGCCCTTTGCCCCCCTAAGTCCCTTCTGAGCCTAATTTCAACAAAAAAAGTCAAATGGATAGAGTATAACTCCTTGTTTGGACTTCAGAGCCTCCGAGCCGTTTTCTGACTTTTGGAGTGCTTTTTGGCGATGAAATTTCTCGATGTTGGTCTCCATAGCTTCCCGATCCCTTGGGGATCCTTGCCGTATGGTTTTTGTCGACTTTGGCTTCACCGGAGCTCCAATTGGCAATTTGTCGCTCTAGAAGCACCCGTGGTTGCGTTTACATACCTTTGATGATTTGTGGTGGTCCACCACCATAGGACTTGGTTGTTGATGGCCTAGGAAAGCCGCTCGTGAAGTTTGGTGGCAAACGGACTTGCGGTTTGGCCGCAAGGGCAATTTGACGCTTTGTGTGTCTGATGCCGTTTCTGAAGTTTAATGCCGCTTCGGGTCACTTTTTGGCATGCGGGTCATATAGACTTATTGAGCATGTCGAGATGCTCCTACCCATGAATTTTGGTAGCATTTGGTCGCCGTTTCGCTGATTTCCCATTTGGTGGCCTCTTGCGGGTTTCTGGGAATTAGGGTTTTTTTCGATGGTTTCCTACTACGTTTGGCTATCCAGGACTGGTCTCCTAGACTAGGGGAAGATGCCGATGAAGTCTTGTTGCTTTCGAGTTAGCCGTTAGGCCGCCGTCTCTACTTGTAGGTCTCTACCGCCTGCTTTGTGTGTGACCCCTACGCTAGTTTTCGCGACATAATGACAAACATGCGCGAAAAGCTCAAGGTGGTAAGCCTACCTCTCATGTCTGGAGCTCGTCGGGTAGTCGTGCGCTTCGTAGAAGCTACTAGAAGGTCGATCCGCTCTAGGTGGCAGAAGCTCTCTCCACAAAGTCAATAGTGAGAATGAGCTAAAAATGCGGTGAAAATTTCTTATAATGGAGGTCCCCGAACCACTTTTCATGAAATTTGACATGTGCTCCTATCTTTTTGCGAGATGCGTTTTAAGCTCAAAAATTTCTTGATTTGGACTCCATTTGCTCTGTTTACCAGAAATTTGGCATTTCGGTCAAAATCTGGCCAAAACACGCTTTCCGCTCCAGTCTCATAATTGCACCCCCACTGTACCATAGGTTGTCCTATAGTCACTGATCATCACCATATTTTCTGTTTTTCATTACGACTGTTTTTCACCTGCTTTTTGTATTTTTGAAGTTTTTCTGACGAAAATTAGCAAAATTAAAAGGAAAATAGCAAATCAAACCCAAAAAAATCCCCAAAAATCATAATAAATCACAAACATCACCGCAACACATTATATACACTCACATGCAATTTTTATGGCCGGATTTCTCCGTTTTACCAATATTTTGCCTGTAAAATGGCTATTTCTACTTATATACACACACCTAGGGGCTTGATTTGGCGTTTGGCCCCATATACCTGTAGCTTCATGCTGTATAAGGACATATGTACTTGGGTTACTCCAGAAAATTTCACAATCAAACAACAACTCTTAAAATAGTCGAAAATCATGCCCTTTTTTGCTGTTTCTGTTATTAGTTCCGCATTTGAGAGTGCCTCTAGAATGCCTCCCCCCCTCCTAGCCGGAGTCCTCCCGGACGACATGGTATCGCCTCGGAGTATGTGCCGTGCATAGGTTGAAACAGTTGTGCTAATGCCTGGCTGATTAATGTGGCCCTATTTTATGCATACTCTGTCAATGCATGGAAAAATTAATGTTGTGCAAGAGAAGGGAATAAGCAAGATGCTTATTGGAATTCTCCGTCGAGGTTTTCTGCTTTCTTTGCAAGTAACACCTGTAACTCTACTGCTCTCTATTTAATTGTCTTTTTTGCCAAACGGCAATTGCTTTGCCGACATTGTTCCTAAGGATAGAATTGGCTGGGCCGGAATGGTTATGGGCCGTATTGCCTTTGCTTTCCATTGGTATTTTGTTGCTGCCGATCTTTGTAGATGGTTTGGAATTTTTTTGTTTGCCACTGGTTTGTCTTTCATTGGCATCGACATATGTCGGTTTTCCTTTTTGAAATGCAGTTGTTTGCTTTCCGTTGTTGCTTGTACTGAAGGGAGTTCCTTTGGCTTTTGCTTTGGTATCCAAATGTGGGTGACATTTGGGTTACGGCTAAGCATTTTCTTTGGGATCCATATCTGTTTGATGACCTTGGTTTGTGGTTGAACCATCTGCTTTGTTGGAATTTTGTTGTTGTAGTTCATGGCATTTCTATCCTTCCGCATCCATACTTGTTTACCTTGTTTTGGTAGCCTACATCTTTGCATTGCGGCCAGTGACTTCATATGTCTGTAATTAGCATGGTTGGCTTTTACCTGATTGTTGGTCGCGGGTATCATGTTGTTCTTTAATGGCATTTGTGCTTTTGGCTTTGTTTTCAGTGATTGCATGGCTTGCAGTTGATCATGCTGGTATTGCTGAGCAAAAGCTATCACCTGTTGTTCATGTTCGTCCTAAATTTTGACTGCCTTTGCTTTCCAATCTATCTGTACATTGTATGCTTTTTGCCAAGGTTGCCCTAGCATCATTGAGTGTTGTGTGCTTTCGTCTGTCACCACATAGAATTTGTGTGGATAAATATATTGATGTATCTGTACATGCAATATAGTCCATCCCAATGTTTTCAACGGGTGTGATGTGCTACTTTCCAGCACTTGAGGAGTAGGATGAAGTTGACCTGCGACTTTGAGCTATTGGTATAATCCGTTAGAGATCAAATTTGCTTGAGCACCTGAATCAAGCAATGCTGTTGATTCAACTCGATTGCTGCCCACTTTGACCGCAATGATTGGCTCCACTGTTTCCTCCTCCAACTTCGTCAGTCGAATGGCATTGATTCGCAATGGTGTTCCACTTTGTTGTTGTTGTCGCAGAAGCCGTCTTTTTGCAATGCGTTCTTGTGCTTCGGCTTGAGCTTCTTCTCGTACTCTCTGTTTTTCCTTCGTTCTTTCTTTTCCTTGATGAATTTGTTGGAGCATATCCTGTGTGAGTGGTAGATGATACCTCCTCAGTCGACATCCACTAATCCAGTTTGGCATTTATTCACTTGCTAATGTAGCAAGCTTGACAGCTCCACTTTGTGATAGATCACTAATCACAAATGGTCCCATCCCCCGCTTTTTAAGTTTCTTGGCATGTTGCTTCAAGGTATAAACAAGTACGTAATCACCTGTTTTAAACTCTTTGGTACGCACATGTTTGTCAAAAAATTCTTTTTGTCTTCTCTTTTTAGCATAGATTGAAGCGACAGCTCGTAAGCGGAGTTCATCTAGATTTTCAAGATCATCAATTCTTGAAGAGAGCTCATGCCCTGTCCATTCTAAGCTTTTTGCTACTCGTAGAGTTGGAATTAAAAACTCTATGGGTAGTATAGCATTTAGGCCAAACACCATGTTGTATGGTGTTGTTCCGATTGATGTTTTGTAAGCTACCCTGTATGCCCATAGTGTTGAGTGTAGTGTTGAGTGTAGCTGCTGATCCCAATCTGTTCTTGATTCTGACACTATTTTAGTGAGAACCGTACATAGTGTTTTATTAGTGGCCTCAGCTTGCCCATTGGCCTGTGGATGGTATGGTGCAGATTTCCTATGTATGACCATGAATTCCTCTAGCAGATATTCAATGAATTCATGGAGAAAATGTGTTCCATGGTCACTGACAATTTCGATTGGTAACCCATAACGTACAAAAACATTCTCATACAAAAATTGTGCCGTGGTGCGTGCATCAGCTTTTTGTGTTGCTTTGGCTTCGACCCATTTTGTGAGATAGTCCGTAGCCACAATGATATATTGGGTATGGGTGCGATATGCAGGGGATGATATAGGTCCCACAAAATCAATGCCCCATTTTGCAAATGCTCTTGCTCCCATCATTGGCCGTAATGGCATCTCATCTCTTTTTATTGGCATCTTGGTGCGTTGACATGCATCACAACGCTTTACAAACTCTTCAACATCCATGTGCAATGTAGGCCACCAAATTCCTGCAATTAAGACAATTTTTGCCGTCTTATTGCCTGAAAAATGGATTCCACTTATTCCGCTATGTGCATGTTCTAGAATCAGCAGGTATTCGCTTTCACTTACACAGATTCTAAGTTGATTGTCCTTTCCCCGCTTATAGAGTTGGTTCCCAATTAACTGAAAGTCACGAGCTTCCAGATCTATAGCTTTTTTCCGTGCTCTTGTGATGTTCTCAGGGAACGTCCTGGTGGTTAAGAAGTCAATGATATATTGACTCCATGCAGGTGCTATGTTTACCTGAAACAAAGTTGCATGATCCACTGGTCGTTTGGCACTACATATAGTACAATTGGTAACATAAGAATGTGTGTCTGCATACATAGTTGGCCAATAAACCCCTAACTGTTTCAGTCTCTGGTGTGTCTTCACTGTTGAACAATGAAATGCACAACCCTGGACATGTGCCTCTTCAAGGTAGCACTCGAATTCTTCCGGATTTATACATAATCGTAGAATTAGGTTCGATCCAAGATGATACAATCGTCCTGCTATCAACTGGAAGTTTTTTGTTTGTCGAATTGTTTGTTGTTTGGATCTGCATTCCGTATTATCAAACCCATTTCCAAATAAAAGAACACTAACAATTTCCTGCGACCATTTGGGTACCATTTCAATGTTAAAAAGATAAGCATCTGGTATGTCATCATCTACTCCTTCAAGAGCTTCCCCGTTGTGTATCCTTGAAAGATGATCCACTCGTAGATGGGTTTTACCCTTTTTGACCACCACTGTGAAGTCAAATTCTAGCAATATAATAAACCAGCATACGATTCTCCCTGTATTGCAAGGTTTATTTACTAGGTACAAAAGAGCTTGATGATCTGTGAAGAACACAAATTTGTTTGCCAGCAAATAATGCCGAAATTTCTTTACAGCATAAATCATTCCTAACCCTTCCCGTTCGGTTGTTGTGTAGTTATTTTCTGCACTGTTTAACTGTCGGCTCGCATAGAAAACCGAGAAATCCATTGTTCCGTCTCCAGGTTGAGCTAAAATACTTCTAATGGCATATGCTGATGCATCAATGTGCACATGGAATATCTTTTCCCAATCTGGTGCCTTTAGTACAGGTGCTGATATAAGGTTTTCCTTTAGATTTTGGAATGAATTTTCACACTCCTTGGTCCACTCGAAATTGACTAGAAAACGATACAGAGTTTGTGCGATAACCGCATACATGTATATGAATCTTCGATAATATCCGCAGTGTCCCATGAAGGATTGCACTTGTTTCGCATTAGTAGGCCTGGGTAGGTCTACAATGACTTTGACTTTGTCTAGGTATGTGGTTATGCCATTTCTTGAAACAATGTGTCCTAAGATTCATCCTTGCTTAACCATGAATACAAACTTTTTTGGGTTAAGACAGATTCGATATGTCCTGCACTTTTCAAAGACCTTTTGCAAATGGTCAATATGTTCTTTTCATAGAAGAGAGTGTACACACAGGTCATCCATGTAAATTTCTAAGAATTTTCTGAGGTATTCCTTGAATGCGTGGGTCATTAACACTAGGTTGGTAACCTAACAGGACATAAAAGTGTCCTTTCAAGGTTTTGAAAAAAACCTCCAAAACCATAGTAGATTCACTCATTTTGTAAAATCCTTTCATGAGGTTATAGTTCAAGGCCTACTACACATGGAAAAAATAAGAAACTTGTAAAATTTCTCATCTTTTGGTCACACCAAGCCTCCGAAGTTGATGGACCAGTACATTTTCATCAAAACAGTCATTTCTTACATTTTGTTGCATAAAAATAAGATTAGGGATTTTTGTAGGACTTGAGATAAATTCCCTAGTTAACTTCAATGGGTTGGTGATCAGAACATATGATTGATTCTCACTCACTATTTTTTGTTTTGCCAAAAGAAATAGGTACAAAAAAGTTGATTTTTTACCATTCTGCAAACATATCATCAATGTTTCTATAGCCACACTCAATACAAATAATATATGCATGTTTTCTTAGTTCCCTATTGTCCTTTAGGTTCATAAGGATCCATGGAGCATGTCAAAAGAATAACACATCTCTTACCAAGGGGAATCTTGGGGACAAAGATGAAGTGCTAAATACAGCAAACATGAAAAAACTGGGCTCAACATTATGAGTTGTATAATCCCATAGAAACTATTCAATAACTAGCCAAATTTGATCCTTATGACTAGATATGGTTACTACCTACAAAATGCATCTAGTTGTCACAAGAAACTAACAATATTGAAAAAGCTATACTTGATATACTAGAATGTTTCGTTTTCTTCTATAATTGAAAAAATCAACCATCGTTGTCTACTATGCAAAATAGGGTATTAGGTGCCCCAAAACTCAAGGAATATTAGCTTTATGTTACAATATGTGACATAGAAAATCAAAACTGCATTTGGATATCATGAAAGCCACCAAAAAAATCATAGAAGAGCTAAAATTGGCTAAAAAACAGGATTTGACAATTTTTGTAATTTGGTCATAACTTACAACTTTAACATTTATTTCTCCCTAGAAGCATCACGACATGTTGAGGACTACTAAAGATAGTTCTCCAGCATTATAGACCTCACAAACATGAATTCTGGAGTGGTATAGTTGCAAAAAGTTTTAAAAAAGCCAAAAATAGGACCTGTTTTTTCACACAGTTTAGGTTGTGAAATGTTGTGCAAGGACAAGGTTAAAGATGGAATTGATATTCCAAAAAAATGTCGAGTTTTTTTCAGCTCATGAGACAACTTTCTAGACAGATAGCACCTCAAAATCAATTTTGAAACTCTTGACATAATTCAAGGAAAATGGTCACTTAACAGGACATAAAAGTGTCCCATTACCAACCTAGTGTTAACCTTTGGAAAGTGGCTGGTGCATTAATTAAGCCAAATGGCATAACTCGATACGCATAAATCCCCCATTCTGTGGCAAACGTTGTTTTGTGTTGATCCTCCCATTGCTATTGCCAATTGGCTGTATCCTGAAAACCCATCTAGAAAGGAATAAGCCCGTTTCCTGGCCACTTGCTCAAGTACATGTTCTGTGATTGGCAAGGGATAATTATCCCCTATGGTTGCTTCATTCACCTTCTTGAGGTTTACACACACTCGTAGTTTTCCATTCTTTTTGGGAACTACCACAATGGGTGACACCCAATCTGTATGTTCAATCTCATAGATGAATTCAGCTTCCATTAGTTTATCAATCTCTTCTTTGATTCGTTTAGAAAATGTGTCATTATATGTATAAGGACGTTGTTTGCTAGGTTTTGCATCCGATTTCAAAGGAATTGTATGTTGACATATCAATGGATCAACTTCTTTGAGGTCTTTATAGGACCATGCGAACACATCTTTATACTTCTTGAGAAGTTGTGTTAGCTGTTCTTCCTCCTCAGGCTCTAAATCGTTAGCTATATAGACCGGCTGAGGCTTTTCACCTGGTTCTGCGAGGTCTATCTTTTTTGCATTTTCAGGCCCATCGTAAGATTCTCGGTTGGTTCTTTCTCTGACTAGCGGTGTCATTATGATTTTTCTGTCTTGGATAGTAAATTTCCGATAGTGTGATGGTACATTCATGTTCCCCTTTTCTGACTCCCCTTTATCATCACTATCTTTTTCTTCAGTTGTCCATATCTCTCTCAAAGACCGTTTCAGTTCTTGGTATTTCTGTTTACGCTCCAATTTGGCCACTGTTGGTCTTTTGTTGTTTCTTTTTTTTATTTTTGAGATTTTTGTGATTTTGTTTCGGTTTTAGCTTTTCGTACCTGTTTTATTTCCTCTCGCGTTCTTTCTATTCGATTTTTTGAGAATCTTCCTGATATTTGATCTTTTACACAATCCTCTGCTTTTACAAGCATCAAATAGTGAGTTTTACCTTTTATCCTTGGCATCAGGTTCTCTCTCGCTTTGTTTCCTGCTCGTTTCCTCCTATAGTGTTCTTGGCGTCTAGGGTGTTGATTAGCAAAATCATAAAACTTGATATTCTTGGTTTCATTTCCATGCTCACTTGAGGTGTCTGAACACTCATTATCTGCATCATCATTTACTTCCAAGTGTTCAGAGGAGTTGTAAAACTCTTCTTGTTCTGGTGGTTCTACCGTCTCTTTTTCTGGTATAATGCTTACCATGTAATAGGGTAACACATCATAGCCATCCTTATCGCAAAATTTTGTTGTTGGACTGTCGGTAATGGTACAGACATCCAATGTTGCTAGTATGTGTTCCCATTCTAGAGGTTCCAAGGCATCTTTAGGGAAAGGTTTCAGAATATACTCCTTGTCCTCAATTGCTCTTTCTAAGACGCATTCCTCTCTTCTTAATCTTCCACAATGTGAAGCTCCGCATATCCATAGCTCTTTTGATTTCCCTAACCATGCTGGTAGTTCTGATCCTGCTACTGTAGCCGAGTCAAACTCTTCCACAGGTGTTTGGTTCACATCTTTGTAACTATGGTCTTTCAGGTGTATTTTAGTTTTTGTCTCGCCATGTCTGAGGTATATGTGGTCATAACCCCAATCTTGGACCATCTTCAATTGTCGCATGAATGGTCGTCCCAAGATGATCTCATAATTGTTCTTTTTGTCGAAATCGACTATTGCAAATGGATGCTCATACTCGATTCCACACGAAGTGACAATCACTTTTTCTAAGAGTCCTAGAGGCTTCTCCATGAGCCCATCTGCCAACTGCAGTTTCATTCTGGTAGCCCTCAAAGCTGGTTTTCCCCATTTTTTCCAGATTTCCTTGGTGGCAATAGCAACTCCTGCTCCACTGTCAAGAATAGCTTTGGAAACTACTCCTTGGAATTCTACCGATAGCGTGGTGTTTCTGTCTTCTCCCTCGCAATATTCTCCAACCTTATTCAATGGTACCGACCTAGTGTTTAGTTGAGGCCTGTCCAACTCTCTGATCCCATCTTGTAGCTTCAAGGTGGGGTCTTTCACTCCAAATTTTTCTAGGCATTTTCCTACTGTGGTCCACATGTTTGGCCTTAACCTTAGGAGTTCTGCTAACGTGATTGTGCATGCCACCGGAGTGGATAACAACTCAATCAATCCTTGTGAATCCATCACCTTGTTAGAAGAAAGTCTTTGAGATGGGATTGCTCTCACTTCCGACTTAGCTTCATACTCTCCTACGTAAGAGGGTAAAGTTCTCAACGAGTCTGGTTGGCTGTGCCCCGAACTAATTGATCCTTGGTCTCCCCCTTGTGAATGTATCTCAAAGTTCATTTGCGACGTTGCCTCAAATTCTTCAATAGGAGGTAAGATCACATTCTTTTCTTTTCTTGCGCTATTCAGGTGGTTACTCATCCTATTAGCCTCGTTGGCCTCACGGATTTGCTTCCACAGATCATCTAGACCGTTACAGCCGTGACAATGTTTTAGGCTGGAACCCGTCACTTGCCCCATCGGTGGTATTTGGCACTATGATAGGCTCTCCTCTAGACTCATAGGCATTAGTGAGTCTTTCCTTTGTTTCCACATGTTTCTCTAAATTTGGTTGGGTAGGGGTTGGAGCTGGTGCCTCATGCCAATTTGCAGGTTTATCCAGCGGGTCTTCCATCAATGATTGAGCCGTCTCAATCATCTTTTTACACATATCCAACCTCTGTTTTTCTATTTCTGCATATGGATAAGTCATCCACGTTTTCTCCTGGGTTTGGTTCTTTTTAAGTCGAGCTTCATAAGCTTTTAGAAGCGCATCCAACTGCTCATTTACCTTGTCTGCCAGTACAGATCCTCCTGATCCTGCACTTTTAGGCTCTGCTATTTCCTTCGGTGCTATGGTTGATGTGGTGTGTGAGCTTAAGCTAGCTAGATCCTCTAACCGTTCCAATCTATCCTTTGTATGTTTCAACTCCTCGGATAGGGTTGTTTGCTCTCGTTCTTTCCTGGCTTTCCTACACGCCTTTCTAGCTTTCCAAGTGCTTCTCTGATTTTTTGTTTCTGAACTTTGGGCATCGGTTTTTGATTCTTCAACTATGGGTTCATTCGTCCTTCTTTGTGCTTGGGCTCGTGTTACCGCCTGAATAGGTATGATTGTTTCATTTTCCGATCCTCCGCTAGAAGGCACTGTTTCTAACATGTTCAAGGTGGTTTTTGCTCCTTTGCTTGGGTTTTTAGGGCAATCGGGAATCAAATGAGTAATTCCACATTATGAGCAATATGCATTGACTCTAATGATTTCATCATGAGGACAGTCTCTCAGCCAATGGTCTCCACCACACTTGTAACAGGGTCCCTTGGGTTGTTGAGGTGCTCCTTGAGCTCCTCTTTGTTGGTAAGCATGTCTCTGTCCGCCCATGCCTCCATTGGCTATGAACAACAATGTTTGTTCATCTAGGCTATACCTTCCTTCTCCTACTGTCTGTGCAGCAGTTGGCGGTCTTGTATTTCCTATCATGCTCCATGGTTCTGGTGTCGAGGGTTCTTCCGGTGGATAATAGACAGGGTTTGCCGCATATCCATTGGGATCTTCATAATATGCATGCATAGGCACCAAATCCTTATCCTCTGATTCAATTACTGTTGGTGTGTATCTAATACCAACTGGTCGTAATCCTGGTAGGGGTGGTTGTTGCCCCAACACCGGTTGTGGTCTTTCTACACCTACAGGTCCTGGTAAGTTGCCTGCTTTATATCTAGGCATCGGTGGAACTTGAGGGCAAGCTACTGGAGCTTGGGGAGCGTAAGGTCTCTCTCACATATCCCTTGTTATAATAACATTCCTCGGTCCCATGGTTTGTCCATTTTTGTTCAATAGCACACCACTTGGGCTGTTTAGCCTGGGGTTTGGTGTACAAGTTGATCTTTTTTAGCACTTCATCTACAAGCTGCTCCTGATTTACCGCTACTTCTCCTTTTGGTGTTGTCTTAGAAGATTTGCTTCCACTTTGCTATGAAGACAAATCGTCATCAAGGTCCTTGAACTCCCCTTCTTTGTAGACCGCACAATTGTCCACAAGGTAAAGAGCCTCTTTGTTCAACTCATTCAATGTCGTGCTCCTTTTCATATGTAAGTCTTTTTGGAGAACTGCATTCCTTAGTCCTTGGATGAATATCAGCATAAGTCTGGACTGAGTTGACAGTTCTTCAACCGGACATAACTTAACATATCTTTTTAGTCTTAGGACTGCCTTTCGTACAGATTCTCCATCTTTCTGTTTGAATTTATGGATCTGTGAGACAGTATTATGAGCTATTCCCCTTTGAGAGAATTCCTCGATAAACTTTTCAAACACTTCTTCCATCGACTCAAAGTCTCTACGCTCTACTAGTCAAACCAAGTGGCAGCATCATCCTCTAGGGTTAGTCCAAACCCTGCAAATTGGGTAGGAAAATCTAACACCTCTTCGGCTCTAATTACGCGCAAAAAGGCTGCTACATGATCTCTTGGGTTTGTGCTTCCTATGTATTTCTTGTTTATCCATTTTTGCACTTGAGAAGGTCTAATTCTTTGATGGTCTACAAACCTCATCATTGGATCCGCCCGTCCTAGTCAATATAACTCCTCAGGCCTTCTGTAATAGGCTGGTTCCTCTCCCATTGGTGCTCCTAAGCCATAATTTCTAACGGTTCTTGCTGGAGGTGGTTCTTCTCTTCGAACTCGTTCCATGGGTGGTCCTCCAGGCTCTGTTGATCCCTGTGTATTTGGCTTACTCTCTGCCTGATACCTTGAATAGAATGGTGGTTCTTGCAAATCCCTGATCCCTCGTGAGTGTTGATAACCATCTCGGTTTCGGTCTGATTCCATTGTTGCACTCTGTCGAAACCATGCCTGCAATGATGGCTGGTTTGCTGGTTGGTCTTGGTTGTTGAATGCTTGCGGTCGGGTGGAATGTGAGGTAGCATCATACTCATCTGAAAAAGGATTCGTTGACTTGCTTGGGGTGTAGGTGTCTCTTGGCACTTCCTCAAGGCCATATGCTAATGCTCCTGGACCTGTTGCTTTCTCTACTTCCTCTGGGAGAATACGTTGGTATTCTTGCCCGTATCTATCAACAAAAACTATGCCCTTCCCCGTAGCACTTTCATAAGAGAATAAGTAAATAACCTTGTCTTTGCTTAATTCGTTTACGTATGGTTCTTTGTTGCAAAGTAAGAGACTATACCCTCACTCTCATGCTTGTAGATTCTCACGTTTTCGTTATAAGTTGGAACCCTGGTTGTTTTCTTATCATACATAAAAATAGCTCCATGACGATCAATGTTTGGTGGCGGTTCTTGAGTTTCTGAAACCATTTTCCCTTTCGCCACGTTATCTCCATATCTGTTGTAATCTTCAGGGTTACTAACTATTAAATAGTGGTTCCCCTTTTCGTCTCGGAATCTATCTCCATCATCATACACCCGGATTATCTCCAATCTTTGAGCTTGCCTCTCTTCGATACAAATGCACTTGCGGCCTCGATAGTCAGAATAGACTAGGGATCCTCGTTAATCTCAACCACTACTGTATTTTATACACTGCTGATGTTCTGGATTAGGTTTGCTAATCTGAAATAGTACTACCTTCAGATGTTGGTCAATTTACGCGAAAAAGTCTGAATTCAGTCTTTGCTTTGTCAAATGGGCGAACAAGGTCCAAATTCACTTTTGAAAGAAGTTCTAGAACCCCTAAGCCAAATAGAATCTCATTGTCTATGCCAGATCAAATTTTCCTTGCAGTATGCCCCAATAGACATCCTACGCGTAGGATGTCTCCTGGTGTGTTTTGCCTGGATTTTTGCAGTGTTGTTTCCCCTTGTTGTGCTGAGCTTACAACTGCTTTTACTTTTTGATTTGGACACCTATTAGCTGGTCAATGAGTCAGAGATCTGTTCTGACGACCTGTTGCTGGTATTGATCAGTCTAATCAACTCCAAATTGGACCAAAATTGACTAGGAGGCTTGCCTTAGGCTATCTAACACCTTACTATGCTCAAAGTCAAAGTCTAGCTTCAATTTCCTGCATTAGACATCCTACATGTAGGATGTCTTTTTCATCAGAATGGATTCAAACTCAATGCACAGGCTCTCCTTGAGTTGCTGATCACTTTGGTATACTCAAAATTCAGTTTGGAGTCCAAAATCACTCAGAAGACATCCTACGCGTAGGATGTCTTTTTGGCCTGTTTGACCCCAGACTTGTCTCACTGCTTCCTCTTGATGTCAGTAACCCAGTGGTATGCTTAGATTTTGGTTTGGATGTCAAAAGTCCCAAATTTCAGCTGTTTTTTCTTTTTCAGTCAAAAGTGCTAAAGTCCACTTTGAGTCCAATTTTCTTACCCGAATGAGGTGAAACCCCTTTCAGTCACTCAATATATCATGCAAGACATGCTCATGTAGCCATCTTATGGTTTTGGTCTCAAAATAATGTTTTGGCACTATTTGGGTAGGATGTCTGGCAATTTCAGTATATCTGGCCTTATCCTGTCAAGATATTGCCAAATTTTACTTTTCAGTTGAAATTAGGGTAAACCCTACCTTTTGAACACACTGCTCAACTCAAAATCCCAAAATTCCTCCCAGATTAGCCTGTAGACATCCTACGCGTAGGATGTCTCCTGGCTTAAAATTAAAGTTTTTTCTGACAGGAATGCTCCTGATGTTCAGTAGATCTATCAGAAACACTCAAAGTAACTTTTGGACTTCAATTAAGCTTTCAAACACACTTTTGTGTTTTTTTGCGTCTTTTACAAACTTGTAATGATTTTACCAAGCAAGTGTACATGCATGAAATGCTCTAGATCCTAAATCATGATGTCCTACTTACTCTACTCCTACCTATCATGTGAAATGGTGATAATGGTGTTTTTGGTTGCTTTTTGGCCTCTTCGGACTCTCAAGCTCTCCTCTCACCGCTTCTACCGCTCCAACTCCTACTCTAGAACTCAACTACCACCTAAAACTACCTAAGTCTACCTCATCTACCTAAGTCGAAGGATCTAGGCTAGACACACGTTTCCTAGACTCTCTCTAAGACATAGAGAGTCCTCCACCCTCTGATCCTATCTAAATGTAAAGCGAGACTCTTGGCAAGCCAAAAATCCCAATCCTCAAGGATTAGTCTCGGTCACCTACCTAAGGTTTTCGTCCCCGGCAGCGGCGCCAATGTTGGACGGATACGCCGCGACGGACGTCAGCATAGCGAGAACTCACCTAACATGTAATGTCAGCTAAGGACGAAGCTCGACCCGCAGGCGTGTGGAAGCAAGCATAAGGTGTCAACCTACACTCGACCGACTCCTAACTAATTCCTACAAAGGTCTCTACCAATTGTCTAAGTCACAGCCTTCAAGAGTGCATAAGAGGAAACTTCCTACAACGCTTTCTAGAGCCGAACACCCATCAAACAATCTCGAAACACCATAGAACTTGAAGGAGACCCTACTAATACCAATAGGTCACTCTCCCTAGGGTCTATGAACCAAAATCCAGACCCAAAACACTCGGTGCAGAAACACGTAGGATGTCTGTTCGAAATCTGTAGGTCTTCGTTTCCAAAATCTAAAGTGCCTAATGTGTAGTTCTACTCAATGTGAACGCGTGGATATGCTGCAATGCAAAATCGGACAACGTATACTCACCCAAATACCCGATGAAGCTCGTAGAAGGAGCTCACAAGACCGGACCGTACGCGCGCAATGTAGGTATCGCTGCGTAGCTCTCGTCGGGGGCAACACGTTGCACTTCTCCGCACTCAATTCCGACCACCGGAGCACACATAGCGTCAAGATGAAGCTCACACACTCTCTCTCGTACACAGTACGCTCACTCACAGACTTCAAACTTGTTTTTAAAATGACAAAAGGTTTTTTCATTAA
The DNA here is from genome assembly GCF_014529385.1 of Adiantum capillus-veneris. Classification (NCBI taxonomy): domain Eukaryota; kingdom Viridiplantae; phylum Streptophyta; class Polypodiopsida; order Polypodiales; family Pteridaceae; genus Adiantum; species Adiantum capillus-veneris. Next base: position 54,223,439 of record NC_140934.1, on the reverse strand, counting down.
GGTCAAAAAGTGGTATATATACCTTACAATTTCTCAAACCCTAAAGTTCCAAAATCAACCATCTATTCAATCTAACTATCAAAACTGGGATACAATCTGGAAACTTCTGTAAGTTCCAATAATTACAAGGTGAAAAATCAGGTTTCCCTCAATGAATGAATAATTACAAAAAATAATAGTCCTCTAAGTAGTTACTGCCTTGGGGTGTGTCCAGCTTCTAACATCATTGCATCTCCCTTGTTTATGGTGAGCTTGTGATGGCTTAGAAAATACTCAAGATCGTGTTTATGAGTCCAAGGTAATTGACCTTGGAACCTAATTTGCTTGAGTGATCATCTAGCCACACACACACACACACACACACAATGTTTGTCTTTAATCCATCGTAGCTAGCACGATCCTATTACCATCAAGAGTAGCAAAATTCTTGACCAATGGGTGGGAAAGTGCTTGCCATTGGCTCAACTATGCTTGAATAGGTCGTATTGAGTTCTAAAGTTATAAATGTTCTCTATCGCTCGTACCTAGCTACATATCTGGGATCTTATGGCTCGTGAGCTTAACAATTGCTTTCAAAGCCACTTTGCAGGTCTTAATTTAGTTCCTCAGCAGGCACCATCAAAGTTGGAGCCCGCACCTATGTGTGTGTGTGTGTGTGTGTGTGTGTGTGTGTGTGTGTGTGTGTGTGTGACTGCTCTCGCATGTCCTATGTGTCACCTCGACTAATCACCACATGGCCCGGCTTTGTTGGTTGGGGGGGGAGGGGGGTGTTCCCTTTTCCCTTTACATGAGAAAATATATCTCCATGAACCAAGACAAACAGATGCCTCATCTTACAATTGCATAAAGAGAAAAAGGAAAAACCTTCCTCGATTCGGAGAGTAAATGTCAGCTCAAATTTTTGGATTTTCCTCAGCCAAAAATCATTTTTTTAATCACTACGCATAGCCCATTTACCTATAACCTATTCAATCCACTTTATCTTCAAAGGGTCCGATTATATCATGTCAGTACCCCATACCCCGTATGCAACTGAGCCTGGCTTCAAAGCCTCTCTCTCTCTCTCTCTCTCTCTCTCTCTCTCTCTCTCTCTCTCTCTCTCTGCCCAATCAACGTTTTAGTCTCATTTTATAGCCAGCTAAGGATGTGGTGGAATATGTGGAGTTTTTGTGTAATAAAAAAAAAGAACTGCCAACATGGCTAGTATGTTTTAAGGTTGACAACATGAATCTGCTTTGTTGTATAATCTCTGAGAAGCTTGTCACTCCAAGATCTCCTTCAAACACACGGCGGTTCCTCGCCTGTCATACAATAGGAATGATGTCATATCCCATTGCATTCATAGAGCGTGTGAATAATCAATAATCTAGGGAAAAAACACTTAAATGAAAAAGGGTAAATGTTTAAACAAGACCTTAACTTTAAAGAGCAAGGTAGTGAATGTGGGAGATGCAAATTAGGTTCTTGGGTCAACCACGTTGGGATGGTTGCCACCAATAGATCTCACACAACCCCCTTCAACCCTTGCACCCCTTCTCCACTTTTGGTAACCTTTCGAGCTCATTTGGCTCAACTTTGATTCACTCGGTTCTTCAATATCCAAATTGTGTTCAACACACATAGATGAACGTCTTGATTTTTGCATTAGTAGCCTTTAGCGGTGATGCTTTTAATGCATTCTAGCAACTCAGATAACAATTCTTGGTAGTCTTTGAATGACTTGTCCATTTTGGTGTAGTAAGGCTATGATCACACGATGCTTAGTTTTGTGTAAAATCAATCGATAGACTCTGACAGGCGGTAGCTTTTGACCTGCTTACCAGTGTAGTTATGCCTAATTTTTAGGCATAGTTACAAAACTATGCCGGTGAACTTCAACTTTTCTCTTTCTTTTTTACGCCTTGGTCTTTCTCTCTCTACTTTGCTGCAACCGGTGCTCCATCCCTACACATGTCGGAAGTGGTCAAAAAGCTTAGTGACAACAAAGCCTCGTGTGACCATAGCCTAAGTGATGATGCTATGTGGTCTAAATCTTGGGGGCTTAGTTTGATCTGTATAGTCATCCCATGTAGCTAGTGGGGCCTTTGAACCCTTGCTCACAAGTTTAATAAAAGTTGCAATTTTGAAATATTTTACATTTTCATGATAACACTCTAAAGACCCACTTTTGCCAATTTTGAGGTCCATTATGACTATTTGCAAATTTAAAACTTACTCTTACTTGACCTAACATACAAAATTCACTTTATTTAAGATTTTTTGAAGAGTATAATGTGACACTCGATCAACTTTCCCATTTGATTTGGTCAGAGTCTCTTCTAGCCTAATGGTTTGTATTTACCTTCTATGCCTTCAAAAGGAAGTCTGCATTGTTATCTGTGAGGTCCCTGCTCTCTTTCGAGAGGAGTGGAGTAACTTTGATAGGGTCTCCAATCATGAGAAAGAAAAACCAACGGACATTGCCTTAGCTACTACGTAGCCATAGGCATGAACTGTTGGTGAAGTATTGGTCCTATCTCGCTATGGCGGAGCGTGACCACCATAACCCTATCTAAACACTACCTATAATCAATCATACCTAAGAGTATAAACCTTAGAGTGACCAACATGTTCACTTTTTTCTCTGTGTTTCAGAAGCACAAGTGCCAAGGTTCGTCTCTTTTAAGATTTATGACTATAAAAAAAGAAAACTCCTAGTATTGGAAAGTTACCCGAAAGTTACCCGACTCATCGGGTCCACCCGTCCATAGAATGATACCACGAGAGTATCATTCTCCCACTTTCCACACCACACTCACCCTTCTTTTGTTACCTAATTACTACCACAGTGTTTAAACATACATGTTCCTTTATCTTATTTATGATACTCGTTCGTTAAAATAGCCCTTCAAACAGTATTACAAACAGTAATCAAGAAAGAATTAGTCCATTTTTAAACCAACAACTTTTGGATTAGATTCACTTAAGAATCTTTACGTGTGCCATTAGGTCCGATCGGTATATACATTATTCATAAAAATATTTGTCATCCTGAGCATCCCATGCAACTCGAGAAGTACTTGTTGTGCCAACCTGGGCGTACTCCTGCCACAGCAATAACGGTGTCGAACCGAGCGTCATCCTCACACCATGGAAAAACATAACTACAGTATCCAGTTGGGCCATCCTCGGTGTACTCCCACCGTAGCATCATCTGCGCCACACTGGACGTCATCTCACGCTTCGGCAATAACTGCCACCTAATGCCAGCGCTAATAAGTAGAGAGTCTTGAGGGAAACCATACCGAAAGTATTGGACATACATTATTTTCTATGGAAAACAGCTTAACCAAATATTCTTTCCTACTTGTCATACATATGCCGAGTTTCTTGGGGTTATGCCTCTTGGTTTTGGTCCATGTTTTCCTTTTCTAAGGTGAATAATATACGTCTATGGTCTCGCACATGCAATGATGCATAACTTGAAATTGCAATACTAACCTGTACCATAGCTCCGATTGGTTTGATTGGTAGAGAGACATAGCATGTTCTGCAGGAGTTCTCCCGTTACTTGTACCGGCTTCATGGTCATTAGCGCCTTGGGTTCGAGCACGCTTTGGAGCCTGTACTACACTTAGTTTATACACTTAGAATTTTAAATTGGTCAATTTTCCTAGTAATTTCCTTGAAATCTAAGGTCGTTTTTACATATAAGTAACCTTGTTATTTTTCTTGAATATTACTTTACTAAAATTTTCCAAAGAGAGTCTATAATTTGAACCCTCGTCAATTTGGATTCACACTTAGTGTTACTGCACTACACCTAGTTTCTATAAATCAAAACCTTTCCTAATCTTAATTAGTAAAAAATTAAGTGTGTAGACTAGGAAATTGAAAGTTTAGAAATGCATTACTTTTATGCATGACATTTCTAATCCAATTCTAACTTCAATTTCTATACTTAATTAAATCAATTTTTAGTATTATTCAAAATACTAATTAATCTAATTGATAATAAAATTGGTGATTGAGAATTTCATTATGCATAATAAGAGTATGATGAGTACTCTTATGTATTAACTTTCAGTTAACTATCCATAAGTTAATAGTTAAGATGTACTAATTAGAGAGAGTAGGTGTAATTAGAGAGATTAGAGTAAGAGAGAACACACACAAATCTTTTCTAAAGCTAATTGATTCTTACTAATCCATTAGAGAGATTAGAGTAAAAGAGAACACACACACATTCTTTCTAAAACTAATTGAATCTTACTAATCCACCCGAGAGATTAGAGTAAGAGATAACACACACACATCCTTCCTAAAGCTAATTGAATCTTATTAATCAATTAGAGAGATTAGAGTACGAGAGAATATACACGTATCCTTTCTAAAGATAATTGAATCTTACTAATCCATTAGAGAGATTAGAGTACGATGTCGGTGGATATGTGTTCGAAACGTGAGCCGCGAAGGCACCAGACCTCTGGCTATGAGAGATATGAAAGAGAGAGAACAACAAACACTGAAAGATCTGGTAAAATCACTGTAATCATCAATAAATTGAGTTAAAATTTTGAGCATAGTTTAATCCTTAGCCAAAGCAATTGTTAACAGCACCGTCACTTGGATCATATGATAATTAACCGGGCCGTTAACGACACCGAGATTTAACAGGATGTTTAATCAATCTCTAGCTGACGATGATGATGGCAATTCTCTCTTGTCGCTTTATCTGCTTCAGTTGCCCTTGGATTCTGCAACTTTAATTTTGCTCAGTGCCTCTTTCTTCATGCTTCAATTATTGTCAAATATTATGTAGCTTCCTGCTCTATTTGCTTTGCACTGCCTTAGTTGCCGCTCATAAGCTTTGACTTTCTCCTCTAATCGACTTGTTTGAAGGCAATCTGTATACCCTTATGATTTCTCTTTTCGATCTCGAGAGAGCTTGCTCTCCCTTGCTTTATGCATCACCGGCTTCGAGCCTTCCTCCCTTGTTCCCCTAATGCCCTCATGCCAATATTTCTTGCTGAAAGTCCTATTTTGAGAGCTCCGCTCGCTTCTTGCAACTCAAAAACCCTTATGCCTCCTCTTGATTATGGCTGAGAGAGGTATCTTTCCCGGTTTTCCAAGCTCTCCCTTGCCGAGAGCCTTGGCTGAGAGAGAGAGAGAGTGGCTTTACCTTCCTTGCTTATATCCGAGAGCGAGAGAAAAATAGCCTTCTCTCCTCCTCTTATGCCGCATGCCAATTCCTTCTTCTTCATAACCCTCCTCACGTTCATGCCCTAATTTGTTGCTGCTCCCATCTATGCTTCCTTCAAGAATACTCCTTTTTAGCATCATTAAGGCATTTGTTGGCCCTTTAAAGCCGCATCTGGCATACATTAATCGTAAAACTAGCTTGTTAGCAAACCTGAACACTGATCATTAATTAGGTAAGATTCAATAAAACTGGATGTGCATCTTCCTAGTATATTTTTTAGCATGTGAGCGAAGATTCACGACAACGAGAGAATACACATATCATTTCTAAAGCTAATTGAATGCTTAATTAATATATACCTTACTAACCGACTAGAGTTTTTGCTCTCTTAGTGGTTTGTGGACGCCTTCTCTCTAAGAGAAGTGGTAGCACTTTGTGAGCATTATAGAGGCAATTTCTATGTCTAAAGTGTGAGTATGGATGCTCTATTTATAGCAAAAAAGAAAAACGTTCAACTTTTTTTTCAAGAAAAAAATATAATTTAAATTCCCTCCCCCCTCTGGCCCCCCAAAATTTAGCTTTTGCGAATTTCATTGAGGGTTTTTGCATACCCTAGATGTCCTGAAGTTGGGCCATCATGTGTTTCATATAAGATAGCATTCCTTAGGGCAGAATCCTGAGGTATGCATAGTTGATTTCTATAGTAAATTTTCCCTTCTTCTAAGAAGTAATATAGAGGTTTGGGTTGATTTGATGATACCCTCTCTTCACGTAGGATACTAGCAAGCATCGGGTAATCTGCATCTCTAACAACAACATCCAAGACCTTGTCTAAAATAGGGTTGTTAGCCATGAAAATTGCCCCCAGAAAAGCTTTACGGCTTAGGGAATTTGCCACAACATTATCCTTACCTGATCTAAATTTAATATGAAAATCATATTCGTGCATGAGCTCTATCCATCTCCTCTGTCTCATGTTAATTTAACACTTGAATGGTAACAGGACACTTTTATGTCCTTGGACACTTTTGTGTCCTGTTAAGTGACCATTTTTCTTGAATTATTTGAAGAGTATGAAAATGAATTTCTAGGTGCTATATATCTACAAAGTTGACTTATGAGTTGAAAAGAACATTTTTTTGGAATATCGATCTCACAACATTTTTGAACCTAAACAATGTGAAAAAACGGGTCCTGTTTTTGGTTTTTTTTTTTCAAATGCTTGCAACTATACCACTTTAAACTTCACGTTTGTGAGGTTTAGATTTCTAGAGGATAAGCCTTCATAGTTCTCAACATGTTTTGATGCTTCTAGGGAGAACTAAGTGTTAAAATTGAAAGTTATGACCAACTTACAAGAATTGCATAATCCTGGTTTTTTGGCCAAAAATAGCACTTTTATGATTTTTTTGGTGGCTTTCTTGATATCCAAATTCAATTTTGATTGTGAAAGCGGAATGTATACCTTAAAGCTAATCTTCCTTGAGTTTTGGGGGACCTAATACGCTATATAGCATAGTATATAATGATGGTTGAGTTTTTTGATTGCTGAAAAATACGGGACATTTTAGAGTAGCAAGTATAACTTTCTCAATATTGCTAGTTCTTAGGCCAATTGTGTGTATTTAATCATAAAATACAAACTTGGCTAGTATTGAGTAGTTTCTATTGGTTTCTAGAGGTCATAATGCTAACCCAATTTTTTCATGTTTGCTGTATTTAGCACTTTATCATTGTCCCCAAGATTCCACTTAGTAAGAGATCCATTATCCTTTTGACATGCTCCACGATTCCTTTTGAATCCAAAGGCCCAAAGGGAGCTAAGAAAACATGTATATAGTATCTGCATTGAGTGTGACTATAGAAACTTTGACGATAGGTCTGCAGAATGGAAAAAATGCAACTTTTTTGTACCTATATTGTTTGCCCAAAAAAACAAAGTAATGAGGTAAAAGCAACCATATTTTTTGATCACTAACCCATTGAAGTTAACGGGGCATTTTATCTCATGTCCTACAAAAATCCCCACTCTTATTTATATGCAATCAACCGTAAGAAATGGCTGTTTTGGGCAAAATGCATTGGTCCATCAACTTTGGAGTCTTGTAGTGACTAAGAGATGAGAAATTTTACAAGTTTCTCAAATTTTCCATATGTAGTAGTCCTTGAACTATAAGCTCATGAAAGGATTTTTCAAAATGAGTGGATCTACTATGGTTTTGGATTTTTTTCCAAAACCTTGAAAGGACACTTTTATGTCCTGTTAGGTTAACAAACTAATGTTAAGGTTAGGTTGGGCCACTTAAGGCTCTTGTGATCTGTTACCAATTGGAATTTTCATCCCAATAGATAATGTCTCCATAGCTTGAGAGCGTGAATAAGTGCTAGAAATTCTAAATTATATGTAGCATAATTCACTTCATGAACCCTAAGCTTTCGAGAAGTGTAAGCTACAGCCCTTCCTTCTTGAGTAAGGACTCCTCCTAATACAAGGTTACTAGCATCTGTGATCACTTCAAATTCTTGGGTGAAGTCTGGAAGTTTTAAAAGAGGTTCTGAAGCAAGATACTTCTTAAGTTTTTTGAAGCAAGATTCATGTTTCTCTTCCCAAAGTATCGTAGCTCCTTTCTTTAGCAAGTCGGTTAGTGGTGCAACTTTAATAGCATAGTCCTTTACAAAGATCATGTACCACCATATAATACCTAAGAACCCTCTGACTCCAGTTTGTGAAGGAGGTTGAGGCCATTCCACAATATCCTTGACTTTGTCAGGTCAACAGAGACTCCTTCATGTGAAATGATAAAGCCAAGTAATATACCTTAGGGGTGAAGAAGGTACATTTACTTTTCTGTGCATACAACTTGTTTTGGCGTAAAAGCCCTAACACTTTCCTAACATGTCCTTCATGCTCTTCCTCTGATTTGGAATAAATTAAAATATTGTCAAAGAATACTAGGAAAACATCATCCAAGAATTCTCTAAAGATATCATGCATCAGACAATTGACATTTGCACGAGCATTTGTAAGTTCAAAAGTCATCACTAGAAATTCATAATGACCATAATGAGTGTTGAAAGTTGTTTTGGAGATATCAGCCTCCTGGATTCGAATTTGATGATAGCCAGATTGAAGATCGATTTTTGTGAAAATTTTGGCTCCATGTAGTCTGTCCATCATCTTGTCAATACGAAGAATTGGATATTTATTCCTGATTTAAGCCCCTATAATCTATGCAAAGTTGAAGAGATCCATCCTTTTTCTTTTGGAAAAGAATAGGTGCACCCCATGGAGACGTACTAGGTCGGATAAACCCTTGCACAATCAACTGCTTGAGCTGCTCCTTGAGCTCTATAGCCTCTAGAAGTGACATCTTGTACGACACTCTTAAGACTGGTTCACTACAAGGAAATTTTTTATTTCATGGTCTATCTCCCTACGTGGTGGTATTTCAAAATATTCTACGGGGAAAACATTTGAAAATTCTTCTAGCCACATTGAATCAGGGTTGAAAGAAGATTTCTCTACTTTGTTTAGTTTGACTACAAAAATTTGTTGTCCCTTGTGTAACCCTTTCAAAAGACGATTAGCTTTGACCAAGTAAGCTTTTGGTTCTCCATTCTGGCCTTGAATAGTGACTTCTTGACCTTGGTTTTCCATAAAGGTAACACTTCCTTGGGCACAATGGATATAAGCATTGTGACTGACTAACCAATCCATTCCAAGAATTCCGTCATAGATTCCTATGGGTAAGGTTCGAAAAGTAGAAGAAGTAGAGCATTCTCCTAACTTGAAATATATTTTTCCCACAGTGCACTGTGATAACTTTCCATTGACTAATTCAACTCTTTCTTGCAGGGTGTTGATTAAGTCCTAACCTCCTTAAACATTTAGGTGACAAGAAAGAATGAGTTCTGCCACAATCAATAAGAAGCTCAAATTTTTCACCTTTGTGATTTGCAAGTGTTTCAATGACAGCATATTGTTGTCTTGCTCTTGGGTCATCAATTACAACATGTATAGTTTCTCTTTCCTCTTGTTCTTCTCCCAGTGTTGGTTTTCCTATGATAGCATTGACTTTGGTAGCCATTCCGCGCCCTCGACCTTGTCCTCCATTTCTTCCTCCACGATTTATTATTTGACCTCGCCCTCTGACTCGATTAGGTTTATTTGTTGCAGAGACCTAGGACATACATTCCTAAAATGTCCTAGCTCGATGGATTCAAAGCATCTAAGAATTGCATTTTGAGCTCCACTTGATGAAGCTGCAACTATGAAATGAGTTTGGTGAACTGGGTGAACTGGCCTTTGGTTCCACATCATAAGTTATCCTCTCCTTATAGCATTCTTTATATTTCCATTTCATCCCCTTTGATAGTTTGACATCTCTTTAGCTAAGGGTTTAGCTCTTAAAAGAGCATCTTGTAAATTTATAGGCCTCATGGCTTCTAGACGAGTATTTAGCCCTTGGCAAAAATGGGCTACTTGTTGATCTGTGGTCATTGGTGGAGCATAGCACCTAAGAGTTACAAATTTGGAGTAGTATTCTTCCATTGTATGATGAAACTGACGTAAGTTGAAGAATTCATTCATCTTAAGTAATTCATGTGCAGGTGGAAGATAACATCCTTTGACAACATACTTAATGTCTTCCCAAATTTGAGTGTTTTGAGCAAAGGATCAAAGAAAACCTATTGATGGAAGTAATGTAGTCTATGATGGTCAAGCGATAGTAAAGGAAATAGAGTTAGCAGACCCAGGAGAAGAGGCCAAACCTGTTTTCATTGCCCAAGATTTGACAGAGACTGAGGAGTATGTACTTAAAGAACTTCTCAAGGAATTCAAGGATATAATTGCTTGAACATATCATGATATGAAAGGTGTTCCACCTTCCGTGGTGCAACACACAATTCCCATGAATAGCATGGAAAACCCAGTCCAACAACGACCCTACCCAATGAACCCTAAATATGCAAAGATTGTCCAAGAAGAGATTGAAAATCTTGTCAAATGCGGATTCATATACCTATTGAGCACTCAGAATGGGTGTCTCCAATGGTGGTTGTGCCGAAAAAGAATGGGAAACTCAATGTGTGTGTGGATCTTAAAAGGTCAATGCCGCCACTAGGAGGGACCATTACCCCTTGCCATATTCAGACATGTGCTTGAAAGAGTTGCAGGGAAGGAAGATTATAGATTTTTAGATGGGTACTCTGGATACAATCAAATCACAATTGCACTAGAGGACCAAGCTAAAACAACTTTTATAACCGAATTCGAAGTGTTTGCATTTCGTGTTATGGCTTTTGGCTTAACCAATGCTCCTGCTACCTTCCAAAGATTATAAACACTGCTTTTAGAGAATATTTGAGAGAGTTTTGTGAAGCTTTCTTAGATGATCTTTGTGGTTATTCTTCTTGGAAAGAACATCTATCATGCTTACGAAAGTGTTTGAGAAGTGCAGATTCTATCACATCTCCTTAAACCCTTTCAAATGCCAATTTTGGATTAAACATGGAGTCATTTTAGGGCATATAGTGTCAAAAAATGCGATTTTCACAGATGAGAGAAAAATCACAGCCATTGTTGAATTGCCACCACCTACAAACTATAAAGGATTTCAAAGGTTTATGGACCATGTTTGTTATTACCGGCGGTTTATTTTATACTTTACCGAGATAGCTCGTCCTTTGTACAAGCTTCTTATTGAGTTCCACTAGACCGTAGATTGTGACCATGCTTATGAGCCATTGAAAAAGACCTTGACAAGCGCTCCCATTCTATGAGTACCCGATTGGAATGTAATTTTCCATGTACATATTGATGCATCAAACGTTGCTATTGGGTGTATTCTAGATCAATCAGGAGAGCATAAATTGGACTACCCCATTAGCTTTGCACGTCGTCAATTGAATGATGCAGAAAGAAACTACACCACTCCAGAGTGGGAAGGTTTAGCTATCATTTACGTAGTGAAGAAATTTCACTACTACCTTCTTGCTAGCAAGTTTGTTTTCTATGTGGATCATCAAGCCTTGTTGTATCTAGTAAATAAACCTTGTTCCACGGGAAGAATTACACGATGATTGTTAAATTCTCCATGATTTTGATTTACCGTTGTGGTGAAACCTAGTAAAAGACATGTCATGGTGGATCATTTGTCTCGCATACCCTATGGTGAAGCCCTACTGGAGTCAATGATGAATTACCCGATACTTCCCTATTCCTAGTCGAGACCATGCCTAAAATGAGTGAGAAGATTGTGAATGTTCTAGTTAATGGTTTTCCACCCAAGGAGCTTCGTAAGGATATAGTTCGAAAAATGTTAAAAGAATGTGAACCTTATTCTCTCATTGCGGGAACTCTCTACAAGTTAGGGAAGGACGATATTCTTAGACATTGTGCTCGTGAAGATGAGTATTTATACATACTGCAAGAAGCCCACACGGGTATAGTTGGAGGACATTTCTCAGGGGAGCTAACTGCTAGAAAGGTGTTGCAATCAAGCTATTGGTGACCTACCTTATTCAAGGATGCATCACTTTTTGCAAAAGGACTTTGTTAACCCTCACGACTCACGGAGACCCTATCACCTACAACGGACGTTGTATTATTTACTTGGTAGAGTGAGGTACCGGGCTTGTCGGTCCAATAGGAAAAGGGTAAGAGTGATCGTCGATGAGAGGTGCACTCTAACTGGAACATTCAAGGGATTAGTTGGCTAAGCATGGGCGCCCAAGTGTGAATGGGGTGAGCTCATATAAAAGTGAACTAAACCTAAAATTCACTCATTCTCTCATTTGTGCAATTGAAGAGTGCTCTTGCTCCATCTCCATCTTCTTCTTCTTCATCTCCTTGTGTGTGTGTGTGTATGCGTGAGAGAGAGAGAGAGTGTGTGCGATCGAGCATTGCGGCGGCACGACGGCGGCGAGGTGGTTGAGCGCAGCATAGTGGCGTCTCCCTCTTCTTCGCGGCAAGGAATCCTCCACGAAGCAAGCGTAGAGCGGTGAGTGACACACTATCGTCATCTTTGAGCTTACTAGTTTAAGCTTGTTGTGTGCTTGGAGCCATTTGTGGCTCGCACGCGGTGTATCGGCAAGTTCCTTGCATTGACACGTGTGACATACGCGCATACTTTTGGCGCCGTTGTCGGGGAATGCCATACACTAAGCTTGAATGGCACTCTTTGCTTCTTTCGTGGTGCAATTTCAATTGTAGGAAAGGTAGGGAAGAAGTCTGTGTGTGTTGAGAAGAAGGATTTGGTGTTGTACTGTGTATTTTTTTTTGTTAATGGAGTTTTCAAAGGTACTGTGTTTATTCTCTGTGTATTAAGGTTGTTAGTTTTCTTTGTTAATGGAGTTTTCAAAGGTACTATGTTTATTCTCTGTGTATTAAGGTAGTTAGTTTTCTGTGTATAGTAAGTAGGAAGTAGATCTGTGAGAGTTAATAGTGTGTTAGTATGTAACAGTAGGTGTATTAGTTAGAAGTAGGTAGATAGAGTGTGTCTGTGCTCTCGCGCAGGCCGCGGCGACCCTATCCTTTTTAAAAATATATAAAAATATAAAAAATATAAAATAAAATAAAATTTAAAGGTAGTACCGAGATCGGGAATATCTCCCAGACCCAAGCCCAAGCTCACGCTCAGGCCTAGGCCTCAGTCGCCTTTTAAAAAGAACGAATTTTAGCTTCACACGTAGCTAAAAATCAATTTTTTGAGGACCAACGGAACTTCGGATGCCCAAAAATTGTGTTGTAAAGCACACAGCGACCCTCTAAGTGATACGCTCATTTTGAGCTATCATACACTTTAATCAAAGAAATAAAACATTAAAAAACATTAAAAACGTAAAAAACACGAGTGAAAACGGACGCTTAAAAAAGGTAAGCGGTTAACCTTCGAGGTTATTCGCCGATGTTTGTAGGGTGACAAAGGCACATGCATCTGCGCTCTGGTTGTGTGCTAGAGACAGAGCAACTAGAGAGAATTTTGACTTATGCGAGTTCTCAATATCCACCTACTTTAGGTTCTGGACCCTCGGCGGGGACCCAAGGTAGTACAAACCAAGACCCGAACATAGCGGCTAGTGACTCTTCCTCTCACTACGACGTCATGGAGGGTTTCCCAATGCCTAATCTCGATAGCTCGAGCCAAGACATGCATGCCATGGGTCCTCGGTCCGGGCCGAGTGTGCTTAGCCGCCTGAAGGAAACCTTTAGTAGAGCCACTCGCTCCAAACATGGAGCTAATGATGTAAATGAGGGGGGTGGGGAAGTAAATTCTCCATTCGTGACGAACGTAGACCCTATACCGTTAGAGAATGTGCATGTGAATACTTCATTCACTGCACCTCCTGACTCTTCAGAGTTAGTTCCCTCTGAGGTCATATTACCCGATGGTAGAAGCCTTGCCGAAGTGCAAGAGGTTGAGCGATATATCCTTGCAGCGAGGGAAAAAGAAGTCGATAGCTTACGCAAGGCGGATCAACAAAGAGAGTTAAAAGCGAAAGCTCCCATGTCAATATCCTTGCTAAGAGAGCAATCAAGTGCTCCTGATTTAGCAACCGCTAAGGGCCAACCCCTAGAAGGCAACATTGCATCTAGCTCAAAGGACACCCCTAGCACCTCAATCCTAGATGGAGTGTTCTTAAATGAGAGCTAGGAGTACAAATTACAAACAGAGATATCCTACAATCCACAATGGGTGCTACTAGTGTAGAGGATCAACAACAAAGAGTTTGTGAGGTCATCCAGAGGGCCATTGAGTTAGAGAGACAGAACAAGGGGATCAACATGCCTTCAACGGGTCTCATGAGATTCTTGGATACAGGGAAGGCTAAACAACCGACCTTATCGCAAATGGAGACTCCCTCGGTAAGTCCGATGGATCCCCCATATGTTGTTTCTCCAGGGGTCTCAGTGCAATCTGAGCCCACAAGTGATAGCTTCACCTTTCCAAGTCTAGCTCATCTTTCCCTTGATGACACCACGGCTACCATGCCTACCCCAATGATGGGCATGCCGAGAAACACGCCATGGACCTCATTTGTTAGTAAAGCACCGCTACATGGTAGCTCAATGCCTGCAACAGTACCTACAAGTGTGTACCAATCATATACACCCATGGGTCCTCGTACTCATGTAGTCCCTACCCCTCCCATTGTTTCAACTACCTATGCTCCACAACCACAATACACAAGTTCTCATGGGACTATATCGGCTAGCATTAGCATGTCACATCCGACGTGTGCTATGCCTAGGGCCACCCATATGAACTATGGACCACCACATGGCACAACATCGTACCCAATGTGGAACCCAAGGGCTTCCTATGCGCCAAGCCCAATGCCAATACCTACTCCACATGTAGTCTCTGGAATGCCTTCACCCTCGGTGCCTGCTCATTTAGGTGACTTGGCAACATTAGCTCAAGCTATCGGTCGATCTATTGCTGAGAATATGCGTTACGCGCCTGATAGAGAGCCTAGAAGTAAGGCAGTACAAATAGCCAAGATCACACAAAAATTTAGCGGAGACGGGGATGTGAGAAATCATATCGAAGTGTTTGAACAAATATGCGATTCTCTAGGAGAACACGATGACCTACATAAGAGCAATGCTTTAAGCCTAACCTTAAGTGGAAAGGCTGGGGATTGGTATAGAACCCTACGGGTGGAAGAAAAAATGATTTACCCTACTCTTAGGAGACTGTTCTTAAAAGAATACATACGAGAGGGAGTACTTTGGGGTGTAGCCTCTCAACTCCAGAAAGCCCAACGAGAGGAAGGAGAGTCGGTGAGAGACTTTATAAGTCGCTTCAAGCATTTGAATTCTCGTTGTAATCCAAATGAGCGCTTCAACAATAACCAATTGCTTGATAGATTCATTAGGGGATTACGACATGAGGATATCTACAATGGCCTAGTCATTAGAGGTATCACCACTCGGGAAGCAGTCACCACCAATGCGATCCAATTGGAGGATAATTTAATGATTCAAGGAGAAAGAGTGTCTGTTGAGACTAAATCTATTAGCTCGCAAGCATCAGGGCATCAGCCAATGACCCTAAAGCCTATTGCTAAGGAGCCAAAGATATCTGAGATGACTTTAGCAGATCTCACCAAGGCTATTCAAGAGAGTCTTAGAGACAATCGTGCTCCGCAAAACAATCATACGCATCCAATAAGGCAGCAGCAATGGTGCTCAGTATGCTATGGACCGCATGGTACCAGTGAATGCCCTACTTTTAGAGTAAAATTCATTGGGAACTGCAATGCATGTGGAAGGTATGGTCATCAAGCTAAGGATTGCATAGTATTTAAGCGCGCGATGGCCAATAGACCAACCTTAGCATGGACAAACACACCTCGAGTGCCTGCATTGATGCCGGCCTCACCTCTTGAACAAACAGCACAACACATGGTCCCTAGGGCCCAAAATGTTGCTCAAACAACACCCTTACCACCTCCAATGCTAGGACCGCAACCAGCACATCCGAGAATCACTTCTGTGAATCAAGTGGGTTGTGAGTCATCTATTTCTTGTTTGGAAGGTTGTGAGGAAGATATAGATCCTAATATTGCCTATGGAACGGATGTGCTTGAAGAAAGTCCACAATACTACATGGAGGACTATTGGGGACAAGTCAAACCTGTCTATCAAGTAGCTGCTCTTGCGGCAAGAGGCCAAAATATCAATTACACCGCTAAGAGACCACCTCTTCAATGCTATGAGTGTGGAGGCCCACATCGTGTAGCCAAGTTTCCTATTAGGCTACAAAAGAACGCCACACTAATGCAAACCAATCAAGCAAGCACGTCTACAATGCCGATACTCATGTGTAATCGATGTGGCATAGATCATTTGATTGCCCAATGTCCAAATAATCCAAATGCACCAAAGATCACGCCATTAAACTTGATTGAAGTTACCGAGGAGCCATCACCAAGTACACCCGTGGTACCAGTAAACGTACTCACACTCCCAAAACAAAATTATATTCTTGAGGAAAGAGACACGGCATCAATTGCCCAATCTCAAAAAAAGAAGAAAACATGAAGAAAGAGATCGCAAAAAGCAGCGAAGTCAGACCCCAGTTCAAAGACCAACATAGGGATTGGTGACGACCCCGTATATATGAACGACGCTGAAGAAGATTCTAATTCAGGTGAAACCATGGAGACCAAAACGACCACTAACATAGAAACCAACAAGGAAGATCTTCATGAGCCACAATGGCCAGGATCCAAAAAGAAGATAGGAACTTATCCAAACCCTACAGAGAAGATTCAACGAGTCAAGAAATTAAGGATTTTGGTAGAAGATATCCAAAGGGATCTAGAACTAGCACCTAGGAAGATCTAGATTACAGACACCGTGTTCCCTACGCAACAACAATAGGAAAGTGGGCGTACTCACTTCTTGATGGAAAGAATGTTTACAGAGGGACTACTTGATCCTATCGAAGAAATGGAGATCCCATCTTCCCCACGTCAAGGGACTGAGGTCCACAAGGTGCCGTTAAACATTGCCAAATTGATGGATTTCATGTCTTCAGAAGTTAGAACCACCATCATGTCCAAACTATATAAAGACCCTAAGCTAGTCTCAGCTCTTCGAGCCTTCTTCAATGGAGAACTAAAGTTTGGGCTACCACAATTTGCACAGATGGATGGAGCTGGAGAGATTCCAATAGAGGAGAAAAACATAGATCCACAACCCAACCTAGATGAGAACCTTGTTATAACAAATTGGGACAATACTTTGAGGGTGATGAATCCAATGCGACCATACCAATCACTACTAAGGGATTAACTGTGAAGGGAATCCTTGATGGTGGCGCTCGGGTTAGCATTGTGACTAAAAATTGTTGGGAAGCTATGGGAAGACCTCACCTTGCGACCACAACCATAGTAGTGAAGATGGCCAATGGGTCTATTGTTAAACCTATTGGGATGCTAGAAGATCTCAAGATCAAGGTCTTTGGACATAAAATAAAGATTAACTTCATTGTTATGGATTTCTCCAAACACACTATGGCATCGGAGATGATCTTAGGACGTCCTTTCATGAGGGAAGCAAAAATGGTGCACAACTGGTCTAAGAACCATGTCTACCTGCAGTTCCAAGATTCTGTCATTCGAGTGGATCTTGTGACGGGTCGAGCATATCCTCTAGGAAACAGGTTTATAATTGATCATAGATCTGACACCACAGTTCACTCGGCTCCATTGTAGTATTGTTATACGTGTAAAGCGGACACTGATGTTGGGGAAGATTCTCCTTATATGGATGTACTACCTGGGATGACTGAGTCGGACAATGTGGATTGGGTCCACATAGCAGCAACCATAGACACTTGGGGAAATAGGGGGACGACCGGGGGAACACCTGAGGGGAATGAAATGCCACCACTCGTACCCTTAAACATACTAGAATCAATGCATATAGCTTATGATGACCTACAAGATGAAAGTTTGACTGGCATTCGAACCAGTAGCGCCTCACAAGAATATAGCCCACACGATTTGGGGTCCGAATCATCAATTGAAATTGACTCTGAGGACGAAGAATCTGAGTTAAATCTTAGTGAAAATGTGGGGACAAACCATTCAGAGCCCAGTGGTAACCTACATGACAATCTATCCAAGGGAGTAGAAGACACAAGTAGTGATTCATCTAGTGACTCTTCACTAGAAATCGCCCGTAATCGAATATGAACCAAGAAGAGTAAGAGATATAAGAGGCGACGATATCAAGAAAATGTGCGTACTAGAATAAATGAAAAGAAATCTACTACAGAATGGCTTAATTATATAGGGGCATGTGATGCTCATCGGAAGCTGGTAGATAACTGGGGTGAATACCTTCAAAGCGTTATGTAGTGTAGTCCACAATCCATTGACATCGCACAACTAGAGGCTACAGAGAATCCAAAGTTGAGCGTACTGTAAGGAGATGAAAAAATTGAGAGTTAGCTCAACAACAAAAGGAATCAGAAGTGAAATCACAGTCCACAGAACAACAGGACTCCACAGACTTACACCCTGTACCTGAACATTTCAAATCATATACCACATAGGAACGTAAGGTTGTGTATACAAAGGCTCTAGCTCAACCAGGAGAACATAAACTGGACTACCCCATTAGCTTTGCAAGTCGTCAATTGAATGATGCAGAGAGAAACTATACCACTACAGAGCGAGAAGGTTTAGGTATGATTTATGCAGTGATGAAGAAATTTTGCTACTACCTTCTGGCCAACAAGTTTGTGTTCTATGTTGATCACCAAGCGTTGTTGTATCTAGTAAATAAACCTTGTTCCACGGGAAGAATTACACGATGGTTGTTAATTCTCCTTGAGTTTGATTTTACCGTTGTGGTGAGACCTGGTAAAAGACATGTCATGGAGGATCATTTATCTCGAATACCCAATGGTGAAGCCCCTACTGGAGTCGATGATGAGTTTCCCGATACTTCTCTATTCCTAGTCGAAACCATACCTGAATGGAGTGAGAGGATTGTGAACTGTCTAGTTAAAGGTTTTCCACCCAAAGAGCTTCGTAAAGACTTAGCTCGAAAACTGTTAAAAGAATGCGAACCTTACTCTCTCATTGCAGGAACGCTCTACAGGCTAGGGAAGGATGATATTATTAGACGTTGTGCGCGTGAGGATGAGTATTTATACATACTGCAAGAATCCCACATGGGTATAGCCAAAGGACATTTCTCAGGGGAATTAACAGCTAGAAAGGTGTTGCAATCAGGCTATTGGTGGCCAACCTTATTTAAGGATGCATCACTTTTTGCAAAAGGATGTGATGAATGCCAACGTTACAAGATCACACAACAAAAGGATAGGATGCCCTTACATCCTGTTAAAGTGACTCAACCATTTGAAAAATGGGGTTTGGACTTTGTAGGCCCAATTAGTCCGGCAGCTTGTAGCACTCAATCTCGACATATTATCGTTGCCACTGACTATGTGACAAAGTGGGCGGAAGCCAGGGCGACACGTAAGGCCGATGCGAGGTCAAGTGCCAAGTTTATCTTTGAGAACATTATTACAAGATTTGGTTGTCCCTTTGAGATTGTGAGTGACAATGCTACTCATTTTATAAATGGAGTAATAAAAGAACTCAGTACCAACTTTATGATAGCTCACCATAAGTCCACACCTTATTATCCACAAGCAAACGGCCAAGCTGAGAGCACCAACAAGACCTTAATCTCTATCTTGACCAAAACGGTGGAAGCTCATCGCACAGATTGGGTTTTAAAGCTTACATCAGCTCTATGGGCTTATCGTACTACGTACAAAGTTGCCATTAACTGCACACCATTCAAGATGGTGTATGGCCAAGAAGCGGTTATGCCATGGCAGTTTGTCGTGCCTAGTCTTCGAGTAGCTTCTCAAGAAGGTTGGGATGGTAACCCCTTAGTTGAGCAATTATATATCCTTGAAAGGCTACATGAAGAGAGGAAATTAGCTGTGCAAAATGCACTTGTGGAGAAAGATAGGAGGAAGAAATGGTTTGACCGTCATCTAAAGAACAAAGATATCAATGTTGGTGATAAATTACTTATGTATAGAGTGGATAACAAAAAGAAAAAGTTGAAATATGCGGAAAAAGTACCATATAGAGTATGTGAGATCACCCCACAAGGAACCATTCGTGTGGAGACTCTTGATGGAGTTGAAACCATTGGATTCCTCAATGGGAGAAAATTTAAAAGATACTATGATCCTTTAAGCCAAGAGGAGCTACATGCCATCCATACAAAAAAAGCAGCCAAGGCACAAACAGAATTGAAGAAGATACAAGCTCAAGCTGAGGCTAAGGAGCGACAACAACGCATAAGACGAAAACGAGAGGCTAACCTTGGAGTCACACATGCATTCCATGTTGAAATCGACAAGGATTGGTTGGACTCTGACACACCTCTACGATACCCTATTGAGCTAAACAACACCTATGGAAAAGTGCTATATAACGCCTTATTGGACACGGGTGCTAAATATAATCTGCCATCATATGGGGTTTGGTGTCAGTTACGGAAGCCACCTCTATCCAAGAGTATTATCCAAGTCAAGGGTGTCAACAAGAAAAAAACTGTGGTTTTTGGAATCTGGCACAATTCTGTCAGTTATGACAATGGGGCTGTAGCTCAAGACTTTTTGGTCATGCTTGTTGGAACTATGGAGGGTAATATAAATCTAGGACGAACGTGGATGATAGCCACCAAATGCACTATTGATTGGGGGACATGGGGTGTCACAGCACAGAAACCAACTCTTAGCCCTGCCACTCAATCCATACTCCCTGAGATATTGCCTCTTAAGGAAATAAAACCCAAAACATTGCATGTCCAAGACTGGTTCACTACAAGGAAATTTTTTATTTCAAGGTCTATCTCCCTAGGTGGTGGTATTTTAAAAAATTCTGCGGGGAAAACATTTGAAAATTCTTCTAGCCACATTGAATCAGGGTTGAAAGAAGATTTCTCTACTTTGTTTAGTTTGACTACAAAAATTTGTTGTCCCTTGTGTAACCCTTTCAAAAGACGATTAGCTTTGACCAAGTAAGCTTTTGGTTCTCCATTCTGGCCTTGAATAGTGACTTCTTGACCTTGGTTTTCCATAAAGGTAACACTTCCTTGGGCACAATGGATATAAGCATTGTGACTGACTAACCAATCCATTCCAAGAATTCCGTCATAGATTCCTATGGGTAAGGTTCGAAAAGTAGAAGAAGTAGAGCATTCTCCTAACTTGAAATATATTTTTCCCACAGTGCACTGTGATAACTTTCCATTGGCTAATTCAACTCTTTCTTGCAGGGTGTTGATTAAGTCCTAACCTCCTTAAACATTTAGGTGACAAGAAAGAATGAGTTCTGCCACAATCAATAAGAAGCTCAAATTTTTCACCTTTGTGATTTGCAAGTGTTTCAATGACAGCATATTGTTGTCTTGCTCTTGGGTCATCAATTACAACATGTATAGTTTCTCTTTCCTCTTGTTCTTCTCCCAGTGTTGGTTTTCCTATGATAGCATTGACTTTGGTAGCCATTCCGCGCCCTTGACCTTGTCCTCCATTTCTTCCTTCATGATTTATTATTTGACCTCGCCCTCTAACTCGATTAGGTTTATTTGTTGCAGAGACCTAGGACATACATTCCTAAAATGTCCTAGCTCGATGGATTCAAAGCATCTAAGATCTGCATTTTGAGCTCCACTTGATGAAGCTGCAACTATGAAATGAGTTTGGTGAACTGGGTGAACTGGCCTTTGGTTCCACATCATAAGTTATCCTCTCCTTATAGCATTCTTTATATTTCCATTTCATCCCCTTTGATAGTTTGACATCTCTTTAGCTAAGGGTTTAGCTCTTAAAAGAGCATCTTGTAAATTTATAGGCCTCATGGCTTCTAGACGAGTATTTAGCCCTTGGCAAAAATGGGCTACTTGTTGATCTGTGGTCATTGGTGGAGCATAGCACCTAAGAGTTACAAATTTGGAGTAGTATTCTTCCATTGTATGATGAAACTGACGTAAGTTGAAGAATTCATTCATCTTAAGTAATTCATGTGCAGGTGGAAGATAACATCCTTTGACAACATACTTAATGTCTTCCCAAATTTGAGTGTTTTGAGCAAAGGATCAAAGAAAACCTATTGATGGAAGCAATGTAGTCTATGATGGTCAAGCGATAGTAAAGGAAATAGAGTTAGCAGACCCAAGAGAAGAGGCCAAACCTGTTTTCATTGCCCAAGATTTGACAAAGACTGAGGAGTATGTACTTAAAGAACTTCTCAAGGAATTCAAGGATATAATTGCTTGGACATATCATGATATGAAAGGTGTTCCACCTTCCGTGGTGCAACACACAATTCCCATGAATAGCATGGAAAACCCAGTCCAACAACGACCCTACCCAATGAACCCTAAATATGCAAAGATTGTCCAAGAAGAGATTGAAAATCTTGTCAAATGCGGATTCATATACCTATTGAGCACTCAGAATGGGTGTCTCCAATGGTGGTTGTGCCGAAAAAGAATGGGAAACTCAATGTGTGTGTGGATCTTAAAAGGTCAATGCCGCCACTAGGAGGGACCATTACCCCTTGCCATATTCAGACATGTGCTTGAAAGAGTTGCAGGGAAGGAAGATTATAGATTTTTAGATGGGTACTCTGGATACAATCAAATCACAATTGCACTAGAGGACCAAGCTAAAACAACTTTTATAACCGAATTCGAAGTGTTTGCATTTCCTGTTATGGATTTTGGCTTAACCAATGCTCCTGCTACCTTCCAAAGATTATAAACACTGCTTTTAGAGAATATTTGAGAGAGTTTTGTGAAGCTTTCTTAGATGATCTTTGTGGTTATTCTTCTTGGAAAGAACATCTATCATGCTTACGAAAGTGTTTGAGAAGTGCAGATTCTATCACATCTCCTTAAACCCTTTCAAATGCCAATTTTGGATTAAACATGGAGTCATTTTAGGGCATATAGTGTCAAAAAATGCGATTTTCACAAATGAGAGAAAAATCACAGCCATTGTTGAATTGCCACCACCTACAAACTATAAAGGATTTCAAAGGTTTATGGACCATGTTTGTTATTACCGGCGGTTTATTTTATACTTTACCGAGATAGCTCGTCCTTTGTACAAGCTTCTTATTGAGTTCCACTAGACCGCAGATTGTGACCATGCTTATGAGCCATTGAAAAAGACCTTGACAAGCACTCCCATTCTATGAGTACCCGATTGGAATGTAATTTTCCATGTACATATTGATGCATCAAACGTTGCTATTGGGTGTATTCTAGATCAATCAGGAGAACATAAATTGGACTACCCCATTAGCTTTGCACGTCGTCAATTGAATGATGCAGAAAGAAACTACACCACTCCAGAGTGGGAAGGTTTAGCTATCATTTACGTAGTGAAGAAATTTCACTACTACCTTCTTGCTAGCAAGTTTGTTTTCTATGTGGATCATCAAGCCTTGTTGTATCTAGTAAATAAACCTTGTTCCACGGGAAGAATTACACGATGATTGTTAAATTCTCCATGATTTTGATTTACCGTTGTGGTGAAACCTAGTAAAAGACATGTCATGGTGGATCATTTGTCTCGCATACCCTATGGTGAAGCCCTACTGGAGTCAATGATGAATTACCCGATACTTCCCTATTCCTAGTCGAGACCATGCCTAAAATGAGTGAGAAGATTGTGAATGTTCTAGTTAATGGTTTTCCACCCAAGGAGCTTCGTAAGGATATAGTTCGAAAAATGTTAAAAGAATGTGAACCTTATTCTCTCATTGCGGGAACTCTCTACAAGTTAGGGAAGGACGATATTCTTAGACATTGTGCTCGTGAAGATGAGTATTTATACATACTGCAAGAAGCCCACACGGGTATAGTTGGAGGACATTTCTCAGGGGAGCTAACTGCTAGAAAGGTGTTGCAATCAAGCTATTGGTGACCTACCTTATTCAAGGATGCATCACTTTTTGCAAAAGGACTTTGTTAACCCTCACGACTCACGGAGACCCTATCACCTACAACGGACGTTGTATTATTTACTTGGTAGAGTGAGGTACCGGGCTTGTCGGTCCAATAGGAAAAGGGTAAGAGTGATCGTCGATGAGAGGTGCACTCTAACTGGAACATTCAAGGGATTAGTTGGCTAAGCATGGGCGCCCAAGTGTGAATGGGGTGAGCTCATATAAAAGTGAACTAAACCTAAAATTCACTCATTCTCTCATTTGTGCAATTGAAGAGTGCTCTTGCTCCATCTCCATCTTCTTCTTCTTCATCTCCTTGTGTGTGTGTGTGTGTGTGTGTGTGTGTGTGTGTGTGTGTGTGTGTGTGTGTGTGTGTGTGTGTGTGTGTGTGTATGCGTGAGAGAGAGAGAGTGTGCGATCAGGCATTGCGGCGGTACGACGGTGGCGAGGCGGTTGAGCGCGGCGTAGCGGCGTCTCCCTCTTCTTCGCGGTGAGGAATCCTCCACGAAGCAAGCATACAGCGGTGAGTGACACACCATCGTCATCTTTGAGCTTACTAGTTTAAGCTTGTTGTGTGCTTGGAGCCATTTGTGGCTCGCACGCGGTGTATTGGCAAGTTCCTTGCATTGACACGTGCGACATACGCGCACATTTTTGGCGCCGTTGCCGGGGAATGCCATACACTAAGCTTCAATGGCAGTCTGTGCTTCTTTCGTGGTGCAATTTCAATTGTAGGAAAGGTAGGGAAGGAGTGTGTGTGTGTTGAGAAGAAGGATTTGCTGTTGTACTTTGTATTTTTTTTTGTTAATGGAGTTTTTAAAGGTACTGTGTTTATTCTATGTGTATTAAGGTTGTTAGTTTTCTTTGTTAATGGAGTTTTCAAAGTTACTATGTTTATTCTCTGTGTATTAGTTAGAATAGGTAGATAGAGTGTGTGTGTGCTCTCGTGCAGGCCGCGGCAACCCTATCCTTTTTCTTTTTTTTAAAAAATGTAAAAAAATGTAAAAAAATTTAAAGGTAGGACCGAGATTGGTAATATCTCCCAGACCCAAGCCTAGACCCAAGCCCAAGCTCACGCTTAGGCCTAGGCCTCAGTCGCCTTTTAAAAAGAACGAATATTAGCTTCACAAGTAGATAAAAATCAATTTTTTGAGGACCAACGGAACTTCGGATGCCCAAAAATTGTGTTGTAAAGCACACAGCGACCCTCTAAGTGATACACTCATTTTGAGCTATCACACACTTTAATCAAAAAAATCAAACATAGCATCAATTGCCCAATCTCAAAAAAAGAAGAAAACACGAAGAAAGAGATCGCGAAAAGCAGCGAAGTCAGACCCCAGTTCAAAGACCAACATAGGGATTGGTGACGACTCCGTATATATAAACGATGCTGAAGAAGATTCTGATTCAGGTGAAACCATGGAGACCAAAACGACCAGTAACATAGAAACCAACAAGGAAGATCTTCATGAGCCACAATGGCCAGGATCCAAAAGGAAGATAGGAACTTACCCAAACCCTACAGAGGAGATTGAGCGAGTCAAGCAATTAAGGAGTTTGGTAGAAGATACCCAAAGGGATCTAGAACCAGCACCTAGGAAGATCTAGATTACAGACACCATGTTCCCTACTTAACAACAACCTCACCAAGTCCATAGACCCTTAGACATACCTAGTGTCATCCAAGAAGAAAGTGACTTAAAGTCATGGGAAAGTGGGCATACTCACTTCTTGATGGAAAGAATGTTTACAGAGGGACTACTTGATCCTATCGAAGAAATGGAGATCCCATCTTCCCCACGTCAAGGGACTGAGGTCCAAAAGGTACCGTTAAACATTGCCAGATTGATGGATTTCATGTCTTCAGAAGTTAGAACCACCATCATATCCAAACTATATAAAGACCCTAAGCTAGTCTCAGCTCTTCGAGCCTTCTTCAATGGAGAACTAAAGTTTGGGCTACCACAATTTGCACAGATGGATGGAGCTGGAGAGATGCCAATAGAGGAGGAATACATAGATCCACAACCCAACCTAGATGAGAACCTTGTTATAACAAGTTGGGACAATACTTTGAGGGTGATGAATCCAATGCTACCATACCAATCACTACTAAGGGATTAACTGTGAAGGGAATCCTTGATGGTGGCGCTGGGGTTAGCATTGTGACTAAAAATTGTTCGGAAGCTATGGGAAGACCTCACCTTGCGACCACAACCATAGTAGTGAAGATGGCCAATGGGTCTATTGTTAAACCTATTGGGATGCTAGAAGATCTCAAGATCAAGGTCTTTGGACATAAAATAAAGATTAACTTCATTGTTATGGATTTCTCCAAACACACTATGGCATCGGAGATGATCTTAGGACGTCCTTTCATGAGGGAAGCAAAAATGGTGCACGACTGGTCTAAGAACCATGTCTACCTCAGTTCCAAGATTCAGTTTCTAGTGCATCTTGTGACGGGTCGAGCACATCCTCTAGGAAACAGGTTTATAATTGATTATAGATCTAACACCACAGTTCACTCGGCTCCATAGCAGTATTGTTATACGTGTAAAGCGGACACTGATGTTGGGGAAGATTCTCCTTATATGGATGTACTACCTGGGATGACTGAGTCGCACAATGTGGATTGGGTCCACCTAGCAGCAACCATAGACACTTGGGGAAATAGGGGGACGACCTGGGTAACACTTGAGGGATGCTAGAAGATCTCAAGATCAAGGTCTTTGGACATAAAATAAAGATTACCTTCATTGTTATGGATTTGTCCAAACACACTATGGCATCGGAGATGATCTTAGGACGTCCTTTCATGAGGGAAGCAAAAATGGTGCACAACTGGTCTAAGAACCATGTCTACCTGCAGTTCCAAGATTCTGTCATTCGAGTGGATCTTGTGACGGGTCGAGCATATCCTCTAGGAAACAGGTTTATAATTGATCATAGATCTGACACCACAGTTCACTCGGCTCCATTGTAGTATTGTTATACGTGTAAAGCGGACACTGATGTTGGGGAAGATTCTCCTTATATGGATGTACTACCTGGGATGACTGAGTCGGACAATGTGGATTGGGTCCACATAGCAGCAACCATAGACACTTGGGGAAATAGGGGGACGACCGGGGGAACACCTGAGGGGAATGAAATGCCACCACTCGTACCCTTAAACATACTAGAATCAATGCATATAGCTTATGATGACCTACAAGATGAAAGTTTGACTGGCATTCGAACCAGTAGCGCCTCACAAGAATATAGCCCACACGATTTGGGGTCCGAATCATCAATTGAAATTGACTCTGAGGACGAAGAATCTGAGTTAAATCTTAGTGAAAATGTGGGGACAAACCATTCAGAGCCCAGTGGTAACCTACATGACAATCTATCCAAGGGAGTAGAAGACACAAGTAGTGATTCATCTAGTGACTCTTCACTAGAAATCGCCCGTAATCGAATATGAACCAAGAAGAGTAAGAGATATAAGAGGCGACGATATCAAGAAAATGTGCGTACTAGAATAAATGAAAAGAAATCTACTACAGAATGGCTTAATTATATAGGGGCATGTGATGCTCATCGGAAGCTGGTAGATAACTGGGGTGAATACCTTCAAAGCGTTATGTAGTGTAGTCCACAATCCATTGACATCGCACAACTAGAGGCTACAGAGAATCCAAAGTTGAGCGTACTGTAAGGAGATGAAAAAATTGAGAGTTAGCTCAACAACAAAAGGAATCAGAAGTGAAATCACAGTCCACAGAACAACAGGACTCCACAGACTTACACCCTGTACCTGAACATTTCAAATCATATACCACATAGGAACGTAAGGTTGTGTATACAAAGGCTCAAAGCAAACCTATTGATGGGAGCAATGGAGTCTATGACGGTCCAACGATAGTTAAGGAAATAGAGTTAGCAGACCCAAGGGAAGAGTCTAAACCTGTTTTCGTTGCCCAGGATCTGACCGAGACTGAGGAGTGTGTACTTAAAGAACTTCTCAAGGAATTCAGGGATATATTTGCCTGGACATATCATGATATGAAAGGTGTTCCACTTTCTGTGGTGCAAGACACAATCCCCATGAATAGCATGGCTAAACCAGTTCAGCAACGACCCTACCCAATGAATCCTAAATATGCAAAAATCGTTCAAGAAGAGATTGAAAACCTTGTGGAATGCGGATTCATATACCCTATTGAGCACTGAGAATGGGTGTCTCCAATAGTGATTGTGCCAAAAAAGAATGGGAAACTTAGAGTGTGCGTGGATCTCAAGAAGGTCAATGCTGCCACTAGCAGGGACCATTACCCCTTGCCATATTCAGAACATGTGCTTCAAAGAGTTGCAGGAAAGGAAGCTTATACGCTTTTAGATGGGTACTCTGGCTACAATCAAATCACAATTGTACTGGAGGACCAAGCTAAAACAACCTTTATAACCGAATTTGGAGTGTCATGATGGTTATTACCGACGGTTTATTTTTAACTTTGCCGAGATAGCTCGTCCTTTGAACAAGCTTCTTATTGAGTTTCAATGGACTACGGAGTGTGACCATGCTTATGAGTCATTGAAAAAGACCTTGACTAGTGCTCCTATTCTATGAGTGCCTGTATGGAATGTAATTTTTCATGTGCATATTGATGCATCAAACTTTGCTATTGGGTGTGTTCTAGCTGAACCAGGAGAACATAAACTGGACTACCCCATTAGCTTTGCAAGTCCTCAATTGAATGATGTGGAGAGAAACTATACCACTACAGAGCGAGAAGGTTTAGGTATGATTTATGCAGTGATGAAGAAATTTTGCTACTACCTTCTGGCCAACAAGTTTGTGTTCTATGTTGATCACCAAGTGTTGTTGTATCTAGTAAATAAATCTTGTTCCACGAGAAGAATTACACGATGGTTGTTAATTCTCCTTGAGTTTGATTTTACCGTTGTGGTGAGACCTGGTAAAAGACATGTCATGGCGGATCATTTGTCTCGCATACCCAATGGTGAAGCCCCTACTGGAGTCGATGATGTGTTGCCCGATACTTCTCTATTCCTAGTCGAAACCATACTTGAATGGAGTGAGAAGATTGTGAACATTCTAGTTAATGGTTTTCCACACAAAGAGCTTCGTAAAGACATAGCTCGAAAACTGTTAAAAGAATGCGAACCTTACTCTCTCATTGCAGGAACCCTCTACAGGCTAGGGAAGGATGATATTCTTAGACGTTTTGCCCATGAGGATTAGTATTTGTACATACTGCAAGAAGCCCACATGGGTATAGCCGGAGGACATTTCTCAAGGGAGCTAACAGCTAGAAAGGTGTTGCAATCAGGCTATTGGTGGCCAACCTTATTTAAGGATGCATCACTTTTTGCAAAAGGATGTGATGAATGCCAACGTTACAAGATCACACAACAAAAGGATAGGATGCCCTTACATCCTATTAAAGTGACTCAACCATTTGAAAAATGGGGTTTGGACTTTGTAGGCCCAATTAGTCCGGCAGCTTGTAGCACTCAATCTCGACATATTATCGTTGCCATTGACTATGTGACAAAGTGGGCGAAAGCCAGGGCGACACGTAAGGCCGAGGCGAGGTCAACTGTCAAGTTTCTTTTTGAGAACATTATTACAAGATTTGGTTGTCCCTTTGAGATTGTGAGTGACAATGCTACTCATTTTATAAATGGAGTAATAAAAGAACTCAGTACCAACTTTATGATAGCTCACCATAAGTCCACACCTTATTATCCACAAGCAAACGGCCAAGCTGAGAGCACCAACAAGACCTTAATCTCTCTATCTTGACCAAAACGGTGGAAGCTCATCGCACAAATTGGGATTTAAAGCTTACATTAGATCTATGGGCTTATCGTACTGTGTACAAAGTTGCCATTAACTGCACACCATTCAAGATGCTGTATGGCCAAGAAGCGGTTATGCCATGGGAGTTTGTCGTTCCTAGACTTCGAGTAGCTTCTCAAGAAGGTTGGGATGGTAACCCCTTAGTTGAGAGATTATATATCCTTGAAAGGCTAGATGAAGAGAGGCAATTAGCTGTGAAAAATGCACTTGTGGAGAAAGATAGGAGGAAGAAATGGTTTGACCGTCATCTAAAGAACAAAGATATCAATGTTGGTGATAAAGTCCTTATGTATGGAGTGCGTAGTGAAAAGAAAAAGTTGAAATATGCGGAAAAAGTACCATATAGAGTATGTGAGATCACCCCACAAGGAACCATTAGTGTGGAGACTCTTGATGGAGTTGAAACCATTGGATTCCTCAATGGGAGAAAATTTAAAAGATACTATGATCCTTTAAGCCAAGAGGAGCTACATGCCATCCATACAAAAAAAGCAGCCAAGGCACAAACTGAATTTAAGAAGATACAAGCTCAAGCTGAGGCTAAGGAGCGACAGCAACGTATAAGATGAAAACGAGAGGCTAACCTTGGAGTCACACATGCATGCCATGTTGAAATCGACAAGGATTGGTTGGACTCTGACACACCTCTACGATACCCTATTGAGCTAAATAGAACCTATGGAAAAGTGCTATATAACCCCTTATTGGACACGGGTGCTAAATATAATATGCTATCATATGGGGTGTGGTGTCAGTTAGGGAAGCCACCTCTATCTGAGAGTATTATCCAAGTCAAGGGTGTCAACAAGAAAAAAACTACGGTGTTTGGAATCTGGCACACTTCTGTCAGTTATGACAATGGGGCTGTAGCTCAAGACTTTTTGGTCATGCCTGTTGGAACTATGGAGGGTAATATAAATCTTGGACGAACGTGGATGATAGCCACCAAATGCACTATTGATTGGGGGACAGGGGTTGTCACAACACAGAAACCAACTCTTAGCCCTACCACTCAAGCCATACTCCCTGAGATATTGCCTCTTAAGGAAATAAAACCCAAAACATTGCATGTCCAAGAGGTTGAACCATATGTCCCCATAGCCCAAGTCTCTAGAGCTTCAACTGATGTAATTGAATAAAGCTTGAGACACACAAGACCCATCCCAATATAACAAAGAATACATACAAGTGGGTCCCTAAAGCTTTTTTAGCGACCATAGCCAGTGCTAAAAGACAAGAGCCTGGTAAGAGACGTCCCATTTGCCCCAAGCAATGTAAAGAAATGTTGCATTGGATTCCTAAAAAACTATTGGAAGCCCAAGACTACTATGAAGGAAATGATCAAATCTGGGTGCCAAAACGTAAATTGTGCTCTTACTTGTCACCGGGCCCATGTGAGCTCAATCCTGTGGCTCAAAACGAATTGAAGATCGCGAAAAGGAAAAAATCACGGAATGTTACACACCTGCTCCAGAGTTAGTTTGGGTACCAAAGAAAGAACAATTTGTTCCACCTAGCTCAGGAACAGGGAAATCAAATGAAGCTTCTTGATCTTCATGTAGTTCCTATACGGAAATAGAAGCTTCGACACAACCTCCACCTACCATTGTACATATCCATACAAGAAAGAACGAGTTTACACTTCCCGTTGTAAGTTCACCACCTACAACAATGTTGCAAATAAAATCATGGGAGAGTACCTTACCACCCTTGCAACTCGACGAGGAACCTAAGGTAATAGAAACCTACTGGCAAAAATCCTCACCTATTACCAACTGGAACAATTGGTTTCAAAAGGTGACGACATCATTCCATAAGGTATGATCTACCCAAGGCAGGGGGGAGTGTTTGCTGACATCCATCATTCACTTGCTTCCCTCTCAACCTTCCTCCCTGACCTCCTAATCTCCAATCTTAGGGAATGTATATATAAAGCCTTATACTCACAAAAACAAGATAAAAAAATAAAAGAGCAAGAGCCATAACACAAAATCATAAAAACACATTATGCACAAGAACACGACCCTTGTAATATTTTCACTCTAACCATTATCCATTTGCGTGTACATATATAGCTAGTATGCTAGAGTCATCCACTCCTACCTTGGGTGAGAGGTACCCTCGTTACTTTTCACAAATGTTTCACATGGTCTTTCCGGTGCTTGCATGTGAATGGGATTTGGTAGGTACGCTATCATGTGAGAGGAATTTTGAGGAGTTGAAGTGGTTGATACGTCTCTTGACCACGACTGATCCATACTTAGTAGAGAGCGTTTCTTCCATTGCACAAGCCTACCCTTTTGACCAAGATGACTATAGGCGTCTAGTGACCTTCTTAGTGAACATGGGTACCTATGATGAAGAAGAAGATTTACATGACTATACGGATGGCACATATGGTCTCATTGATGATGACTCTGTTTATCTCGACGACGAGAATAGGGGTTTAGCCTTAGGGTTTCCCCAAAATCTCTACAATATCCTATTCCCTTGACTCTCTAGGGGGAGTGCAAATAATTAGATTAGGGTTTCTTATGTTTTTTGTTGTGTTCAATAAGTGTTGAGACCTTTTCCCACTGATTTGCCTCCTAGAGGTATTCTCTGTGTTTCCTAGTGTGTACAGGAGTGTGTTGTTGTTGTTAGGATCTGGACCTTCATGGAATCTTTAGCTCGACTCACTCTTCAAATCAAGCGCGACCATCAACACAAACAGGTGTTTCTTGTCCATTAGCATTACCCCTTATCTTTTTGCATCCATGTTTGTCTGCTTTAATTGTGATTGGTAGCATAATATCCAGTGCATTAGCTTAGTATCAAACATTAAATCCAATGTATTTTTTTGTCATAATCACTTGTCTAGATTTAAAAATCAAGCAGTCCGACTAAGCTAGTTTGACCAAGTTAGGTGTTAGAGATCTTGTCTTAATACCATGGGGAATGCCTTCCTAATAATTAATGGTTACTTAGGTTCTTAATCCGATTTAGGCAGCATTGTGTGAAATGTACTAGGGCTTTCTAGTGGGCTGTCCCTATTGACCTTTAGCTTAAGTATTATAAAGGGAGTTTACTAATGTGATGAGCCTGGGGAGGGTAACAGTGTTATATGACCCCCCAAAGTTACAAAATTAAAATGTTGAAAACGAACAAACAAAAAATCAAAGTGCCACAATGTAAACTCTTAAGCTCGAAGAGAAATCTCAGCTTGATTTGGTACTTCACTCACGTGTATCGCCTATGGTACTAGAGCCCTAGAGGTTCCCAGTGTGGGCGCTTTTCCTTAAAAATCAAAAAACCCAAGGCATACAAAATAAGCACACACATCAAAAGTAAATCAATGAGAAAAGACTTTTGGGGGGTCAAAGAAAAGGTAATCAGTTAGGCGATGATTTCATGAGAAATTCCTTTTATTGTAGCTTAACTACAAGGTCTTCTAGGTATAGCCTCTAGTCAGCCCTCAAACATGAAATACTTGGCTCTCGTGATTAAACAACTTAATTGACCAGAGAAAATTAAGAAGCTTACCCATGGTATTAATAGTCGATCTCTAGTGCCTTTCGATCGTTAAATTAGCGACCCCAGACTTGTTTAATTTTTTACCTTTACATCTGTTTATGCATTTGATTATATTGCAATTTAATGGTTATTGCTGACAAATGGTTTAAAATTTTGTTACCAATCACATTGTTTGCCTACAACTGCATATGCTTTTTAATTCTATATGAGAATGCAATTACTGTGTCAATGTTGTTTGATTTTGCAGTGACTGAAGAAGGCTAAGGACATTCATCTCAAATGCTCTTCCACCTCGACGAACGAGATTCAACTCAATAGCTTCCGAGGACGGAATCTACATCAAGAAGGGGGGTATGTTAACCCTCACGGCTCATGGACACCCTATCACCTACAGCGGATGTTGTATTATTTACTTGGTAGAGTTAGGTACCGGGCTTGTCGATCCAATAGGAAAAGGGTAAGAGTGATCGCCAATGAGAGGCGCACTCTAACTGGAACATTCAAGGGATTAGTTGGCTAAGCATGGGCGCCCAAGTGTGAATGGGGTGAGCTCATATAAAAGTCAACTAATCCTAAAATTCACTCATTCTCTCATTTGTGCAATTGAAGAGTGCTCTTGCTCCATCTCCATCTTCTTCTTCTTCATCTCCTTAATGTGTGTGTATGTATGCGTGAGAGAGAGAGAGAGTGTGCGATTGAGCATTGCAGCGGCACGATGGCGGCGAGGCGGTTGAGCATGGCGTAGCGGCGTCTCCCTCTTCTTCGCAGCGATAAATCCTCCACGAAGCAAGCGTAGAGTGGTGAGTGACACACCATCGTCATCTTTGAGCTTACTAGTTTAGGCTTGTTGTGTGCTTGGAGCCATTTGTGGCTCGCACGCGGTGTATCGGCAATTTCTTTGCATTGACACGTACGACATACGCGCACAGACTTGATGAATGCCAACGTTACAAGATCACACAACAAAATAATAAAGTGCCCTTACATCTTGTTAAAGTGACTCAACCATTTGAAAAATGGGGTTTAGACTTTGTAAGCCCAATTAGTCCGACAGCTCCTGGCACTCAATCTCGATATATTATCGTTGCAACTGACTATGTGACAAATTGGGCGGAAGCTAGGGTGACACGTAAGGTTGATGCAAGGTCAATTGCCAAGTTTCTCTGTGAGAACGTTATTACAAGATTTGGTCGTCCCTTTGAGATTGTGAGTGACAATGGTACTCATTTTATAAATGGAGTGATAAAGGAACTCACGAGAAACTTCATGATAGCCCACCATAAGTCCACGCCTTATTATCCACAAGCAAATGGCCAAGTTGGGAGCACTAACAAGACCTTAATTTGTATCTTGACCAAAACAGTCGAAGCTTATCACAGAGATTGGGATTTGAAGCTGACATCAGCTCTATGTGCTTACCGTACTTCTTACAAAGTTGCTATTAATTGTACACCATTCAAAATGGTATATGGCCAAGAAGCAGTTATGCCATGGGAATTTGTAATTCCTAGTCTCTGCGTAGCTTCACAAGAAGGCTAGGATGGTAACCCTTTGGTTGAGCGTTTAAATATCCTTAAAAGGTTAGACGAGGAAAGGCAATTGGCTATGCAAAACACACTTATGGAGAAAGATACGAGGAAGAAATGGTTTGACTGTCATCTAAAGAACAAAGATATCAATGTTGGTGATGAAGTCCTTATGTGTATGGAGTGCAAAACGAGAAGAAAAAATTGAAATATGCGAGAAAAGGACCATATAGAGTATGTGAAATCACCCCACAAGGTACCATTCATGTGGAGACTCTTGATGGAGTTGAAACCAATGGATTCCTCAATGGGAGAAAATTTAAAAGATACTATGATTCTTTAAGCCAAGAGAAGCTACGTGCCATCCATTAAAAAAATGCAACCAAGGCACAAATAGAATTAAAGAAGATACAAGCTCAAGTTGAGGCTAAGGAGCGACAACAATGCATAATACGCCAACGAGAGGCCAACCTTGGAGTTACACATGCATTCCACGTTGAATTAGAGGATGATTGATTGGACTCTAACACACCTCTAAGATACCCTATTGAACTAAATACCACCTATGGAAAAGTGCTATATAACGCCTTGTTAGACAGGGGTCCTAAATATAATCTGTTGTCATACGGGGTGTGGTGTCAGTTGGGAAAGTCATCCCTATCTGAGAGTACTATCCAAGTCAAGGGTGTCATTAGGAAAGAAATGGACTCAATTTCGGGCCTTTTAGCTCTAGTGAGAGAATTCTCCTTAGCCAATAGGAAGAAGGCTAACGTTATGTTGAAAAAACCTTTTTTCTCATTTTAAAATTGTCCATGAAAACCATTTTGGTGAAATTGTCACTATCTTCAAAAAGGTAAGGTGCTTGATAATGACATCTTCCACAAGCGTCGAATTCCTTTTTATGACCCGCTGTTGCTATCCTATAAAGTGAAATACGTGTACTTGTGTATCTCGCATAAGTATCAATCACCTTTTTATGAAGTACTCGCAATTTAAATTCGAACAGATCGTACTTGATAGTGATTGCTAGGTACTATTTAAGACTATGAAGGAGTCAGAACCAAGCGAATAGAGTCCCTTGAGGGGTCTCAAGGGCCTCTATTCTCTTCGTACTGACCTCATGAGGTCCTAGGCTTAAAAACGCTATATCTCGAGCTAGAGACGTCAGATTTCAGCATTTTAAAGAGCTATCCTAAGGTTTTTGGACTTTCCGGATGCATCGTATTATTTTGTATTTTGAAAAAAACTCTTATGTGTTTTCTCTCATTG
This sequence comes from Adiantum capillus-veneris, assembly GCF_014529385.1. Taxonomy (NCBI): domain Eukaryota; kingdom Viridiplantae; phylum Streptophyta; class Polypodiopsida; order Polypodiales; family Pteridaceae; genus Adiantum; species Adiantum capillus-veneris. Next base: position 54,187,558 of record NC_140934.1, on the reverse strand, counting down.
CACATCACATCACTCATTAAGATTCACAAACATGGATTTTTGTGTACACTTAAGTTGGGCTCTCGAAAAGCATTTTGTATGAGCATGCATTTAAGTGATTGAGCAAACTTTTACGTATGTACTATGAGAAATAGAATTCCCAAAAAAAACTTTTGCATTTTTCATAATTACCTCTCTCTATGCTGAGTTGGCGTTTCTTACAGGGCCCAATGCTGAGTCCAAGTTTCTCCTAATGCCACAAGAAAAAAACTATGATTTTTGGTATCTGGTACACTTCTGTCAGTTATGACAACAATGGGGTTGTAGCTCAAGAATTTTTGGTCATGCCTGCTGGAACTATGGAAGGTCATATAAAACTAGGACACACGTGGATGATAGCGACCAAATACACTCTTGATTGGGGGACTGGGAGTCTCACAACACAGAAAACAACTCTTAGCCCTGCCACTCAGGCCATAGTCCCTGAGCTATTACCTCCCAAGGATATAAAACCCAAAAGAGTCTATGTCCGGGAGGTTGAACCATATGTCCCTATAGCCCAACTCTCTAGAGCTTCAACTTTTGTAGTTGAAACAAAGCTTAAGACACACAAGATGCATCCTAATATAGCGAAGAGAACATACAAGTGGGTCCCTAAAGCTTCTTTAGTGACCATGGTTGATGCTAAAAAACAGAGCCTTTTAAGAAACACCCCACTCACTCCTAGAAATGTAAGAAAATGTGGCGTTGGATTCCTAAACGATTATTGGAAGCCCAAGACTACTATCAAGGAAATGATCAAATCTGGGTGCCAAAACATAAATTGTGTTCTTACCTGTCACTAGACCCATGTGAGTCAAATCCTGTGACGATAAAGCCGATTGAAGATCGTGGGAAAGGAAAAATCATAGAACAATTACACCGGATCCGGAGCTAGTATGGGTTTCCAAGCGAGAAAGGCTTGTTTGCTCAGCTCAACCATCAAAAAAATGAATGAAGCTCTTGATCTTCATGTAGTTCATATATGGAAATAGAAGCTTTGACACAACCTCCACCTACCATTGTACATATCCATGCAAACAAGAAAGAGTTTTCACCTCCCATTGTAAGTTCACCACCTACAACAACGCTGCAAATAAAATCATGGGAGAGTACCTTACCACCCTTGCAACTAGATAAAATGCCTAGGGCGGTCAACTACTATTGGTCAAAGTCTTCACCCATGACAACTTTGAACAATTGGTTTCAAAAGGTGACGACATCATTCCAAAAGGTATGATCTACCCAAGAAAGGGGGAGTGTTTGTTGACATTCATCATTCACTCACTACTCTTTTAACCTTCCTCCCTAACCTCTCAATCTTTCAATCTTAGGGAACATAAATAAATAGCCTTATAAAACATAAATAAAAAAGTAAAAGAGCAAGAGCCATCAAACAAAAATCTGGAAACCTATGAGTTCTAGTAAATGATTCAAAATCATAAAAACACATTATGCACAAGGACACGACCTTTTGTCCACTCCTACCTTGGGTGAGAGGTACCCTTTTTACTTTGTACAGGTGTTTCACATAGTCTACCCGGTGCTTGCATGTGAAAGGGATTTGGTAGATATGCTAGCATGTGAGAGGAATTTCGAGGAGTTAGAATGGCTGATACGTCTCTTGACCACGACTGATCCATACTTAGTAGAGGACGTTTCTCTGATTGCACAAACTTACCCTCTTGACCAAGATGACTATAGATGTCTAGTGATGTTCTTAGTGAACATGTGTGCCTCTAATGATGAGGAAGAGTTACATGATGTTGGGTAAAGGCAGTGTGCCTGCACCCGGGGACTAGTTTGTGTCGGACTGCCAACATGTGTTCATACCTTTTCTTTATATACATATGAATAAGGGGCTCACTCACACATAGTTGACACAGAGTGAAGCTCCACCCACATCATTTGTGCTCTCTTCCCTTCCCTATCTTGCATGTCTTGTCTTTTCTCCCACACCCCTGATCTCCAACAACTGGTATCAGAGCTGCGATGGTGGTGATGTGGTGGAGTATGACAGTGCCTTGAGCTCGGAGCTCGGCTATGGCAGAGAGAGCTTGTGATGCAGCAGATCTGACCTCATGGAAGCTTGAGGGACATTCCAAAGCTTGAGGGGAGAGTGTATTGCATGTATGTATGGTTATTTGCAGCCACACTTGCAGGAGGTTTGCAGAAATTGATTTTTGCAGGTGTGTTTTATGGCCCGAAAAACACATTTTTGGGCATAACTCCCTCACACGGACTCAGAACTGTGCAACCCAGGACTCTAGGGTTTTGGCATGTTCCAGACGCGATGGTGGTGCCTATTTGACCTAATTCTGACCACAAAATTTTGTGCATCATCTATGTGTATTCCAAATTTTTTATTTTCGGAGCGTAGTTGTCGGCGTCGGCACTACATGTGGAGTCCTTTCCCATATCGGCACAGATTACCTCTCGTTTCACCTTCTTTTGGTGAGTACATAGAAGGGTAGCCCATATCTTTGTGTGTGTGTGCTAGCAGTTGGCTAGCCATAGTAGTTACATGGACAGTTTCTCTCAGGTGGGAGCAGTTTTTGGTGGCGTACAGGTTCTCGTTGTAGATACAGGTGGCATTTTGGTTCTGTGATTTACAGATTGTGAGAGCATGGTTTGCTCTTTTGTGTTTTCCATGAAATTTATCTATTGGCCATAGATCTGCAGGTCTTGACAGATATTGTGAGCGTGTTATGCTTAGTGGTTGGTTGTGAAATGTTGCATACGAGACATGTGTACTTTGTTGCCGTTAGAGAGCTTTGTGTACACAGTGTTGTGGTAGCTGAAAGGCATTTTGGCATGTATATGGCTGATTTTGCAGTCATTGTGGATGCTTATTTGATGCACGGTTAGTGCATAGGCTGGTGCTCTATTGTATTGCCATGTGGTTGCGCTTGTAGTGCGCTTTCCAGACATAGTGCTCCGTGATTTATCGAAGCAATAAGAGCTATTTTGAGCATCATTTGTGCCTTGATTTGGCAATGATTATGTATCCAGGTATCTTGCCATTTGATATGCCTATTTCCACAGTGCATGCATGAGACGATTTTGCATATCAGGAGTGATTTGGCATGTATGGTCTCATGAGGTGATATGCACAGTTTGTGTTGAGCTTTTGGGATAGCTCATATGTATTGAGTGTAGATTGACTGCACATTGGCTCTTGTTGAGCATGTTCTTTTGGCTTATGGTTTTTTTGGGTTAGATAGCCATTTTACACCAGAACTGTTGAAGAATGATAAAGCTCAACTCAAACAAGAGCTTAAAGAACTTGATGGTCAGTTAGAATGCAGCCCAAGTAAGGACAAAAGAGCTTGTTCCCAAACTGTTGTTCCCAAACTGAATGCAATGGGCTTTTCAACAAAGGGCTGGTGAAGCAAGCCTACAATGCTTTAAAGAGGTCCTTGCCGCAACAAGTGGAGGTTGTAGAGGCAATCACCGTATCAATTTCACCATCGCTTGTCAAAAAGTAGCTATTCATGCAAGCTAAGCTTACCCTCATGTTTGGCTTCAATGGAAGAGTCCCTAATAGAATAGGTTTGAACTGATCCAATGGATCCAAGGAACTCAATTTCTAGGTCATGGAAGGGCCATTGAAAGCACCACTTACCTAGCCAAGGTCTTCTACTTGGTGAGCTTCAAGGAAGGGAGGAAAAAGAGGCAATGATATGTGGTAATGAAGCCACCAATTTGTAGGATAAGTCTGTGGAAAAGCGGGGCAATGATATGTGGCAATGAATCCACCAATTTGTAGGATAAGTCTGTGAAAAAGCGGGGCCTCACACTGCAAATCCCTGATGACCCAAGAAAGGACAATCCAATTGTTTTTCATGCCTCAACACCTAAACTGACAGTAACAACTTCATCAATTGTACAAGTCCCAGGACTAAAGAGGATCAAACGGGTAAAGACACCATTGAAGGATATTGGAGCCTTCAAAGGGAAAGTCTCCTCTCCCTCCCTCGTAATTCATCTAAAGGGAGGGACTAGTGTTCTATCACTCCACAATCCCTTCAAAACACTTCGGGTGAAGAAACCCCGGATTGTTGGAGAGCCTCTTGACTCTCCTAGGTTTTGGGATGGAGAAATGGGACAGGGATTGGCGGATATGGAGGAATTTTTCCCTCTCTCCCAATGATGGAAGCTCTAGCTATCCAATCTTGGAACATTAAAGTATTGAGGACCTAGAAGAAGCACACCCTCTTCTGGGAGGAAGCTAGAAAAGACAAGGAAGTTGATTGTTGGGCCATCCAAGAACATCATCTGTATGCTTGCAGAAAAATAAAACAAGCATTGGGGAAGAAATTGGTGTTCTATGGAGAGGGAGCTGATGGATCCAATGGTGTCCTCTCAATCATGGATAGGGATCTTGAACCAAAGGTGGTATTCAATCATCCCTTTGGGAGGTATCTTGGTATAAGGATTAAATGGGTTGAGCATGCTGTCACTATCATCAATGTGTATGGACCTTGTATAGCAAAGGAAAGGGCCAAATTGTGGGTGTCAAGCCTAGGGTAAGACTGGGAATGCCAAGGGCCTAGACGGAAGCATGCGGTCAAGGGGACCCTATTATTATCAGGCAGGGCCTATATAGGGCATGGCTGGGTGGAGATTAGCAGGCTTGAGTTCCTCCTGCCTTACATTGGTGTTAGAGCTCAGGGGAGGGAGGAGTGATGGAGGAAGGGGGAGCCTTGCATGCCTTCTCATGGTGTTGCATGATCTCTCTCTCTCTCTCTCTCTCTCTCTCTCTCTCTCTCTCTCTCTCTCTCTCTCTCTCTCTCTCTCTCTCTCTCTCTCTCTCTCTCTCTCTCTCTCTCTCTCTCTCTCTCTCTCTCTCTCTCTCTCTCTCTCTCTCTCTCTCTCTCTCTCTCTCTCTCTCTCTGGCAAGCCTATGGTCCCTTGGATCGAAGGGCTCAACAATGGAGAAAACATATGAGGAGCATGTAGGCATGGCCGCTTGAAGACAGGACAAAGGGAAGACCAACATGCATTGAATCATGCATGGTTGGGCTTGTTGGGAGCACGCAGGGAAAAAGAGCAGGGTTCATCTCTTGAAGCTTGGCTCTCATGTACTCTAGTGGGCACCGCGATCTTGCCTTCCTATTCCAATGATGCTGCCATCACCACTAGAGAATGTTTCACAATTTTTTGTTATGTTTGAATATAATGTGGGTGCCCTGAGCGTTCCCTAAGGCCACCCTAAGAGGCTATTCCCATAAAATGGGTCACAGAAACAGCACAAGGTGTTCCAAGTTACATGCATGAATAATGCAAGACATACAAAGTGTACAACTAAGAAAGATGCGGCATGTCCAGGGTTTGCAAGGCGTAGCTAACCCGTGTAAGGCGTCATGCATGGGCACCTCAGGTAGGGCTTGGAAATTGCCAAAGATTGATGTAATGGGCAAAAGTACGTCAGATGCCAAGGGCATTACGTCAAGAGACATGATGCAAGTGCATCATGCAGAGATTGATTATTGAGAAATTAGGCAAGATGGATTAGTGTGAAGCTAGACTTCATAGTCACTAATGATTGATCACAATTGAGCACGGCTATGCAAAGAGAGTCTGGGTCCTCGGCGTCACATGCACAGACCGTACAAAGCACAATAGAGAGTTGGTAAGGTGTCAAGATCAAGGACAAAGGGTCATAAGAAATTATGCAAATCACAAGGCTGCAAGATGCAAAAAATGGCCAAGGGTCATTTCTTGATGAATTCTTGAGGAAAATTACATGTGGCAGGGTTGCACAAAGTGGATCCAAATGCTCCAATCAAAGATATATAATAACAACGTGTTTTTTTATGGCAAGGCAAGTCGGCACAAGTTATTCACGAGGTATGCATTTGGTTTTTAATTTTGATACTATGCTCGTTAGTTATGGCATGCAAATGATGTGTGTGCACTCTAAGAAATCCAGAGGCAAGCACGGCTTGACTACACAACAACTCAATAACAAGTATATACGCCTTCTCCTAAATACCTGGAGTGAGCATGCTCATCAAAGGTTAAATTTTGCTACCACAGCAAGCCCAAACAACACTCTCAAGGAGATTGGAACAACTTCTTGTTAGCATTGCTGCAGGAGGCATGGGTACTCAGATGGCCGCCCTTTTGTTCCAATACTAAGAAACAGTATTAGGTACCTCAGATGTATTATGGGAGCAAGGCTCCATATATTGACACTCAAGAGTGACTTGTCTATTATGTCGACTACTATATTTATTGATATCTACTCCTTGTGCTAGAGGAGGGGGGTGCAAGGCTTTTAGGAGCACGGCTCCATGCACTGGATGCATAATCACTTCAAAGCCATTGTAGCTTTCCAGAGAGCAACAGGAAACATAAGTACACAAAGCACATTGGAAATCACATTGACATACATAGCTATGAGATGAATTTAATGTCAACCACCACACATATAGGATGGTATGACCTTTGATGCAAAGGGAATTCGGTAAGTATGTTACCTTTAAGTTTCACTTTTGAACCTTTTAACTTTTGCAAGAATTTTTACAATGTCAGCTTGTCAAGCATATGTTGCTCCAATCAAGCAGTACTGGGCAATGGATGACACTTGATAGCTAAATTGTAGATTCTATCTCTACCAATATTGGGCAATCTCATGATTCTCACTAAGCTACACGATTCGAAAAGATTGATTCTCTATGAACTTTTGACAAGGTCGATTCTTTTTTGCTTTGATATATGTGTGTCAACAGGAGCAGGTTGCGTTTTGCCTCATCTTTTTGAAAAACCTATGCAAAGCAAGGCTTCACTTCAAGACATCTTGCATAGAAGTTTCCAAAGTTTGGACTATGCTATTAGCAAACGAACTTCGGGAAATTTGGCACCATGTCTATCTGATTTTCGTTTGGAGGTCGGTACGACCCATGCCACGATGGCATGTAGCATACATCCAATAGTTCTAAATTTCTCATCGTATAGGGTTATGAGCCAGATTCAAACTAGAAACACTCATGTCAGTGGGGTGAAATGTTAGTAAGTTTCAAGTTATGCTTGATTTTTTTGCAATTTAACCTTCCATTTCAATAAGATTTCTCTACTTTGCAATGCAAAGTGCTTTGCCATATTTCATGCAAATCAAGGCTTCTCTTATGTGCCACAGAACTATGACTTGACTTTAAATCAAGGATAATGGCACACATATTTGGCATTAAGTGGATATAAGTTCATAGTTTGAGTGTGGCAATGAGGCCTTGTGATATATCCATACAAGTGTAATCATGAAAGACATGTATCATAGTAGCTCACAAGGTTGAGACTGTTATTGAAGCCAAGGGCTTACCACTCCATTTTTTTGATATGCATGCATGCCATGTGACTACAATGGTAGTATATCCATACAAGTGTAATCATGAAAGGCATGTATCATAGTAGCTCACAAGGTTGAGACTGTTATTGAAGCCAAGGGCTTACCACTCCATTTTTTTGATATGCATGCATGCCATGTGACTACAATGGTAGTATAGCCACCCCATCATTGTATACGCTTACGCAATACCATCAACTATTTGTTTACAAAAATTTGAGATTGGTGGACGAGCTTTTGATCATTGTATATGTATACATCGGTGAGCACTTCACATTATTGGCTCTATGCACAAGGTCGAGTCAATCCCACTGATGGTTTTTATGGGTAGCAAGTAGACATGGCCTCGCTATCAAGCAATTGATTCATGGGCAGCCATGAATACATAAAGAGAGACTCTACATAGGTTGTTTCTTATGTCAACACCTAAGAAAATCTAGTATGACTATTTTCTTTGAGGGTATTTGAATGTAAGACAGGAGGGACTTGAGCCTGCTAATCTCCACCCAACCATGTTCTATATAGGCCTTGCCTGCTAATAATATGGTCCCCTTGACTGCTGGCTGCGTCCTGGCCCCTGGCCTGCCCCGTCTTACCCTAGGCCTGATATTACTCCCCCCTTGGAGAAGGGTTTTTGTCCTTTAAAAAAAAAAGTGGTTGATATCTCCAGAAGAACACTAATGTTTTCCACAATGGCCTCCTTCACGGATCCAACCGATAATTTGATCAAAACACAGTGGCATCCTTCATGGATCCAATTGTTTGATTGGAACACAATGGCATCCTTTATGGATCCATTTGTTTGTTTGACCAAAACACAGCTCAGTAGGAGATTCAATGAAAACAAGAATAACATCTTGATTTTCCACATTTTTGTCCCTTTGTAACCGTCTTGTGTAACCGGTCCATTACCAACATAGCGTGTAAACTCCATTTAGAAGACACATGAGCATGCTAGACGAGTTATCACAACAAAGATGTATTGCCAAGAGTACCTCTTTTCACTTTCCATGAAAGTAATTGGCTTACATAACTCATCAGCAAAACCGAAGTTCTTGACCTGGTATCTTATCGTATCAGTAAACAACCCCACCATAACTAGTGTTCAAGGTTGAGAACCTGACTTAATCATGAAGAGACTAAAACCTAGTCACAAACATGCGTTTCATTATGGTAAAAAAACTCCAACTAGAGTGATACATGCTTTGTAATTGGATTGCTTTGTGTTTTTTGGCAAATGAGAATATAAGCTCACAATTTACAAATGACAACTATAAATTGTGATGTATCCATGTCCGCTCGTGCAAGGAATTTCTAGTATGGGTTCAATGTGTAGGGGCCGTATTATCCCCATGGGATACACCTCTGCGTGAGGTAGACATCAGTCATTATTGTTTACGATTCCGCAATAACAGTAGCTACTATGCAATGACGAGGTAAGTTATTGATGTCTTAAAATAATTTATTTATTTATGTTTATTCATAGACAAAGTGCCATACTTATGTAACCTTGGTACAGTCACGACCATATACAAGGTAGGTGGGTCAAGATATGACTTTTGTTACCTCCCTCTACGAGAGCATTATACAAGCATACTCTTGGATAAGCTATGACACAACCATTGTCTGCACAGAGGTATACATAGGGGACATACAATACAATAGAATAAAGGATTTTTCCCATCCCAACATTCTCTCTCTCTTCCGTAATTCTCTGCAAGAAAGGTGAAATTAGGCATGATTTTACTAAAATCTTTCTATGTCGGTATGGTAATAAGAAGGGAAAAGAGCTAGTTATTGTCAAAAGTCTAAGAGCCATCTATTTTGGAGCGTCTAAGAGCCATCTGCTAGTAATCCATCAGCGATTTCTTTTAAGGCCAAACAATTCTATCCAATTGAGTACCCATTAATTCTCATGGAAAAGCAAGAGTCTTGCCATTACAAAATTGTTGGGTGTAATTTTCGTATTACAAATTTTAAGTGTAAAGACCTAGTTGAGTTTTTGAAAGTCTTAAACTCGTAAATGCTTATCTCTACCAAGCTTCATAGATGAAGGAATCATTTCAGACAACACGATTGTTCACAAAAACCAAAGATTATGGATTTTAGGTCTAGGAAAGATCCACTTGTGAACATGATTCCAACTTCAACGGATCTCGTATTTTGTCTATAGCACTATGAGTGTCTATACAAGCACACTTTGGGGTAAGATCCAACTCCTGATTACTAAATCACTTATTAAGTGTTGATGGTCAATTTTGAAACCTTCACACTTGAACTTTCAAGGAAAGAAGTCCACAAGTTGCCAAGGGATGGTGGAAAAGTTTAACTTCCAAAGTTGACTCCAATAACTGTTAGACATGGTCGATTGTGTTGGTCACTATTGGCTGCTAGGTTGAGCAGTTTTCATGCAAAGTCTACCAAAGCGGTTTGACATTGCAAAAGCTAACCAAGGGGTTTGGTTTGCAAAGGCCTTGCAAAGGCAACACCCAGGTTACTACTTTCTACTGCTTGTTTTTCCAATTGTTTCTTTCATGTTTGCAAAGTGCACGTGACTACAAGTCATTGAGCATTACGTTCAATGTCCAAGTTTGCAAAGTTCACGTGACTACAAGTCATTGAGCATTATGTTCAATGTCCAAGTATGCATCTAATTGGGTTTTATTTCATTTTGTAATATGTTTTTCTTGGCCGTTTCAAAGTCAGATGACTACGCTTGAATGCTTTCATCCCTCTTGCTCTTTAGAGACATCACAAGGTCATAAGAGCCAACAATTTTGGACCGCAGTGTCCCAAGTACTTTTCTAGATTATGTAGGCTTGAACCTATATGTAGGGTTTACTTTGGCACATGTTGTCACATGGGATACAACATGGTCTAGGAACTCAAGGAGTTTGGTTTAGCCAATGTGGAGCAATGTTAATGAGTGCCCCTCTCCTGCACGTTGCAATGTCTTTGCAATTACCTCCACACATAAGTACATCTCGTACTTGAAGGACGTTCTTCTTAAGGACATCCTTATCTTAGAATTATTCCACATGTGGAGAATATGAGTCTTTGGAACTGATACTGGCACTTGCTATTTCAATTATGTGCCGCGACAAATTCCCAAGGTGCTGGTCAAATCCTTTTGCTAGACCATGTCAACACGTAGTATCAGGAACAATTTCAATGGTCAAGAATTTTTGGCTACTTTGAATGACTTGTTAAGGTTACAAGTGTTGCTAAACAACATTAATGGATGGTTGTTTACGCATATAGCAAGGCTATGTGTTGTTAATGAAAATGATTTATTGTTTGTAAGTAGAAGTGATTTATGTTTCACCTTCTACTATGGATCAAACGTTTCAACAAGGTTTGCAAATGATTGTAACAGAATGTATTTAGTTTCTTTTCATAATTATTTACACTCCTCTTCCATTGTGCTATGAGAATCACATTGTCATAAGTGTGGGCAAGTATGACCATGGATATACATGTTTGGATCTGTTTTTGCTAAATGCATGCACACTAGGTGTTGTGGGCCCTAGTGTTTAGCAAAGGCCGATTTGGGGCAGCATGCATAGTCATGACATAGATCTAACAATCACCAATAGAGCTTCTGGATCTTTCAAGTTAACCAAGATGGTTATTCATAACATTGTTGTTTTCTCAGCAATGTCCTAAGGCAGTTTGATCCCTGTTTACCAGTCCTTTTAGAAGTCTGCCTATAAATGGTGGGTAAAACATACCTCAATCCTGTCAGTTTTCCAAAGCGAATAGGTAAATTACAAAGTTTAATCTTGTGCTAAAGGATCTCGAGGAGTGTACCTTTATGAAATTATTCATATAACGTGCGTTCAAAGGGTATTAAAAAAACCCCTTTACTTACATGCTCAAGGAAATAAAATGACCCCTTTTTCTTCAAAATCTTATGGGTTTTTATCTAAAATCTATTTAAAACCCCTTCTGCTAATATATTCTCGTTAAAAATTTTAAATTTTGACAATTAAAAAACCCATTCATTTGAACTCATGTGGTAACTTACATGTCTAAGAGGTGAACCCCCCGAGTAGGATATGCAGAGTGCGTATGTTAGCACCAAGCATGGTTATCCAATTTAAAAGCATATATCGCTCTAGTTGGAGTCTGCTTACCATAAAGAAAAGCATGTTTGCATCTAGGTTTAGTCTTTTCATGATTAAGTCAAGTTCTCAACCTTGAATACTAGTTATGGTGGGGTTGTTTAGTGATTCAATAAGATACCAAGTCAATGACTTAGGTTTTGCTAATGAGTCATGTCAACCAGTTACTTTCATGGAAACTGAAAAGAGATACATATTTGTTGTGGTAACTCATTTAGCATGCTCATGTGGGTTATGGATGGAGTTTACAAACTATGTTGGTTATGGGCCGGTTACACAAGATGGTTGCAAAGAGACAACGATGTGGAAAATCAAGATGCTAGACTTGGTTTCATTGAACCTCCTTCAAAACCGCGTTTCGTTCAAATGAACAACTAGATCCATGAGGGATGTCACTGTGGAAAACATTAGTGTTCTTTAAGAATATGCAGCCACTTTTGTTTTTGAGGGTGAAAATGCTTCTCCAAGGGGGGGGGGAGGGGGGGGTAGTAATGTCATGCCTAGGGTAAGATAGGATGGACTTGAGCATGCTAATCTACCCAGGCATGCCCTATATAGTCCTTTCTTGCTAATAATAGGGCCTCCTTGATTGCATGGCTTTGTCCTGGCCCTTGGCTTGCCCGGTCTTACCCTAGGATTGACATTACTGCCCTCTTGGAGAAGCATTTTCGTCCTAAAAAATAGAAGTGATTGCAGTGGCATCCTTCGTGGATCCAGCTGTTCATTTTATTAGAACATGGTTCAGTAGTAGAGGTTCAATGAAATCAATAATAACATCTTGGTTTTCCACATTGTTGTTCCTTTGCAACAGTCTTGTGTAATTGGCCCATATCAAACATAGCATGTAAACTCTATTTAGAAGGCACATGAGCATGGTAAACAAGTTATCACGACAAAGATATACCATAAGAGTACCTCTTTTCACTTTCCATGAAAGTAAATAGCTGACATAACTCATCAACAAAACTTAAGTATGTGACTTGGTATCTTATCAAATCAGTAAACAACCCCACCATAACTAGTGTTCAAGGTTGTGAACCTAATTTACACATGAAGAGACTAAACCTAGTCGCAAACATGCTTTTCCTTATGGTAAGCAAACTCCAACTAGATTAATACATGATTTCTAATTGGATTGCTTGGTGCTAATATTTGCGCTTTGCATATCATTTAGCACAAGATTACACTTTGTAATATACCTATCCTCTTGGGATACTGACAATATTGGGATATGTTTTCCCCATTGTTTACAGACAGTCTTCCAAAATGACTTATAAACACGGATCATAGTGTTGTAAAAGATTGTTGAGGAACCAAAAATGTGATGAATAACCATCTTGGTTAACTTGAAAGATCCACAAGCACCCAAGCCAAGCCATGACCTCTATTGGTGATTGGTAGATCCAAAAGTAATCTCATAGAGATACTCCACATAGAGTGCAAAATTCTTCATAAGCAACTATTGTCATGAATGTGTATGCCTCTCAAAATCAACCTTTTCTAAACACTAGGGTCGATACCCGGGGGGTTCACCTTACATAGTATGTGACCTATCACGTGAGTTCAACAGAAGGGTATTTAAATTCCTTAAAACCTACAAAAATAAATTTACATAAGGATATGTTTTTTACAAATCTCAAAAAATTTACAGAATTTAAAAGAAAAGGGTTTATTATATTTCCTAGAAAATTCACAGAATAGGGATTTTAGAAAAAGAGCATGAATACACGTGATATATGGTCTTAAATATAGTGAACCCCTCGAGGGTCCATAACACCTAGTGTGCAAGCATTAGCAAAAAATAGATCTAAACTAGCACTTCCATGTCCATCCGTGCCTTACCCTAGGCCTGGCATTGGACCATAATGGAATGTGAAAATCAATCACACCTAGATTCTAATGAAACCTACGCTTCTCCAAGGGGGGAGTAAACTCAGACCTAGGGTAAGACCCAGCAGGCCAGGGGCCAGGATGGAGCCATGTGGTCAAGGGGGGCCTATTATTAGCAAGCAAGGTCTATACAGGGTATGGTTGGGTGGAGATTAGTAGGCTCAAGTCCATATTGTATTACAATGGGAGTACTAGAAAGGTATCCAGGTTAAAGAAGAATGGCCCTTGGTAGGTGATTTTAATATCGTGGAGAAAAGAAGGGACAGAACTGGCACATTGAGCATGTTAGCAGATTTGAAAGATCCAAATGGCTAGGCCTCTGTGATAAGTGGGCATTGGTGGACATGTGGGAGATAGGCCCATGGGGCAGCATGCCGGGATTCACATACACTATCCTACAATATGCTAGTTTGGCTTCCCGATTGGACCGCTGCTTTTACTGTTCTCATTAGGCTAATTAGCTTCCTTCTTGGCTAGGAATATACGTGATAACCTCACAGTGCCTTTGGCTAAGCATAGAATTGTAAAAAACAAAAGGAGCGGGTCATTGCCCTCAAGGGTCTAAAAAGTTACTCTCAATAGGGAACCACCTACTCAAAGACACTCTCTTCAGAAGCTTGGCCCTGAAAGCTTTGAGCAAGCTTCAAAAAGATGTACACTCAGGAAGGCCAAGGGCCTGAGATATTTTTGCCAAGGGTATTCCAAAATCCATCAAAAGTGCAGGTCCTAAAAGAAATAAAAACCAAGAGGAACCCCAAAATTGTAGCCCTCACACTCTCCCCCTCCTCAACAAATTCCTCGTCCCCCACGTGCATGGATTCATCAAGGGGAGATCCATCTATGATAACATTTTGGAAACAATGGTTGGCATTGAATATGTCGCTTTCACTAAACAAGAGTGTATCTTGCTTCAATTGGGTCTTGATAAAGCCAACAACATGATACCATGGTCATTCATTGAAGATGTCATGAAGTCATTAGGATTTGGGCCACGGATGTGCCACATGGTTAGCACCCTTGGTGTCCATAGCCAATCGGAGCTTCTGTTCAATGAGAGAATTTTGGGTGATTTTGAGGTGAAAAGATCAATAAAACAGGAGTGCCTTGCCCCTCTAATGTTTGCCATTGGATTCCACCCTCTGGATACATTACTAGAGGACAGTGCTGCTAAAGGTGAGATTCAAGGATTGGCTCTGCCTAATAATGACCCCTTGTGGATGACTGCTTGCTCATTCTTAAGTCTTGCCATGAGATTATCAAGAAGGCTCTAGAAATTGTGCAAACATTTGCCTAGCCCAAGATCAAAGTGTAGTATTGAAAAATCTAGATTGATCTCTCTATCCGAGAATGACTCGTTTGATCCGTCTTTGTGGACCGGGGAGATAGTGTCCAAAGGGAAGGTATTTCGGCATCTAAGAGCCCCTCAAGGGGTGGGAATTTCTCACAAATAGAAGTTCCTATGGGTTATGGAGCAAGTCAAGATTAAGATGCAAAGATGGGAATATGTGCTTCTCCCCTTCTTGAGCAAAGTGAATGCTATCAATTTGTTTATGTTGCCATATATAGCTTTCAATGGTCCATTGCTTAAGATAGCAAAATTAAATTGGAAAGAGTTTTTCAAGCTAGTAAGGATATTTCTTTGGAAGAACAACACTAAAGTCGGAGCACCCTAGCAGTGGGTGAAACGGGAGGATTGCGATACCTGCAGAGCAGGGCGGGCTTGGGATCTTTAACCCTAGCACTCAATCTTTAAGCCCACCCTGCTTAGTTTGTGGTAGCCCTCGCTAAGCAAGACAAGAATTGGGCTATTATGGCCAAGGATATGATGAGAAATTCCAGAATACGTTCGCAGTGGAAAGGGCTTGAGGTGCATGATAATTTGATGGCCTCGCAAAATGGGCCGTACTAAAACTTAGGGGTATGGAAAGCGAGCTTATTTGGAAATGCAATAGAGCATGATGACTTTGGAATGGGGATAGATGTTAAGATAGTTCCACAACTCTATATCTCAATGGTCTCCTTGGCTATCCAAGGTTGGAAACATCTTTCTCACCCTTTTTGGAGGGAAGTGGCCAGAAAGGTAAATAACAAAGTTATTAAGCAAATAGGTCAATGGTGGGACTACAACATAGGCTGTTGGAAAGAAATAGATCAATTGGCCTTCAAATTTAGCCTTAGTGGTATAGAAATATTGTTGACTAGTAAAGCCCTTGAACGCCTCAATAGGTGGTACTTACGTGACTGTGAGTCCAAGCTCGAGTGGAAAGCTTGGCACTGGCCTATGAACATACATTTTTTAAGACCCCAGACTAAGAGTGTGTATCTAGCCCGCATGGAATCACAAGATTGATTTCCCCACTTAATAAGCATTGGGGAAAACTTTGGCCAGGGTCAAGATGGGAGATGGTCATGAGGAACATATGGTGCCCTCAATGGCCACTTGGGATGATGGTCTTCTTATGGAAGGTGTTATGGGGATCATTGCCAACTGGTGTGAATGTCCTTGCCAAGATAAGTGGTCCAGGTAGATGCTCATAATGTAGAATGGCTTATGAAGACCTCTCTCACCTATTCAAGGAGTGTCCGTCAATCTGTGGTCTTGCAAGCAAGATTTGAAAATGGATCCGAAAAACTTGGAAAAGAGGATGCATTAACTCAATAGCTAAAGAGAATGCTCGTGCAACTTGGTGACTAAGAATAAAAGATAATAATTACCTAGAAAACCAAAGATGAAAAGGCCCATGAATGGGACAAACTAAGTAAAGTTGAATGGAAATACTAAAATTGCGCGCATATGCAAGGCTAATCTAGCCATACCACCATGCCATGCAAACCAAGGTGCCACAATCTGATGATGACATCTCTCGATACCTCTTGTTCATTGCCAGATGGGTGGACCAACTCATCCAAACAATCAATGTTTAGGTAGACGCTTGGCGAGAAGACATGGAAGAGTTTCAATGGTGGGACAATACTCCAAGGTGATAAGACCATTTTTAATGTGATCTTGAACAAAGTGGTAATGAAGATCAATGTGCTTCATCCAACCATGAGCAACACTATTATGTACTAAAGCAAACAATGAGTTACCCCATTGAGTAGAAATGGATAAAATGCAAGAGACTAGAATCCACAAAGGCGAGGGCAATCCAATTTAGTTGGCAGGCTTCACTTGTGTGGTAGAGGATGTAGGATTAGAAGTACCACCAATATTAATTTGTATACAGGGCATGGAATTATCCAATGTATAGGGAGAGGATGTCAATGCTATAAAGGATGAAGAGGAACTAATAACATGGATGGGAGGCATCATGGAAGTGATAGGGTATGGGGTGATAGGAGAGGTTGAACAATCCCAACATGTGGAAATGGTTCAATACCTCTGGGGGTGCACCTCTAAGAAATTATTCATATAACGTGCATTCAAAGGGTATTAAAAAAAAACCCTTTACTTATATGCTTAAATTAATATAATGACCCCTTTTTCTTCAAAAACTTATAGTTTTTTCTCTAAAATCAATTAAAAAACCCCTTCTGTTAATATAATCCTGTTTTAAAATTTTGGCAATTAAAAAACCTATTCATTTGAACTCACGTGGTAACTTACATGTCTAAGATATGAACCCCCAGAGTTCAATACCCACATGGAATTAAGAAGCTCTAGTAGGTTCAATACCAAGTCAAGTCATTACACATTGAGCATGATGAGAGAGAACAGTATCCTTGAATAAAGGATCCCAAAACCAAGTTTTATAGGAGCAACTCGCTCAGTCAATCTTGGTCAATATTGAAAGCATGCTTTGGTGGTACAAAAAAAGGACCTATTTTTATTCTACCTATTTGGTAGTCCCACTTATCTAGTGGGTTTTTGGAGGGAAATTTTCTTCTTTTACTTTAAATTAAATCTATAATATAATTAAAAAAATAACATCACTCTTTATGAAAAAAAATTGGTGGGGCTATCATGAATTGTACAGGGTACGGTTTAACTTGTGTGATGTGTCAGGCTACTACTCGCACGTCAGTGCAATGGCTAGTTTCAAGTATATTCATGTAAGTTTTACACTCTCTAGCTATACCTCTCATACTCAAGCACTTCTTCTATTGTTGCACTGCCACTCTCTCTTCTATTTTTGGTTCAATGCGACAATGAGGACTCCTGCGAGGAAGGCTACTGTCAAGGCTTCACCAAAGAAGGATATGGAGTCTAGGTCCATGG
Organism: Adiantum capillus-veneris; assembly: GCF_014529385.1. NCBI lineage: Eukaryota > Viridiplantae > Streptophyta > Polypodiopsida > Polypodiales > Pteridaceae > Adiantum > Adiantum capillus-veneris. The sequence continues at coordinate 54,169,959 of NC_140934.1, read as the reverse complement.
ATACCAAAGCAAAGGGCATGGTCACAAAGTTCGCCTTGCATGGATACAAAATCTCCTCAAAGCACCAACACCCCAAACACAAGAGCAAGCAAGAGGAGCTTTTTTGTAGAGCATTTAGCTACGTGTGAAGTGCTTTTTGGTGAGGATGAGAATCCATCAATTACAAAATCGAGAGTTTTGTTACTACTCCTTTGCATGTAAGCAATGGTTTTTGGCTCAATTTCAATTTGTTTCCTATCATGTTGAAGAAAATCTTGGTGGAATTTTCAATTGACAAGAAACATGTTTTCATTTGTGCCGACAATGGTTTAGGGTTTTTTTTTCATGCAACTTGTCCAAAAGATTAAAGTCTTATTGGGATATTGACAACTCAAAAAAAAATTATGCTCTATCTTTTTCATTGGCATTCCATGCAGGCAAGTGTATGTTATCTACCTTTAGAGCTCAACAATTTATTTATTTTTCGTTGCATGAAAGATGGTTTAGGTGCTTTGAGCTCTACACAATTTTAAAGGGTTCATGTTAACAAAGAAAAGTTGTTAGCTTAGTCGGCGAAAGGTCCATTTTAGCTTTACCTTTTTCTGCAAGATGTGTCGTTGATTCTTGTGACTTTTGCAACTCTAAATCTAGAATTAATGGTACTTGTATCTGTTGCTTGCTATCTCTTAGTAAGTATAGTAGCATTGTTTCTTCTCTATGGTCCTTGTGTTGGTCTAACCACTTATGACCAAGAATGACGTCTACATGCATGTCTTTTTAATACTTTACTTGAAACTTTACCTGCTCTTTATGCTTTTGGATGCTAAGAATAGCAACCATTTCTTCTTGACTCGCAACCATACCTAGCATTGCTTTACTATTCTATTTACGTGGAGTGATCTCGAGTATTCTTTGGATGCTATCTTCAACCATATTGCACTTTTCTTCTATATCCAATAGAGCATTGCATCTGATAATTGCTCCATTTGAGCTATTTGAGAACTATAGACATCTTCATTGGTGGTTCTTTTGAAGATCTTTCTCCTACTTTTGTCCTCGGGGGATTCACTCTATACACAAAACGAGACACCACCTGTGAGTAGACAACTTTGATAAAACCCCTATATACGACTCATATTAGGGTGAAAGCATGTTAACCTGTCGCGCTTTTTGTGCTAGTTAGCAGTTTCAAGTTAGCACATCTTTAAAAAGTTGGGCATCTGGTAAATTTTTTACCAAATAATATCAAAATTTGTCGGAGGTTGTACATTTGGATTCCTTGTTTCAAGTGCTTTCTATTGATATATCATATGTCATAGATCTTGGAGATGTAGCTCAAGTTATTGTACTAGTTAGCATATGTCAAAATTGTGCTAGTTAGCATTGTCCGGGACATGAAAAAGCATGACAGGTTAACATGCTTTCACCCATTAGGGAATATGACCCCCCTTTCTACGTTTATACAAAAATCAATGAAGAAAACTATCATACTCGTATCTTACATATAAAATCTAGGTCTCACATGATCTAACTGAGTAAAACTAGTTAAAGAGTGTGTAGCATAGTGATTTGCAACGTACTAAGGAACCACTTCTTTTGATAACTAGATGTACCCTCAATGTGTCTTAGTTTGATTTTCAATCTATGTTCTCGATCAGCCTGCACCCATCCAAAGCTCGTGTAAATCAATGCTTGACCTGCTCCAAATCAGCCCTTATCTATGACCGGCTTGATGCAAAATTTGATGTGTAACTTGAAAAAAAACACTTCCTCTAAATTTATATGAGTTCTAGGGCACACTGTGACCAATCGTTATAATCAATCAACCCGGGTCAGTCCCCCCCCCCCCCCCCCCCCCCAAATATGATACCCCTCTCCCTTATTTTTAAGCTTGGGAGATAAATTATTAGGGGCATGCCCCTAACTTATACGCTTATGTAACTTGTAAAAAACCCCCCTCTCTTGCACTTACGTGGTGCGATAAGTTTTCCATGGCGAATCCCCCAAGCTTTTGTCATGGTTTCATCTTGATCTAGCTTAGTCTTTATGGAAGGTGACTTGAGACTTTGAGTTCCATCAGCACTCTTGAATAATCCATGGTAGACAATGACATGTTGGCTATCCAATTGGTCTTTTGCCAACCAGGTGACATTTTCCTCTCTCAAGGAGCCTTTTTCTAACTGTTATGGTGGGAGTTCAACAAATTTCTACTTCATGGTCTTTTTCTTCTGAGATCTCAATGTAGATGAGAGAGAACCTGACAGTGTATTAGCACATTTAGAGATTAGATCATTATGGAAAATTACAACCAAGTAGCACAACTAAATACGCAAAAATGAGCCCTAAAAATTACAATTTTGGTAAAATCTATCTTCGACACGCCTAAGATGTAGATGAGTGTAGGTGTATGCAAAAATGGTCTCAGATAGACAGTATAGAAAATATAAGTGTTGGTGGTGATCTGCAAGAATCTTGAGAGCTTTTGGACTTTTATGATGGGAGCTGTGAACAATTATATGTCCGCTTGACCACATTCTGTACTTTTGGTAATTGACCAAGTCAGGATTTATCAAACTTGTTGAAACTTGGGCAAGTGTTGAACGTGACCATTGTGAACATATATGTGTATCGCAAATGCAAGTTAGGCTCTTCCATTGCCATTTCTATCTTAGGTACACCTAAGATAAAAAGAGGGTGATTTAGAGCCATTCGTTATTTGTGGTACTTTGATGGGTCCTAGAGCATTTATTATTGATGATGGGTGATGTTGGTTTTGATTTGGCAAGCTCAAAGTAAAAATTGGCCATTGATGGCTATGTGATGTGGCACAGTGTGTTTTATGAGTATTTTCATGAAAAAAGTGTTACAATGTGATGTAGTGTTTGTGATGGGGAGGGAAAACGTGCTAGTGTAGAAGGGGGTGCCAAAAACTGGTGCCATGCTAGTGAGTCATCTTCGGCGCGCCGAAGATAGAAGTTACACCTTATTGCACTTTAGGCCTTGCTTTTGCCCTATCTAGCTTCTACTAGGTAAATGACGGTGGTTGGAACCCTCGGTTTGTTTCTTGGTAGCTAATGTAGTTCCCGATGAGTTTGATCGTCTTCTGTTGAGCAGGGTTTGACTTGGAGTCACTAATCACTAGTTACTTGCTCGTTGGAGGTTGGCGGAGGTCCAATATGGTGTAGAGAGTGTCCCCCTTGATTTTGAGATGAGTTGGGTCAGATTTTGTGTTGTGGTGTAAAACATCGCTTTGGGATGTGAATATGGTCTCTTTGTCCTATACTGATGACTGAGCCTCAATTACACCCCTTAATCTCCACAGTTCCTTAACATGATGGCCTCAAAACATTTGTAAGTTTTGGTCCCCATCCGACTCCTTTTTTTTCGACGTGTCAAAGATGCTAGGTCAGATTTTCTAACTCCCTTTGCACTTTGGAGCTTAGCAAAGTTTTGCCCCCCTAGTGATGAGCCTCTGGTTCAGTTTTGGTGCAATTTGGGTGTAAGGTGTAGCAAATGTTAGCATTTTTTCCCCTAACCATTCCCAGATTTCCATGTGTTATCGTGCCCCTTATAGCTCCTATGGTTGACAATGTGGTAATCAAAACACTTCTAGATGTACTTAGGAACTTACCCCTCATGGCTGGAATGAGTAAGAGTCAGCAGGCAGTGTGTAGGAGTGTGTAGAAGGTCGCCAAAATACACCACTCACAGCTCTTTTTCTAAGGTCTAGAATGCAAATGAGAGAAATATTGGCCTACAGGGCTATACATACCTGGACTTTCCCGACGACTCCTCTCAATTACCTACCCAATGAGCTCATCAGATCTAATTGCATACTCTCAAATTGAATTCTTTTTAAAAGTAACATCCCTCGATCATTCTACCGTAATTTGTCCCGGATGACTAGTCGGTGAAAAAGGCCGCTGAACAAAAAAATTATGTCTCTCCCCTTGAACTTCAAGATTTGGCGTTTGAAGTAGAAATCCAATTTTGACATTCTTGCTTACTTATTTAATTTATTATGGATTTTATTAGTTTTTATTAGCAAAAATTAAAGAAAAATAGCTAAATCACTCAAAAAATTCTATTCGATACTCAAAAAACTCTAAAACACTTCCACTCTTACTATTCAGTCATATTTTTTGTCAATTGCTCAATTTTTATCATGATTTTGGCCGAATTACATGCTAACAAATGAAATTGTACTATATTATAATTATTGGAAGATTTGTACAATATATACACACACTTGGGAGTTATCATATGGCAACCCCCATTCATCTCAGTATTAGGGAAATCACTTTAGTGGTTCAACAAAAATCAAACATTAACACACAATTACTTTCCAAATTCATATGCTTTTTTTCTTTTCAGATTTTTTTCCCCCCCTCTTGGCTTCAATTTAACTTGGGTTGTGCAGTGTATATAGGGTAGAAAGTTGTGTCTATGCATGGCTCTGATTGGCCATAATATGATGTGGAGGTCAATGAAAATAAACACAATATGTTGTGCAAGAAGTGGGTTTTGAGTATGGCACTCAAGGGTTTCCGATGTCGAGGTATCCTGTTACTTGACTCTTTTGAAGAGAAAATTTTGCAACAATTGAGCTCGTTCTTTGATAGTGCAATTTGCATTGTCCGTTGTGTGTTGTTTGGATACAATGGTCTCTGTAGCTGTGAGTTCCTTGACTTTAGGTACCCACTTATACCTGAGTGTATCCAGCTTGACTTGCTATGGGGTCTTTGGTACCCATTGTTGAACTTGTTTGCCATGGATATTGGTCTTTTTGTGGCTGTATTTTGCTTCTTTGGATTCCATATCCATGTCCTCTTAAGTAGCGGTGACTTCTGTTGAGCCGGTGGATGTAATGTTTCTTCTTTGAAGTTGTCGGCAAGGTGTAGTAGTATTTTTGGCACCCATACTTGTTGAGGTTAGTTCTTGAGCTGGCTCTTGGGTATCAATATTTGCTTGGCTCCTTTCATAGCTGGCTAGAAGCAGTCTTTAGTGGAGCAGTGGTTGTATTTGTATTTGATGACTTCTGCTTCCTAGATGGGAAATTATCAAGATATCCTTTCCATTCTTCCTTATTGTATACAAACAGTATTCTTAGTTGTCTACCTTTAAGTGTGAGTTCTAGCATTCGGGCATCCCAATCTTGTATTGCTTTGTAAGTTCTCATCCATGGAACCCCTAGTATTAGGTCTTCAATCATGTGTTCATCCGCAATACATATGAAGGTATGTGGGTAGGATAATCCATGAACCATAATATTCAAGTTACTTTTTCATGGTGTTGAAGTGATTTGTTTGTTACTGCCTTGGCTTGATAGTACTGAGTAGTTGCCTTGAGATAAATTGAGTAACTGATACCATTGGTTTGAGCTCACGTGTCTGCTAAATATTTCACTTTGTATCCCTCTTTCAGATTCACATTGATTCGATTATTAATACCATCCATCCACTCATCATCAATCTCTACCTCATCCTCAGCTATGGGATGAACTTGGATAGTATTGAGTGGTATAGCTTGTAGAACAGGTTGCCTTGCAGCTTTTTGTTTTAGAATTTGAATGCAAGCCTCGTCTATCACCTGTTGTCGTTTAAGCTTTCTTTTCTTGGATGTGTGCATTCTTTGCAAAATCTCATTAGTCAAGGGAAGACAAAGATAAAAACATCAAGGCTATGGTCATACCGTATCATGGGTAATATGAAAGGGTCAATAGATGAGTTACTGGCGTTCAATCTTTGCCGACCAAACAGCTTACGAATTGTTCTTTGGAGTTGTAATTTTGTGCTTACCATAATATATATGTTTTTTCTAGTGATTAAGATTAATTGTGTGTACAAATCCTCTTGGTTCAGAGCAAGATAACTACACTTACATCAAAACAAAAGTTATAGTCTATAAGGGGTAGGATGATGGGATCCGGTGAAATAAGTATTTCATTGAGTCTTTTTGGGCCAAAGAGAAACACTATACGTTGTTGAAAGTGTATTTTACGGCTAATTCATACGTTAACTCTAATAGATTGCACAGAGTGGAAGTGATAGAAAATCACATCATTTGGATTATTCATCTAGGATATTATGTGAGAAATGTAGATATGAGAGAAGTGAAGAGATGAGAAGTTTCCCTCCCAAGCCCTATTCTTGCACATAGGCAATAAGGATACTATGGGGAGAGATGTACATGTAGCAAGGAGAACCTAGAATTTGTTGAGAGAATGACTTTCTAAGAGTTAGAGAAATAGATATGGTTAAGGAGATGAGATTAGATATATATATGTCAGATTAGAGATGAAAAAGAAAACAACAAGAAATCAACAAAATATCAAAGTAGAACACATCTTACTTGACAAACCTTCACGAGTTATTCACCATTTTTTATGAAGAGAGAAGAAGAGGAAAGAGTTCAAGCCTTGATCGATGCACCAAGTTCAAGTCCTTCTTTGATTAGAGATTATCTTCCAAGGATAGCTTCCAAGATTGGCTAGTCTTCCTCTAGGAGTAAGGGTAGGCATAGGCTTATGTTTATAGCTAAGTACAATTAGGCATTACTACTCTCACTCCCTCATGAATGGCTTGAATAGTTTTCAAGGAATAAGAGGTTCCAATTTATAGGTGAAGGGAACCCCCAAGGGTTTACACAAGAAGAGAAGAGCCAGTGTGAATAGAAACTGGAAAAGTTTGAAATGGGTTGTCCCTGCATGATGTGGGCAGACTGGGGTCCAGTATTTTGATCATATCTCTTTAACCGTGGCTTCAAATAAAAAAGTAAAAATAGGGACAAAAAATTCAGCTCATAAGCTATAACTCCCATTTTATATATTTTTTCCAATTTGAATTGAAGCCTTGTGTTAAAAAATCATCAAAATAGGGTACAATTTTGGCAACAAAAGTCTTCTTGTGGTCCCCTTAGCTTAAACTTTCATTTGATTTTAATGGACACCTCATTTAATATGAAAGCATCACATTGCTCCTTGACAAAGTTTTGTAATCATGCTTTTGTATCTTTGAGAATCGTGCAAGCTAGTGTCCCACTAGGATTTGATTCCTTCCTAGTAGTTATTAAAAAGAAATATAAGAAAAATATGAAAAACAAATAGAATATATATATATTGAAAGTTACAATAAATATAGGATCTAGCTAGGGTGTGAGATAATAATGAGATAGTAGAAAGAAAGAACCAATTCTTTTTTCCCACAGTTAAAGAGACAAAGCTATTGACGCTTTTTCCCATAGTACTTTTTGACGGTAAAGTAAGAATATGTTACCCTTGTGATAAATAATAGGATGAGATAGAAAGCTTTATTATTATACTTAGATATGCATATGTATATATAAAATCTACTTATGTATCTAAAAAGTCACAAGATAGATCTTGTAGCATTTGTTCCCATTATATACGTGTCACAGCACGACAATGGATTCCCCGTTTCGATGTATTTTTTGACCCACTTTTGAAAATTTTCCGATATGACCCTATGGTTGTGTTCTGCACCCACCCTTTCCCTTCTAGCCGGTGTCTCTCCCATTAATCCCTCAAACCAGTTGTTTGATAAATGTGACTCATGTGGACCTCTTCTCATCCTTGTGTCACTCATTCCTCCCCTGTTGATGGTAGTTTCTGTTTTTTCTTCCGTGTTAGCGTCATTGAGGTGGCTACTTCTTGCTACTCCTCCCCTTTGATTGCCATGCTATCATAGGCTCGATATATTTAAAACCTTGTTTCGATTATTTTCTTGTACGGTTCCCTTAATTACTTCACAGATTGAGTTTCCCTGGTACTTGGTTTGTTCAATCTCTTTTGGGGTCATCATAACAAAGTTATTGTTGTAACAATATCTAAAAAGATGAGAGGAAAGTTTTGCCTATACTTTTTCTCTGATCTTGAAGATGTACACAATTTTCAAGGGATTCAGTTGTCCTAGTTTGGCATGGGTAGTCCGGACCAAATCTATGATATTGTTCTCTTCCCAACAATAAACTCCAAATCGTGGGTTATCCATTGGGATACGCCTCAATGATTTGGTGTCAATCAACTCATACCCTTCTAGCTCTAACAGTAGAGGTCCCTCCTTTACAGCTATATCTGGTATTAGAGTATCCACCTCTAATCCCCATTTATCTACTGAGTTGGGGTCTCGTATCTTACAATTTTCTACTCCATCATGGTCCATGTAGAGGTCGTCTTATTTGTTTGCCCTCACCTCCTCTTCAATATTGATAGTATGGTCATCTATCCGCACTGCAAACTCCTCATTTGAGTCCAAGTAAATATGGGCTTTGTATTTGTTGGCCTAGAAGAAAGTCAGGATATGCTTGAATTTGAGTGAGGTCCCGATTCTTGATTGAATCAAAAAGGAAGACATATATGTGCTTGAGTCGGAATATGTGTCTGGTACTTCTTCCGTGATAGTTTCCAAAGGTCTTTCTTGATTTACACTCTCTTCTGTAGATGCTCTACTCCTATTCTCTCCTATGCCACTCGATTTTCCCAAAACTCTACTAGATCTTAGGTTCATATATGGACTTATTCACTCAATTGAACTGATACTTCAAACTTGGAAATGTGGCCTTGATTTCAACCGCAATGCTTTTACTTTTTCTCTCGATTCGTCACCAAGTCGCAAGTCCCTGCACACCAGCACTTAAAACCGTATGTGATTCAATAATTTAATGTGAATTTCATCAATAAGGAGTCAAAAAGATACAAAATTTCCTTTCTCTATCCCTCAATAGACTCTTTGTGCAAAAAAGGATGTGAATTTTTCTCAAACTATCTTAGGCGCGTTGCCCTCATAGGTAACGCCCAATTTCAACTTTCAACTCATAAATGGAGTTCTTATGGCTTGCCAAAGAATTACTTCCCTGGTGTGAGATTTATCTTTAGCATGCCGAAGAAAATTCTTCTTCTTTTTCTTGGGGGGTTCACCGTTCAGTACCCCCCTATATAACATGCATTCGTGGGGTATTTAAAAAATCCCTCTTTTAACATGTATAAATGAATAAAATGACCCCTTATTTTAGGATTTTTCCCCCCAAATTTGAATATAAAACACCCTTATTTTAATGTATCTCTATTAAATTGCCTAAAACTTTTGTATTTTAAAACCCCTCCTTTCAAACTCACGTTATACATTAACATGATTACATAGTGTACCCCCCGAGTTCTTTTTCACTTTTTCTTGCAATTTGTGGCTTGGGTTGGGTTCTTCAAGTGATTTCAAGCTTTTCATGAATTTCACAAAGTTTTGATCACTTACCAATGTTTTTAGCTCTTTTTGAGCCTGAAGGCTGGTTTTCCCAATTCCCTTGGTGTATTGATTTTTGCACAGGTCCAATTTTGATGAAACTTGCTTAGGAGCTATATTATAACCCTAATAGACCTTGCAAATTCAAAAATGAGCAAAATATCCCTTCTAGTGAGATTTTTATCTTCGGCGCGTCGAAGATAAATCTCTTCGAGATTTTAACATGTTTTATTTTTTTCTTCATAGATTGATTTTCTCACTGATTTTAGGATTTATACACACCCTGGTTTCAAGTTTTAGCCTGCTTTGACTTTTCCTAGTTGATTTTCTCTGAGGTCTGTGGTTTTTTTCTAATCTTTGGGCGTGGCTAAGTTTTTTGCTGATCCAAATGGTTCCAAAATCATTGGGATTTATCTAAAGTTTTTATACCACCTCGTAAGTCTAGTTTTCTAGTTTTAGTCTCAAAAACCCCTTGTATATCTTCGACGTGTCGAAGATAGACTTGTCAAAAAAAAATTGGTTTCCTTCACTGCACCTTTGACCAAATGCACCCTTGATGGTTTTCTACTTACCCCACTCCTACTCGACATAAAAAAGAGTGCAGAAAGTGGGAAATGCAATCTTCAGCCTCAAATCCCTACTTTCTATCTAGGTAACACCCTTATCGACCACTAGATAGTCTCAAGGATCCTATACCTAGTCGACCTTCTATCTAAAGCTCCCGAGGTCCTTATCGAGTATCTCTACTCTCAAGCACCTCACAATCGTATAAGGATAAAAAATGTGTTACTCTAGTCAAAACTAGAGGAAGTAATGGAAATTCAAGTGAGTGTTCTAGTTTTTCCCCTAGTCTAGGTTGCCTCGTCCTCGGCAACGGTGCCAAAATGTTGATCGGCTGCCAAGCCCCACCATATCACTGCTAGCAAAGCGAGAACCACAAACATAAAATGTCAATCCGTCGGATGTAGCTGACTCGATTGTTGGAATTAGGGTTGCAGAGAAACGCACACAGCTTGGAGAAGACGAATGAATCTCAAGGCACACAATAGAGAGTGTGTTACTTAGTGTGCAATGGAAAGATAGATAGCCCTAGAATGATGGGCGTATATTCAATGCTCGGGTGAAAAAACCTCCTAAAGAGGGAAAAAATGCCCCGGCGGTCCTAGTGTGTTCACACATCACTACCACATGTATATGGTAACAAATCCCCCCTGGAGTGATGTGGTGAACGAGAGCTGGCACATGAGTAAAGGGAAGTGACATGCCCTGAGGACATGATCAGTCCACAAAGGGGAGTAAGCCCAAAGCTTTGCGTAAAGCTTCAAGCTTCTCACAAGACAGTGCCTTTGTGAAAAGATCTGCAAGGTTGTCCTGTGTTGGCACATAAGCCAAGCTGACCTCTCCTGCTGAGAGCCTCTCCTTGACATAGTGGTAATGCACCTCAATGTGCTTTGTGCGATCATGAAAAATTGGGTTCCTCACAACTGCCAATGCGCTCTGACTGTCAGTGTAGATAGTGTTGGCAGTGTCCTGTCCAACACCCAAATTAGCCGTAAGGCGTCTGAGGCATACACACTCAACCGTAGCTGTGAAGACTTCCCTGCACTTAGCCTCACAACTCAAAGTGGCCACAGTAGGTTGCTTCTTTCTCAACCATGATATACATGAACTGCCAAGCATGAAACAAAAACCACTTGTGGACACATGCGTGTCAAAACAACCAACCCAATCTGAGTTTGAAAAAGCATGTAAGTCCCCCCTTGGGATAAAACAAGCCAAGATGTAAAGTGCCACTAAGGTAGCAGAAAATCCTCTTGATAACCTGCCAATGCTTAGACCCTGGGCTATGCACAAATCTGCTGACCTGTGAGACTGCAAACTGAATATCCAACCTCGTGTTGCATACATAAATGAGGCAGCCAACAGTAGTTTGATAAAGAGTGACATCAGCAGGATCGCCAGCATCATGTAGACTCAACTTCAAACCTGTTTCCATGGGAGTGGCAATAGGTTTGCAATCCTCAAGTCCAAACTTACAAAGCAATGTCTCTATGTAACTTTTCTGACACAAGGAAATACCACCATCACCAGCTTAAACTATATACCCAAGTAATGATGCAACAGCCCCAAATCTTTCATCTTGAAAGTAGCATTCAAATCAGCCTTAAATTCAGCAATATGTCTCTCATTTGGTCCAGTGATCAGAAAATCATCGACATAAAGAACCACAATGAGAAGTACATCACCCTCTTGCTTTACATACAATGTGCTTTCTGTTGGACTGTTACAAAAGCCTTGTTTGACCAAATGAGTGTCACCTTTCTCATACCAACAACGAGGAGACTGCTTCAACCCATACAAAGCCTTCTTACATCTGCACACTTTATCCTCTTGTCCTTTTATAACAAAATTGCGAGGCTGCGTTACATAAACTTCCTCAAATATGTCACCATTCAAGAAAGCAGTAACAATGTTTGATTGATGTACATCCCAACCAAAATGAGCTGCTAATGCACATAGAAAACACACAGTAGTCATACGACAAGTGGGATCAAAAGCCTCTACATAATCTATGCCCTTTTGTTGTGCATAACCCTTTCCAACAAGTCAAGACTTATGGCGATCAATCTCACCATCCAGCTTGCATTTCAACTTGTAAACCCACTTTGTGCCAATGGCCTTTTGCCAGGAGGAAAATCACATAAAGTCCATGTGTCATTTTCTATAAGTGCATCATATTCTGATTGCATGGCAGCCATCCAATTTTTTGAATTCTGTGCTGCATCAAAAGACAGAGGCTCCTCAACATCATGTAAGCTAGACACAGCCAAAGCATAACAATCTGATTCATAAGATGCATGAAGAGAGCCTGAACGAGTACGACTAGACAAAGGTGCATCCAATTTACTGTCATGCAAAGTGTGTACCAGCCATTTTGGCATACCTCTAGCCTGCTCATTTTCAGCCCTTTCCTCATCAAGTACATCATGTACATCTGCATCAATAATAGGCTGATCTGTAACATTTTCAGAAACCCCCATAGGTTGTACATTTGCCTCATTCGAACTTACATTTGTATTTCCACCACCAAAAAGAGGCAACAAAGTGTCATAACTGTCCTGTGAGCTTACATTATTGTCTCTAGTACATGATAGCAAGGGCTGAACAGAATCTTCCACAAACACTACATCCCGTGAAACCAGAATACTTTTTGTTTGTGGATGATACAACCTGTAACCTTTGCTTTCAACACTATAACCAACAAAAATACATTTGACAGCCTTATCATCCAATTTTTTGTGTTGTGTTTGTGGCACCAAAGTATATGCCAAACAGCCAAAAACACGCATGTGCTCAATAGAAGGCTTTCTATCATTCTATGCTTCATATAGAGTAATAGACTACAAAGCTTTTTTAGGACACATGTTTAGTACATAAGTGGCACACATGATGGCCTCAAGCCAAAAAGAATGCAGCAAAGCTTGACTTTTGACCATACATCATGTCATTTCCATAAGTGACATGTTTTTCCTCTCAGCAATACCATTTTTGCTGAGGTGTATAAGGCATTGTACACAAGTGTTTTATCCTAGGACTAGCTAGAAATGCATTGAATTCATGAGACATATACTCCTCCCCTCGATCGAAACGGAGGGTGCCCATAGTACATTTCAAGACATTTTCATCCATAGCCAGAAATTGTTTGAGGCACATAAAAACTTCGGACTTTGCTTTAAACGGAAATACCCATGCATGCCTGGAGTAATCATCAATGAAAGTCATGAAGTAAAGGTAATTTCCCAAGGATGGAGTTTGCATGGGCCCACAAACATCACTATGCACAAGCTGCAACCTGCATGTGGCCCAAACTGAACCATCTTTTGGAAACTTAGAATGCTGCATCTTACCCAAAATATAGCCTTCACAAACATGTTTGATAGGTGCTTCAAGAGGCGGCAAAGAAGCAACCATATCAGATTTCTGCAAACGTAGCAAACTGGCAAAATTCAAATGACCAAAACGTGCATGCCAAAGTTTTGCATCTCAAATAGCCCTTGAATCTGCAACAGTATTTGCAAAATTTTGTCCACACTTGTCGTACAAAGTGAGCTTATACAGCCCATGGCACAAAAGGCCAGATGCAACAATCTCATCACCAAAACTGAGATCATGAACTGTACATTTGTCATCCACAAATTTGACTGAATTCCAAGTCTAGCAAGTGCGGATATAGACAAGAGATTCTTCTTGATCCCAGATACATAAAGTGCATCAACAAGTGTGAAGGAGCTGCCATTTGCAGCAGTAAGCACAACCTTTCCAACTCCCTAAACCGGATAAGAGGCATTGTTGGCACAAGTGACTGAATTCCCATGAGGGACAGACTCGAGAGAGGTGAATAATTCACGATGTGAGGTAATGTGATTTGTAGCACCACACATGTGAATCTGCAGCAACTGACAAGCATGCATCATGGATAGCAGGATTGTAAGTGCACTATGTGCTAAAAGCCCATTCTGCATCAACATCAGCAACACAGTCTTCTTTCACAGAAGACTCAACGATGGCTGCATTTGTAGTGGAACCAGCATTTGTAGTGGAACCACCCTCTTTCTTCTTAGCCTCTTTGGCCTTCAACTTAGGACACGACTTGCTCAAGTGATTATTAGCTTTACAATAATGGCAACGCATTTTCTTTTTGCCCTTATCACCAGAATTTCCAGACGAATTTCTGCCAGCAGAAGCATTAGAAATAGAATTTTTTCCACTCGCAGTAGAACCATAAGAAGTGGCTTTATTGCTGTTACCACCCTTTCTCTGAGAAGCAATAAAAGCGTGTTCAACTGCACGCTGCCTAGTCCTGTTTTTTCTAGAAAGTGACTCTTACAACAGCAATGTGCATAATGCATCAAACTTGAAAACTTCTGGATTTCCTTGGGTCATAAGTCTCCAAGTACTAGCAAAAGTCTAGTAAGAATCTGGTAAGGCATCAAGAACAGTCTGCACAAGGGAACTGTCTGAAATAACTTCACTTGCAGAAATAAGTTGCTCATTGATATCCTTGACACTAGCAAGGAAAGTGTCCATATCATCTTCCTCATGCATAATCTTTGACTCCAGCTCTTTACGCAGCAAAGCAATTTTAGCATCATTGCGACTTGCATAAAGACCAGCCAAAATATCCCAAGCCTGTTTTGCAGATTTTGTTGAACGGATGTGAGGAACAATGGTGTGCTTTATAGACAATGAAATCAATGCATGAGCCTACGCATCCTTTACATCCCAAGGAGCTTGTTTTGCTGTTGGCAAAACAACTCTAATTGCAGCAATCCTTGCAGCAAGACCTGCAACATCCTCAACATCGCCTACATCCTCATAACCAGGATGTACAACAATGCCCTACACAATATTCTAGACGCCCTTTGACACAAGAACGTGTCGCATCATATAAGACCACATAGGGTAATTGTCCCCATCCAACCTGTCCTCAGTAGCAAACATCTTGAAGACATCTGTGTTGTTGTCAACCATGGTAAATGTTGCACCTGATGTGAAAACTGCCCGAAAATAGGAGAAATGGAGCGAGAACAACACGTGCTATATAGCACAAACCGTAGAAGACTATAAGGCACATGTTATGCAGAAATTGGCACTGACAAAATTTTTGCACAAAATGACGAAGTTGCCTGTGCAGACCTGCCTGTAGTGGAAACAGAGGCCGAAATGAGCCCGAATCAAAAATCTGAGCAGACCGAGCTCTTTGAGCTCGCCCAAAATGTTAATCGACATGCGAACGCTTGCCAAAGCTCACTATAATCAGATAAAGTGAGCAAGCGTGTGCTGGAGCAGCTGGCGACTAAGTCCAGGAGGACGTGACCTGCTCTGATACCAATTGTTGGAATTAGGGTTGCAGAGAAACACACACAGCTTGGAGAAGACGAAGGAAGGTCAAGGCACACAATAGAGAGTGTATAACTTAGTGTGCAATGGAAAGATAGATAGCCCTAGAGTGATGGGCGTATATACAATGCTCGGGGGAAAAAACCTCCTAAAGAGGGAAAAAATGCCCCGGGGGTCCTAGTGTGTTCACACACAACACTACCACATGTATATGTTAACATCGACTAGTGCATGGAAGCTACCAGAGATAGCCAATCTCTCAAAAAACCCAAGTCTATGTCGCTTCTACTTATCTAAGTCTCAAGTGTGTGTCCGACACCAAAAGCTACTTTCTCTACCGCAACCTTATCCAGACAAATTTATGTAGGTGCAAGTCTCTGAATGGAATGAAACTAAGTATCAAGAATGGGTAGGGTATCCTCTACACTCTCATGTGCTCAAATGCCATTTTTGACACATGGAAAAAATCGCACATAAGATAAACGACCTATTTTAGGGTTGTCAATTTCGATCCCAGAAGGGCTCTATTGCTTCCTCTAGATGTGCTCTATTCATCCCTAAGGTCAAAATCTAGTTTTAGTGTGTGTATTGTGCATAGGGATTGAAAAATTTCTCATAGACGAGCACGACTAAAAGCACACTTTATCACGAGAAACTTACATTAAAAGAGAGAGATATTTCACCTGCGAACGCATTGGTATGCTCAGAACAGCAATGCAATACCGTACGCGAGAGACGAGAGATTGAAGAAACAGTAGACAGTTGTTGAGCTGTTGTAGCAACACTTACTCTTTATTATCCAAAACTTAGGTCTGAAGGTTACAAATATTAGCTTTTATACCTTAGACAAGAATGTGCAATGTTTGGGCACCCAAGACCTTTAAGGCTCCACGACTTATTGTATCTTCAATCTAAGCACACTAATTGACCTATTCTTTACATCTTGGAACTCTCATTGAGCCTGTAACATTACAATTATCACAATATAAATTGAGAAATTACAATACATGGCCATTTTGGAAAAATGTGAAAAATGAGTGATCCAATCTTCACTGCTTTGTTGTATATTTATTTTTTAAGTGTATTTGTACTTCTTCGATCTTTAGTAGCTTCTATTAACTGACGTCGGCTCAGTTAACAATGGGCTAACTTGAAAGAACTTTGGAGGTGATTATGTTGTCATCCTTATCAAGACCTTCATCGAGGAGTGCATATGTGTGCGATTCCATGCAAGTATATGACTAAGAGATGGCTGAAAATCTATTTTTGCTTACTCATGGGCTAATCCTAAAGAACTTTGGAGGTGATTATGTGAGGAAAAATGTGAGTGTGCGTGTAGGCGGTGTGTGTGCAAGTATATGCAAGTGTGTATGGCTGAAAATCAACTTATTTGCATCTTATGGGATTCGAGATAATGGGAAAAACGGGAGAATGAGAACGAGAGAGAGAGAGAGAGAGAGAGAGAGAGAGAGAGAGAGAGAGAGAGAGAGAGAGAGAGAGAGAGAGAGTAATTGTGCTTGAGAGAGAGGCAGAGAAATCTCACCATAGAGGGAGAGGAATTGGGAGAGAGAGGTGTGTGTGTGTGTGTGTGTGTGTGTGTGTGTGTGTGTGTGTGTGTGTGTGTGTGCGTGCGTATGTGTGCATGCAAGTGCGTGTAAGTGTGTGCATGAGACAAGAAAAAGAGAGAGAGCCATTGATCTTAGAGAGAGAGAGAGAGAGAGAATTTTCAGCAATGGAGAGCTTGGGGAGGACATGAGAGTGAGACTGAAGAGTGTGTGTGCGTGTGTGTGTGTGTGTGTGTGTGTGTGTGTGTGTGTGTGTGTGTGTGTGTGTGTGTGTGTGTGTGTGTGTGTGTGTGTGTGTGTGTGTGTGTGTGTGTGTGTGCGCGCGCGCGCTAAAAATTGGCTGTTTTTTTGCTTTTGTGTTTGTGTGAGTGTGTAGGAGGGATACAGTTTTTTTGTTAGTCAAAAAGACAGAGATAGAGAAGGGACAAGATTAGAGAGAGAGAGAGAGAGAGAGAGAGAGAGAGAGAGAGAGAGAGAGAGAGAGAGAGAGAGAGAGAGAGAGAGAAGAAGGTGTTGGGTTGAGGGCGAGAAAGGAAGAGGAGACAAGGAGGCCCCTCCCTCGTCCTTTGTTGACTTTGGCTTCATTATCGGTGTAACATTTAATGGCCGAGTAACTTGTGTTAAGCGGAAAAAAACATAAACATAGTGATCATTTCATTAGAATAGATTCCTAATGAGCATAGCAAGAGTGCTTCGATGGAGAGAGCAACAAAAATCATAACACCTAGTTAGATAGGCATGAACAATACTTTAAAAGAGAGAGAAATTAAGCTATTGACAACAGTTGAGGACCCGATTTACATGGAGCCGGTCCCCCCTCCAAAAGGCTTTGTATATAGGTTTCCCCCATCAAGGGAGACATTTTATAATACAATACTTTGTTTTCCTTCAATAACTTGCTGGTGCAAATGAAGATGGAAGCTTCAAGCACCATGCACACACTTATAAAATACAACATCAATTCCCTCACGGTCTCAGACCCAAGACCTCACACATCTTTGAAGATGGTGAGAGCTAGCATGGTCTGAGAGTAGATTGAGAGGAAGAAGGAGTATTCTTACGAGAAAGACGTATATCTCCTCACATAATCACTCGTAAAAGATTAGCATAGCTTAGTAATTAGCATGGTAGAGGAGACGAGCATGCATTGGAGCTTGGCTCTTGGTTGGATATGCATCACAAATCCAAGTGTTGTTGGTGTAGGCCTCCCTTCTCACAAGCTTGGAGTACATGATGAGCTTTCCACTAAAGCTTGAGAAGGAGAGAGAGTATTCTTCGCTTCACACATGAGATTGAGTGTGTAAGTGATAATGCCTTGCCAAAATCAGCCCCCTCTTTCTCTTGGTCAACCCCTCTTGCATTTTACTCATGTTGGCACCCCATTGGACCCTGCAAAGCTTAGCCAATGATAATTAAAAAGCATAAGTGATAGGCCTTGTGACGTGTGTCCCCCTTTCCCCTTTTGTGAGATCTTTAGCTAATTAATTAATGCAATTAAACTCTCATTGGACCCCTTAGTCTTCTAGCAAATAGGAATCAGGCAATCCATTGGGCTGCTAAATGCTCATTGGACCCCTTGGGAGATTGTCCAATAGTCTTCTAGAGAGCTTAATTTCTAATGGTTCTTTTATCAAGTGTTTTAAAATGAATTAAACTAAAGGTACTCTAGCCTAATTCTCATTAGTCCACCTCTATGGCCATCCAATAGGAATTGAATGCACCTTGGGGGCAACTGGGCTAGGGAGCTGACATGTGTCCCCTATTCCCTTTGTGTAAGGGGAGCTTGCTCTAGTGTGTGTGTGTGTGTGTTTCTCTCTCATTCCCTACAAGAAAGTCTTGCCTCCTCCAAGATAGGGATGTGGGAAGACTTTTGAGTCTTCCCACAAGCATGCAATTTGCCCTAGGTTTTGACCATTGGACCTAACCTTTGAATTTTGAAACCTTAGCATTTTGAAAGTCTTAATGGACTGAACCTAAGGATCTATGAAGCCCATTGTTTGCACATTGCTTTTTTGAAAATGGCCCCCCCTTTGGATCCCTATTGTGACCAGTTATTATGTTTTTCTTTGTTAGGTCATGTAATGGTCCCATGATTTGTGAGAACTCTTCTATGAAGCATCTATAGTATGCACACATACCTATAAAGCTTCTTAGTTCATGTGATCCCTTGGAGTAGGCCATCCCTTTATTACCTCTAGCTTTGATGGATCCATTTGGATGCCATCTTGAGACATAATGTAACCTAAATACTGAATCTCTTCTAAGAAAAACTCACTTTTCTTTTGATTAATATAAAGTTTATTTTCTCGTAAGACTTGAAATATTATCTGAGGTGTTGCTTGTGTTCGTCTAGTGAATTAGAGTAGATAATTATATCATCAAAGAAAAATCCAATAAAGGTTCGGTGAGGCCTGAATAGCTTCTCCATCAAGCGGTTGAATGTGGCTAGTGCATTAGTCAAGCCAAAAGGCATGACAATGTATTCATATAGAACAAACGTAGTTCAAAATGTGGTCTTTAGAATGTCTTGATCAACTATCCTTATTTGATGCTAACCACTTTTTAGGTCAATTCTACTGAAGTAGGTTGACCCTTGTAGCTTATCAAATAGGTCTTCTACCCATGGAACGGGAAACCTATTCTTGATAGTGATCCTATTTAGTGCTCTATAGTTGACACACATATGATATGTGTCGTCTTTCTTTTGCACTAATAACACGGGTGAGCAAAATGGAGATGATCTAGGCCTAATCATGCCCTTCTCAACTAACTCATGCACTTGCCACATAATCTCCTCTTGTTGATCTTGAGAAACTCTATAAGGAGGTTTATTAGGTGGTGAACTTCCTGGAAGAAGTTCAATTGCATGGTCATCATTGCATCGTTTAGGAGGTAGTTCACAAGGGATGTCGTCAATAAAAACATCTCGAAATCCCTTGAGAAAATTGGAAGGTTCAGTTTGAGAATCTTTAACAAAAATCATGTACACAGAAATACTCTTTATTGACTTATTAAAAGCTTGCCTATGTACAATGGGTATGGTGTTACCCAACTCCTTAGCATCTATGTACATATCTTTTCCCTCAACCTACCGTAGGCTAATCCACCATGCCTGGCAGACTTTTGAAAATGCATAGCTACATGGTGTAGCTTAGAGGACTCCGTTAAGCCCTCATCTCCAAATGCCGCATCGAATTTTTTGATGAAGGTCGAGACTTTGTCCGTAGCACCAAAGGTGCCGTGGACGACCTCTTCCACACAGCATAGGATTTCCTATGGCCTCTTCTTTTTGGTGGTTCAAAAGTTGCACCATCACTTTCTTCAGAGGAAGAAGAATTTGAGGAGGATGGAGAAGAGAGTGACCTCTTTCTCGCCTTTTTCTTCCCTTGGTCTTCCTTGTCTACACCATCACTTTCTTCATAAGAGGAAGAGGATGAAGAAGATGGAGAAGGTAGTTAACAAGCATAGGGGCATCATTAGTAGCCTACTCATTCGCAAAATCAAAGCTATCAACATTAATTTCACTCTCTTTATTATTGTCAGCCATTCTAACAACTTTTAGTTGTAAACTTTTTTAGGTGTACTTTGGCACTTCAAGCCCTAGTTGCTACTCCTCTTTACCCCTTTAGAAAAGCACTCAAGCTCATGTACCCATGGCTTGAATATCATTAATTGCAAGGAATAGAAGAGAGCGCCTTTCAACACCAAAACAGAACTGGCTCCTGTCAAGCTTCTAATAGCTCAAAAGTGGTTAGGCTATACGCAAGCCCCGTAGGACTCCAACATTAAGACCAGAGCTCTCAACGATGATGCCCTGTTATCTGCACGAAGCAGGTGCACTGCAAGGCTAAAAATATCCCTATTCTACTTACTCAATTGCAATTAATAATACAAACCGTTTATAGCTAGCTTGAGGACCTCCCTTCTTGAGCAAGAAAAGAGAAACCTTGTGCTCTGACCAATGTAACATTTAATGGCCTAGTAACTTGTGTGTAGCGGAAAATAGCATAAACATAGTGATCACTTCAGATTCCTACTAAGCATAGCAAGAGTGCTTGGATGGAGAGAGCAACAAAAATCATAACACCTAGTTAGATAGGCATGAACAGTACTTTAAAAGAGAGAGAAATTAAGCTATTGACAATAGTTGAGGACCGGATTTACAAGGAGCCGAAGGCTTTGTATTATAGGTTTCCCCCATCAAGGGAGACATTTTACTATACAATACTTTGTGTTCCTTCAATAACTTACTGGTGCAATGAAGATGGAAGCTTCAAGCACCATGCACACACTTATAAAACACAACATCAATTCCCTCATGGTCTCAGACCCAAGACCTCACACACCTTTGAAGATGGTGAGAGCTAGCAGGGTATGGGAGTATATTGAGAGGAAGGAGTATTCTTAGGAGAAAGAAATATATCTCCTCACATAATCACTTATAAAATTTTAGCATAGCTTAGTAATTAGCATGGTAGAGGAGATGAGAATGCATTGGATCTTGGCTCTTGGTTGGATTTGCATCACAAGCCCAAGAGTTGTTGGTGTAGGCCTCCCTTCTCACAAGCTTGGAGTAGATGATGAGCTTTCCATTAAATCTTGTGAAGGAGAGAAAGTATTCTTTGCTTCACACATGAGATTATGTGAGTGTGTAAGTGATAATGCCTTGCCAAAATCAGCCCCCCCTCTCTCTCTTGGTTGACCCCTCTTGCATTTTACTAATTATGGCACCCCGTTGGACCCTGCAAATCTTAGCCACTGATATCCTTGTGACATGTGTTCCCCTTTCCCCTTTTGTGAGTGCTTTAATGCAATTAAACTCTCATTGGATCCCTTAGTCTTCTGGAAAGTAGGAATTAGGAAATCCATTGGGGTGTTGAATGCTCATTGGACCCCTTGGGAGACTGTCCAATAGTCTTCTAGAGAGCTTAATTTCTATTGGTTCTTTTATCAGGTGTTTTAAAATGAATTAAACTAAAGGTACTCTAGCCTAATTCTCGTTGGTCCACCTCTATGGACATCCAATAGGAATTGAACGCACATTGGGGGCAACTGGGCTAGGGAGCTGACATGTGTCCCCTATTCCCTTTGTGTAAGGGGATCTTGCTAGAGTGTGTGTGTGTGTGTTTCTTGCTCATCCCCTACAAGAAAGGCTTGCCCCCTCCAAGATAGGGATGTGGGAAGACTTTTGAGTCTTCCCACAAGCATCCAATTTGCCCTAGGTTTTGACCATTGGACCTAACCTTTGAATTTTGGAACCTTAGCATTTTGGAAGTCTTGATGGGCTGAACCTTAGGGTCTTTGAAGCCCATTGTTTGCACATTGCTCTTTTGCAGATGGTCCCCCCTTTGGATCCCTATTTTCCCTCCTTTGGACCCCTACTGTGGCCGGTATGCCAGCTTAAGCAATATTCTAGCTTTTTCTCCCCTGGCACTTCCCCATATTAAATGATCAGTTTAACATGAGAAAATCATTTAGGAGAATTAGATGTTAGTTAATATGGCAATTGGCCACCCCATTTTTCAAAATTTAGATGTTATATTGCTTGAATAAATTAAGAGTGGAGCCCCATGGGAACAAAAGCATGGAAAAGGAAGATGCTCTTGGGTCCACCAATGCTTGATCATAATGCACCCTCTTGACCATCCGTCCCATGGAAAGATCTTGTAAGATATTTTCCTCCAAGCTTAGCCTTTTCAAGTGGTCGCTAATCTGTGAATCCTTGAAGCCTTGCCGTCAAATGCATACCAAGAGAGAGGTGAACCACAATTTGAAAAGTGGCCCTCATTAGCCCTCCCCCTTAAGCTAGATGCATTTATGCCTCTAGCTCCGTACTTGATTCTTTTTCTGTTGAGGTGGAGGAGTTTCCCTCATCATGAATATCCATCATTGGTGCTTGATCAAACCTCAAAAAGTATAGCTTCAAACTCCATCCATTGACATGTGTTTTTTGAAGCCTACCATTTGCATCCATCAATCTATAACTTCCATTGTTGTAGTGGTTCCAAATGATGAATGGCCCCTCCCATCTGAGTGAATATGTCTTCTCCTTCCTAGTTTCAAAACTATTATCATAACTTAGAACCAACATACCTTTCCTGATACCTTTCTCCTTAAGTCCCTTGTTGAAGGTAAGGTGTTGTTGCTCTTCCTGTGATGCGTAGTAGTTGATAGCATCTTCTCTGTGTAGCTGAAGCTTCTCTAGATCAAGAATGTGGTTGTGGAGATGAGTGTTAGGACATTCCATCTGCATAGCTAACACCCTCAGACTAGCCAATTGTACTTCAATGGGTGAAATAGCCTCGTTACCATACACCAAGTGATATTGTGTGAATCCTAGTGATGTCTTGAATGATGTGCAATAGGCCCAAAGAGCAGCCATAAGGTGCCCAATCACTTGTGTGATCATTTACCTACTTTGTGATGATGTTGTAGATCATAACATTTACGTTTTCCACAAAACCATTTCATTGTGGGTAGTAGAGAGTTGAGTATTGTTGTGAGATGTTCAGCTTCTCCATCAACTCTCCCACTAGGTCTCCTCTAAAACCTGATCCCCTATCAAAATTTATTTCAAGAGGAGTGCCAAAATGACAACAAATGTTTTCAAATATTGTCATCAAAGTGGTAGAAAAAACTGCTTTGACCTGCCCGATCATGTAGTCCACACCCATGATGATATACAATTTACTTGATTGGGTCCTTTACAAAAGCCTGATAGCATCAATTCCTCATTTCTCAAATGGTCCATAAGAGATAATAGAAGTTTGTGGCTCATATGTGAGTATACTATCACCAACCTTCTACCACTCTTTGCATGTTTTGAACTAGTAGTGGACATCTCTTTGCAAACTGGGCCACACAAACCCTGCTTGTAGAATCTTCCTATTGGTGATGTCAAGTGCAAAGTGACCTCCACAAACACCACCATGGCAACTTGAAATGATTTTTGTGATCTCTCTAGAGAGAGGTACTTGCCTAAGGATTTGATCCTTACCCTTGTAGGACAGGTCGTCATTGATAAGGTGGTATTGTGTTGCCTTGCGCACAAGCCGCAGCTTTTGGCCCTTGGTAATCTCTTAAGGACACTCTCCTATGTCCAAGAAAGTCATGATGTCAGGCATAGCATTGCTACCTTGGAAGAGGGGCAACTTCAACTTGATTGCTCCCACTCGAACATCTTGTAGTTTCTCTCAAACTAGAGCATTTTGTTCTTGATTTTCTACTCTAGGTACATGATGTTATTGCACATATTGAAATTTTCCTAGAAGCTCTTAACTTGGCATAGACAGCTTAACCAGCTATGATTTTTACAAGCCCAAATTCCTTGCACTCATTTTATTAAAAGCATGGTATCACCAAATACATTTAACCATTGAATACCTTGTATTCTGCACCACTCTAAGCCAAGAGTTAAGGCTGTATATTTTGCCTCATTGTTGGAGTGGGAATCTAGAGATGCCCAATGGAGAATACCTTTTCTCCTTGCTTGTTGAAGATAACAATTCCATCTGCAGCTTTTTCCATTGTCCTCTTATAGGCTCCATCAAAGAAAAGAGAGTAAGCCCTCTCTATCTTAGGGACTTCTAACATAGGTGTTACTTCTTTGTCACTTCTCTTGATCTTAAGCTTCTTTTTATAGTGGTGATGAGTGAGAATGCCTCCCAGAGTGGCTGCTATGGAGCTCTCCACTCTCATTGTGTAGTCAAACTCTTGCAACCTTGTGAGACATTTGGAAATCCTAAAAGAAACCTCAAATACCTCAACTTTTGAGACCAATTGTTTTGTTGTGGTAGGAGAGGGCAAAGACACCAAGTCTTGAACCTTGCTTGGTTCAACTTCAATGCCCTTGATAGAGATCACATGTCCAAGAAGAGTAACCTTGCTTTCACCAATGTGGCATTTTTCTCCATGTTGAGCTGGCCACCCAAAGCATGCAGCCTAGCTAGACCTTCATAGACTTTCTCCAAATGAAAAGATCAGGAGCTATAGATACAAAAGTCATCAATAAAAACACAAATTAATTTATGGTTGAAAAACAAATGTCACATAGCACTAAAAAGTGGTTGGAGCATTGGTGAGTTCAAAAGGCATAACTTTGTAAGAAAACCATCCCCATGGTGTGATGAAGGTTGTTTCATTTTTATCTTCTTCAATGATGCTAATTTGGAAGTATCATGAGTAGCCATCACTTATCATGTAGCACTCATGTCCTAAGTTACATCGTACGTTATACGGTGTACGTATAATACGCCTTAAACGAGCATATTATACGACACCTATCTTTATTCGGCCGTATTATACAGTGCCAACTCAGCAAAAACACCATAATTTCTCAGCAATTCGATCGAAATAGTATTTTGATCGAAATAGTACTTCAATCAAAATGTTAATTAGATCAAAATAAATTTGTTTATATACGCTGAAACGGACTGTTTTGCTCATTCCATCGATCTCTCTTCTCTCATCTCACCTATAGGTGAGCCTTACAACATGAAGAAAAATATAAAAATGTTAGTTTAAATTTAGCCATATTTTTTCCAGTGAAGATTTAGAGCTTGGATATATTTATTTTTTTAGGATTTGGAGTTTTGAGTTACCTGCTCTATGTGAAGTATATCGTACACTGAGAGGTAAATTAAGTAAGATAGTTAATGATTACTTGCGTTGTGTAGAGGAAACTCACACTTGGAGGTGATTCAAGGTAGTTAAAGTTAGCAGTTATTTGCTTTGTGTTGAACTATGTTCACACTTAGAAGTAACTTTAGTTAAATAGTTAAAGTTAAGAGTTACTTGTTGTGTGTTGAACTATGTTCACAACTGGAAGTAACTTACATTAGATTTATCTAATGATTGATTGTCATGTGTAAAGTAATACTCACACTACACACAATTTAGGTAGATTAAATAATAATATCTCTCTTTGTGTAGAGGTATTCTCACACCTAGAAGAGATTTACAGAGTAGTGAATTTTGATTGCTTGCCATGTGTAGAGTTACACTCAGACTTGGAGGTAATTTAGATAGGTCTTTTAAAGATATCTTGCTATGTGTAGAGTTTACTCACACTTAGAAGTTATTGAGATAGATTAAGCGATTTATTTATCATGATTCAGGTGTAAAGTGAAAGCTCACACTTGAGAAAAAATTATTTTTGGTATTTATAATTTAGTTGAAAACGTTAATGAATAGAGTAAGGCAAATGGTATTAGAGTTGTCTTTAGTAACTATTTTTGTTTGATTTTGCAGATCTGAAGAAGATGGTGAAAGGATATGAGTGGAACTACGTAGATAAATTGGTCAGTGCAAAGAATACATCAAAGCTGAGGTGTAAGACCTGCGGCCATAATTTTAGTGGAAATGCTCACAGGATAAAAGAACATGTTTTCAAAATTCCTGGAAATGTGATAGCTTGCAAATACCCCCCAAGAGGTATTGCTGAAAAATTTCCTGAGTGGGCGCTCAAGGCAAAGAGAATTCTTGAGGGCAAAAAAAAGGGGGAAGTCCCAAAATGATGGCTCGATCTATGGCTAGGGACATCGAGATGACACTCGAGAATGATCAAAACCCTCACTCAACCCCTACTACAGGTCAAGGAATAGGTCAAGGAGGGTGTCATTCATCCTTTGCTAGGAATTGTAGCTCTAATCCTACCAGAAGCTCTACTGCTAACATAAGCCGAAGTGAAGCATGGACTGGAGGAGAATTTGCACCAAGTGATCCTACTTTGCAATAGGCATTTGGGAAACAATGGCTTCTTGAACTCGATCTTAAGTGGACTCAAGCATTTGTTGCATGTGGAATTCCTTTTAATGTCATTCAAAATCCTATCTTCAAAGATACTTTAATGAGCACAGTGAAGAAGAGTTTTGTGGTTCCTGATTATAATAAGATGCGTAACAAATATTTAGATAAAGTAAAAGCAACATTAGAGAATATTTTACAGTGCACAACTCTTGATTTTGTGCCAGCGTATGGATGCAAAATTTCTCTAGATGGTTGGAAAAATTGCCAGAAGAAACCATTGATTAATGTGATGTTGATTTATCCAAGAGGTGCCATCTTTCTTGAAGCAATCGATACATCCCTGAAAGAAAAAACTAGTGGCTATCTTGCTGGTGTTTATGAGCGTTCAATTAGAAGAGCAGGGGGACCTAAATATGTGACAGCCATTGTCACAAATAATGCATCTAACTACAAAGCAGCTGGAAAAGCAATTGAAGCAAAGTATCCAGAGATTACATGGTTCCATGTGCTGCTCACACTTTGAATTTGCTCTTAAAGGAATTTGGAAAAGTTCCTTCTATTAAGCAAACTCTTTTAGATGCAAACCACTTGGTGAAGTTTATAAGAGAGCATTCATTTTCTTACGCTTTGTTTAGAACAAAGTCCCCAACAAAAACTTTACAGATTTTTTTTTGTGACCCGCTTTGCGACAGCATATTACCTTCTCTCCACACTGCAACAGGTAAAAGCATCCCTTGTTGAAACAGTGGCAGATAGAAGATGGTACATTTGGCTTGATAAATATCCCAAGTATGAACCTCCTGCTTCCAAATGCTATCAGCTTGTAAACTCTCCTGAAATTTAGACAAAATAGTTACCGTCACAGAACCTTTCACTCATCTGATATGATTAGTGGACAAAGAAGCCTCTATCTTTGGACGGGTTTACTGGTACATGCATGAAGCCACTCGCAAGTTGAAAGATAGTACATCTTATGCAGGAAAAGAGAAATCCATGATGATGACGTTTGTCAAAAGACGATGGGAGCAGTTGCATACTCCTTTACATGGAGCAGGTTTTCTTCTTGGATCCCAAGTTCCAGATGCATGAGCAATCTTCAAACAGAGAAGTGATCAGTGATTTCAAGAAAGTGTGTGCTCAACTATTAGGCAATGTGGATGGACAGGTGGCATACACACAGAAGACGGCATATACTAGTAGAGAGGGAACGTTTGGGGATCCTTGGCATATAGATGCTATCAAGACGATGAGCGCACCAATTTGGTGGAAAGAGTACGGTGGAGAAAAAGTGGAACTTCAACATGTGGCTGTGAGAGTATTGTCTGTTGTCGCCTCAAGTGGTAATTGTGAAAGAAACTGGTCTTCATTCGCTTTCGTGCATACTAAAAAAATGAAATCGATTAAGTCATAAACGAGTTGCGGACTTGGTGTATGTCTTTTGTAAAATGCTACTTATGCATAAGCCAACGAAGTTAGCCACACGTGCCACAGAAGAAAGCTTTGGGCGCTTCCAAACACACAAATCAGTTGCAAATGAGCTCAACTCTGATGATGAAATGGAATGGAATCCGAAAGATATTGATCCGGAATGTTCAGATGTCGAAGAAATTGATGAAATGGTGCCTGTGATTGAGGGGACGTAGAGCTGTAAAGTTTGTACTATATTCTCAATTAATTTTGCAATGCAAAAATTATGTGGAGTTTAGCTTTACAATGCATACCTCTCTCTCTCTCTCTCTCTCTCTCTCTCTCTCTCTCTCTCTCTCTCTCTCTCTCTCTCTCTCTCTCTCTCTCTCTCTCTCTCTCTCTCTCTCTCTCTCTTTGTTAAAAAGAGGGTGTTAGAAAGAACATAATTTACACAATTGCAACAACATCTGTCACGTCCATTTGTTCCAACAAATAGAGATTTACATACCAAAAAGGGGTTTTAATTACTAATCTTGAGATTTAAGATACAGTATTGTTTGGGAGATTTAATTTAAATCATGGGCTTGTTCTCCAAAGAGATCAGATACACGAAATTCTAAAGTGCCGACTAAATCACTTGGGCCAGCATTGCCCATCTCTTCTTCGTTAGCAAGCCCATACCTTGACTCGTACCATGCTGGGGTCTCTCCTTGACTTGCCAAATCCATGCCTTGGGTCGCAAGCTGCTGCAGTTTCTTCAGGCAAATATGTGTAACCTCTCTTGCGAGGAGGGTCTTCTTGATTAGCTTCCCGTGCATGAATCTTCTCAGTTGGGCGCCCTTTCCCAACACCTCCTGTAGTGGGATGATCGTTCCAATCAACTTTGAGCCGCAATACATAACAGCAATAACATTGCTGCACAAAGTAAATTGCCACTTGATTATTATTTGGTGGAGATCTGTACACTTGGATAAATCTTGCAAGGATATTTCATGCGAGGATAGTGTGTTGCAGATCTGAAACCTTCAAGGGAGCAGAAGCCTTAGCATTTCCACTGACTCTAAATAATGTGTTGCGTACAAAGTGATTCGGGTATAACTATCTGCATTGCCTGTAATTCAGTGGCTCCCCTTGAAGTTCTGGCTTGTCTTGTTGGGTTGCAGCCAAAGCACTGAAATCTCCTTGAGCCACCCGAATCTCTTCCTCTCCTCTTTGTAGATTTGTTGAGCCAATGTATGATTAAGCAAAGGATCCTTTGGTTGTTGTGCGTTCTGGTCGGGAGCAATATCTTTCATAATTGAAATGCAAAATAATAAACTCTAGCGAGACAAGTCTTAGCACTTGAAAAAGAGAGATGGTTTAGAGAATTGAGTGATCTAACTTGAAATTTTAAAACTTCAACTTGAAGAACTTTAAAAACAGTGCACACGTGACACCACACATTGCACACGTGACACCATTAATGCCAAAAAAGCTGATTACTGGTTTAATCATCAATAGGTCTCAAGCCAGATTTGGTTACAATATGATAGCCAACATTATGGCTTCCATTCAAACAAAGGCTTAAATCCCATATCTTAGGTCTATTCAAGGGTTTGGGAGATTTTCCACTATCAAGATATTTGTTTACATTGCACAAAAATTCGCACTTGAGAACCTCGGTGGGCTCTAGAATACATGCAAGCAAGCACCTAAGAATATACGAGAGACTATATATATCATATGCCTTGATGAATGGAGAAGGATTGGTGCTGATATTTTCAGGGGCAGTCCATGGATAATCTCGCTCAAATTGAGCTCTACATTGAGGGGTGAGATTTGGCAGCTTGGGAAATGTTGCCAAAGTGTTTGATGGTGTACTTTGTCCCCAGTTCGCAATGCCAGCATACACTCCTCGCTCGCCAAAATGGAGTAGAATATTTCTAGTGTGTAGATCATTGTGAATAAATTTGTGACTATGCACGAATTTCATCGTCTACAGAAGAGCATTGCATATTGGCAAAATGTTGTTTGTGAACTGCTGTACAGTTCCAAATGTGTGTTGAAACTCTCTGATTGCAGGATTTCTTCCATCATGATGACATGCCTGAATCCACTACTCAAGATGACCTCCATGCCAAAGCTTAAAGATAAACATAGGTCTTTTGCTATACCAAACAAGAGCACGGGGCAATATCATGCCACAATGCTGAACAGTTGTAGCAGTTGCCTCCTCTAGCACGATCTGCAATGTCGGCTTGCTTCCTATTTGGTCTTCGTATATCTTTGCCGCATAGACGGGATCTTTGAAGAGAGGATGAGCCACTAATACTTGTTTCACATTTTCATAATGTCCTTCACCTAATTGGGGTGCTTGCAAGTGAAAGATGGAATGCTCCCCAAGTAAGTGTAGGATAGGAGGACACATCTTATCATCCAGGTTTACAGCGGACGATTGAGCACATGATGAAGGAGGTACATCCTCTTCTGTCCTAGGACGTTTTGAAGAGCCTTCGATCTTATCTTTTCTCTTCAATTCTGAATGTAGCTGTGCTACAAGCTGCATTCGCTCTTTGATTCTAGGTTTGGTTTTGATTTCTGGATAAACCATACTTTCAAAACTTCTAGTGACCTAGCCTAATAATTGCTTTATTGTGTTATGCTTCACTCCATTAGTGCGTAGAGCAGGGTCAAACAAAACTGGGAATGCACTGCACAGATTTATCCAACAATGTTCCACAAGTTTAATCACAAAATCATCGAACTTTTCCTACAGTGGATCAAATGCTCGTCGCAAATGATCGTCTAAGGCTCCATAGAGAGACAAATAAGAGCATCACTAATAATTTTGCGATGCTGACGTGTTAACTTTGTCTCTACCATGACTAAAGCCTGAAAATACATGAAGGAAATATAAGTAAGGCAAATCCATAATAGATAAAAATTTGACATATATGATTGTTAATAAATCTAAACAAAAACATTTCATGGACAATAATAACCTCCAATAATGAAATATCTAAACATTTCATGCATCATAATAACAACAGTAATGAAAGACGCGATGGTTAAAGCATTCAGGATTGAAGAATGTAAAATATATATCTTCTCCCTGCAGTGCGATACGGGGTCAGCAGCAACCAGAGATAAAGAATTCATTAAATCCAATCTCCTTGCAATGCGACGTGATGGTCAGCAACAACCAAGAACGATGGATTTAAGAACTCAACACCTCTCCCTGCAGTGCAACACGGTGGTCAGGAACAACCAGAGACGAGGAAGCTATTGAATCCAATCTTCTTGTAGTGTGACGCGATGGTCAACAACAACCAAGAACGATGGATTTAAAAATCCTAAACCTCTCCCTGCAGTGCGACACGATGGTCAGCAGCAACCAAAGACGAGGAATCTATTGAATCCAATCTCCTTGCAGTGCGACACGATGGTCAGCAGCAACCAAGGACGATGGATTTGGAAACCCTAAACCCCTCTATGTAGTGTGACACGGTGATCAGCAACAACCAGAGACGAGGAATCTATTAAACCCAATCTCCTTGCAATGCGACGCAATGGTTAGCAGCAACCAAGGACGATGGATTTGACAACCCTAAACCCCTCCCTGTAGTGCGACACGGTGGTCAACAACAACCAAAGACAAGGAATCTATTTTTTTTAATCCAATCTTCCAATAGTGCGACGCAATGGTCAGCAATAACTAGGAAGAAAAGATGCATGATAGCTAACTCCTCCCTGTAGTGCAACTCGGTGGTCAGCAACAACCATGGACGGAAGGTCTAATTGTACAACCTAAGCTACTCCCTGAAGTGCGACATGGAGGTTAGCAACAGTCAAGGACGAAGCATCTAAAGTCTAACCCCCCTTGCAGTGTGTCACGAGGATCAACACAGCCAAGGACGGGTGTCTAAACCTGCAGACTAACACTGAAGTGTGAGCAAAGCTCCACAGCAACAGCGCTAGTAAAAAACAAAATACAAACTAACATTGAGGTGCGAGCAAAGCTCCACAACAACAGTGTTAGCAAATTAACTACAAAATAAAACTGAGAAAACACTATAAGAAAAATTACCTGCTCTGTGGCTCGCTCTGGATTCTCTGTGCTCATTGTCTACTGCTCTCTCTAAAGCCCCAGCAACTCTGTCTCTATCTCTCTAGCAATCACAATCGCAGCAGTTCCTTCGAACTGCTGCGGCGCCCCTTTTTTTATAAGTATAAATATATTTTGATCGAAGTATATTTCGATCGAAATGTTTTTTATTTAGATATGCACGTATAATACAGATATACAATGTATAAATCCGTAATATACATACAGTTTATAATATACGGGCGTATAAATGCAACTTAGCTCATGTCCTCCTACCTCATTGAGAATTTCATATTGGAAAGGAAGAGGAAAATTGTCCCTCTTTGTGGCTGCCTTGAGGCTTGTAGTCAACACAAACCCTCCACTTACCATTCTTCTTTTTTGTGACTACCACTAGAGAAACCCACTCTGAGTCTTCAACATGATAATGAAACCTGCTTCCAATAGTCTCCTTACCTCCTTGAGCAAGGCCTCTGTTGAATTACTCCTAGCCGCCTGAGCTTTTGCACCACAGGTTAACTTCCCTCCTTGAGATTAATGTGATGTTGAACTACTATGATGCCCGTGATTTTATCATATTCATTAATGAAAAATGTGGTAAAATTACTTAGCATCAAAATATAATCTTCACGCTCCTTCCCACACAACTCACTAGAGAGAATTTGATGTAGCTTACTTTCTTCTACCAAAGATTGTATATCTAGTGGCTCCCCTTTGTTTAATGATGATGCATCAGGATTCTCCATCTTCTTAGCGTCCTTGAGAATGACCCCCATCACTTCAATGCTTCTATCACTTTCTTTGGTCATTGTTGACTCCTCCTGTGAAGTGGTTGAAGAGTCATTACTAGGAAAATCATCCATAGAGGTTTCTAGATCCATGTCACGTTTCCGACCTATCTTCATGTCATAGAGTATTTGCTTCCCTTTGGCATCCTTCATCTGGATTATGCCGATGTCCCAATCCTGCTTAGCTCTCATAGTCATAAGCCAAGGCCTCCCTATAATAATGGGATAGCCCTTCTCCTTGTGTGGCATGACAAAGATTTTTACATCCACTTTGATGTTGAACGCCCTTACCCTAACTGCATTCACAACGCTAACACATCAAACTTTGACATTATATACCATCTTATCTCCGCATGGTGCCAGCATACTCACCTCTAAACTTAAACGCTACATCATTTCCTCACTCATGATGCATATTTGTGCACCACCATTGATGTGGATATTGGAGATGTGTTTCCCTTTGATGTGAGCATCTATCAATGGTAGTATGTCATCTAGATTCCTCATAGAGATATCCCCAGCTGTCTTTGGTTTCAGCCATCTCATGCTAACCATCTGTGTCCATTATCTCCTCACCCTAGGTGCTAGAACTCAGGTCACGTGATCTTTGGGCCCTGCACAAAAACTTCTTGAACCAAATCATATGGTTTAGGAAATTCACCCAGAGAAAAATCTACAATGTCAATTTTATGTCGTTGTGTAAGCCCATATATGAACTTAAGATCTGGTGGAGTGTTGGGAAACTTGGGTACCTTAGAAGAGAAGAAGAGTAGAGCGTCCACAAAAAAGAGTGTAAACCAAGGAAGACCTTTAAAAGCTATTCTGAAATAAGGGCCAGACACTTACTCTGACTCAATCTCTGAAATATTCTTTTTTTTTACTCAATCAAGAACTAGGACCTCACTCAAGTTCAAGCATATTTTTACCTTCTTTAAGGCTAACTAGTACAAAGCCCAAATTTATTTAGATCCTAACAAGGAGTTTGTCATAAGGGTAGATGACCATACCATTGAATTTGAAGAGGATGTTACGGTGAACAAACAAGACACCTTCAATATGGACCAAATGGGATGCAATACCTCAAAATATAAGATCCTGATTCAGTAGACAGATGGGAACAAGAGGTTGCCACTCTAATTCCAAACAACGCTATGAAGGAAGGAGTGTATTTTCTAGAATTAGAAGGATATGATTTGATAAATACTAAACCTCTGAAGCACATACCCACTGACAACCCTAGGTTTGGAGTCTATTGTTGGGAAGCCAACAATGTCACGAACTTGATCTGGACTACTCATGCTAGACCAAGGCAGTTGATACCCTTGAAAATCCTGTATATTTTCAAGATCAAGGAGAAAGTCTTAGAAAAACTTCCTGTCCACATCTTTAGGGATTAATATAACAATAGTTTTGTTATGATGACTCCGCTAAATAGAACAAGTACCAGGGGCATTTGATTTGTGAATTTATTACGAGAACAATACCTAAAATCAAACAGTACTTAAGGCCAAATGATGGAGCATATGATAGCATGGTCAATCAAAGGGGAAGTACAGCCAAAGACAGTCATCTCAAGGATGGAAACACGGGCCAAAATACAGAAACCACCTTTTATTAGGAAAGAACGAGTGACACTAGGACAAGAAGTGATCCACATGAGTCACACTTACCAAACAGCTCGTTTGAAGGCCTAATGGGAGAAACACCACCAAAGAGGGCAGGTGTGGAACACAAGTGTAGAGTCACACTAGCATATTTTCAAAAGTGGATACAAAAGTATAGTGGATCTAGGAATCCATAAGACCACTTAGCAGGCTTCATACAAGTTCTGAGGGCTAAACACATAATCGACTTCCACACACAATTTGAGGGGTTTGGAATGACCTTAGAGGAAAAATCTTTCACCTGGTTCAAGACCATACTTCTTGGATCAAAAACCAATCTGCCAACTTTGGCAATGAGGTTTGTTGCTGCTTGCTCAAAAATGGTAATCAAGCACAATATTGTGGCCCAAATCTACAACTTTAAACAAAAACAAGGAGAAACGATAAGAGATTTGTGTGAGTCAAATGAGTCAATACATTGATAGATTTTTGGAGTTAGAAATTCCAACCAAGGAGTGACTTGTTTCACTATTTTTAGAGGGATTGCTGAATAAGGATCTACATGCTATTTTGTATAGCAAAAAACACATGACTTGGGAAGCATGCAGCCTAAACGCTATAGACTTGACAAATAATTGCAAGATTTTTTAATGAGGAAAGCATTGCTAAAGACTCACATAGTGAGCGATCTACATGCATTGTGCTTGCACAATTAGGACCAAATGTGGCATCTCCTGCCAACACTATAGAAGACATGCTTAAATGCGTGAACTACATCTATTGTGCCAACACAATTAGGACCAACTGTGGCAGCTCCTGCCAACACTATAGAAGACATGCCAAAAAGCATGAACAACATGATGACCATCATGAAAAGGGTGCCAATGAGAAGGCCAAGATAGGGATCAACTCACCTATGGGACAATGCAGACCATTGAAATGGTATGCCATTGAAGGAAAATGGACAAACCATGAGATAAATGAGTGCTATTATAAGCCCAAATATGATGGTATGTGCCAAAAAGACCGCACTGACAACCCATGTATAGACACCGACCAAATGTGGCACCAATGCAAAGATCACCCATGAATACGGAGAGATTGCAACCACTACTAGACTAAAAGCCACCACTCCCAGGGAATAATGTTATAAGTACATATTGCATGAGGGACAGGTGGATGAGCAGGCTCTAGTACCCGTTACACCATACCCCAAAATGAGTTTGTACCAATGGGATAGAGGAAGAATTGTATCGACCCTGATTGCGATAGGGCTAGTGTATCAAGCACCTTTGGATAGATAACTTGTTTACTTCATTGCAAACCAGCAACCTAAATCAAAAATAAAAAAATTCCAAAACTGCGGAGGGATGACCATTGGAAAAATGATTGCCCTGAACTAAATAAGAATGCAACACCTATAGAGGCTTATTGTGGAACATGTGGTCGCAAGGATGGACAGCTTCCTGAAGGTTGTCCTAGATAGTAATCTTATAAATAAATGAAAAAACACCATAAATATAGTTGGAGTTATGTCCAGCATTTCATATCACAGGCTGTAGTGAATGGTGCTCTCTCTCTCTCTCTCTCTCTCTCTCTCTCTCTCTCTCTCTCTCTCTCTCTCTCTCTCTCTCTCTCTCTCTCTCTCTCTCTCTCTCTCTCTCTCTCTCTCTCTCTCTCTCTCTCTCTCTCTCTCTCTCTCTCTCTCTCTCTCTCTCTCTCTCTCTCTCTCTCTCTCTCTGAGGTCGCAAACCCTAACACCTCAGGCTGTCCTCCCCTGGGCGAGGGGCAGCCCTGTGCGGGGCTTTTGAACCTAGTCCTTCCCTACACAAGCCTCTAGATGAACCAACCTAGCCCTGCTCCGCATCATGCCTTCGGCAGTGTGCCATGGTGCAAGCGTTCTCTTGCTTTTTGCAACCCGCTCGGGCCTGCTCACACAGTGAGAGGCTCTCACCACAAGATTCTACCCTCTACAGAGCCCCTTTTTCATTCTTCTCTTTGCCAGTTGCAGCAATGTGACAAAAATGCATACATGGGGCCTGCTCGCATAGTGAGAGGCTCTCAACATAATGCTAGTATAGCCAGCTGCTCTGGTCGCGAGGCCTCATTTGATGACTCCGATTGAAAAACCAAAAGCACAACATCCCACGGGTTACAGAGAGCCAAACTTCTAGGGTTTTTACACTGTTCACACAGCACCTAAAGATTTACCCACTGAGTCATGTCTTCACGCCAACCCCTAGCACACGCAAGAGTTTTCTTGTTGCGGCAGCTGCACCCAGGAAGGATCCCGTTGCTCGCCAAGACATGAGGATCATAGCCCTGGAGGCTCATATCCAAGAACTTGTTTTGGAGAATGATGCACTCAAAAAACGTTTAATAAGCTCGAGGATGCGGCAAAGGAGAACGCAACTCTACTTGCAAAAAACACGAAGTCGAAGCTTCTCTCAATGAGACTGTCAAGGCGGCTCAACAAGAAGCAAATGTGGCAACGCATAAGAAGATTGATAGCAAAATCCATGCAGTCTTACAAGAATGTCGGATACAAGATTCACTAGCCCTCAAGATCAGAATTGGAGGACTCTCTTCACCATGGTGCACCGAGGAGGACACCCTCAAAGAAGCCATCACCAAGCTTAATGAAACTCTTCAACCAATCAACATCGAGCCCGACATTGTCTCCTAGATCAATGACATACATAGGCATATACCACCTGGCCAATGTATCCTCACTTTCAAAAACAAAGACGAATGGACAAGGCTACTATGCCAATCCTACCGCCTCAAGGGGACAAAGCTTTGGATTGCCAAGGAATTGACTACAAACTAACTCAAGCTTAAAGTAAGCGAGCTCAAAAAGGTGCATGATGCACGTAAACAAGGTAAATGGGCAGTCTATCGTGGTGGTAAATCCATCATTCAAGAGTTTCAAACTCCCAAGCCAGCTCCCCCTCCGCCTGACCCCCCTTAGGGTTTTTTTCTTGATCTTATCCTTTTTTTCCTTCCCCCTTGATGGACCCTTAGTCCCTAACTGATATGTATCCAACACCTTCACTCCAAAAGAACAGATGTAATGTTTTGTTTTGGTCCCACTGTCATATCTAACCTGCATGGACAATAATTCATCTCTCTCTCTCTCTCTCTCTCTCTCTCTCTCTCTCTCTCTCTCTCTCTCTCTCTCTCTCTCTCTCTCTCTCTCTCTCACACACACACACACACACACACACACACACACACACACACACACACACATAATGCATGCAGGACATCCATAACAAATTATTGATGTATTTTTTAGCTCAATGTACTTCATTAATGCAATGCAAATGTGGAAATCCTTTGTGTAATGCGCCAACATCTTGAGGAATGGCATGTTGACTTTGTCTCTTATATTCACACACATTCAGAGAATGGGTCTCTCTCTCTCTCTCTCTCTCTCTCTCTCTCTCTCTCTCTCTCTCTCTCTCTCTCTCTCTCTCTCTCACACACACACACACACACACACACACACATGCACGATACATGTAAGGTTTTCTTTTAAGTTACCCAATGCATGATACATGGATACCCTCTCCTTCCTTGAAAAATTTAAGCTGCATTATATTATAGTATAGACTATAATGGGGGAAGGGATTCCGGCCCCTCCCCCTGGACATGTGTCAACACAAGTTGCATCTAGAAATTTTCAGACCAGTGTACCCTGTCCTGCATAAAAGGCAAGAGCAATCACACAATGCAGGGGGGAGAGAGAGAGAGAGAGAGAGAGAGAGAGAGAGAGAGAGAGAGAGAGAGAGAGAGAGAGAGAGGTTGCACCTTCGATGGTAGATTTTGGACCATTGTACCTTGTGCACAACCACGCTTCACAAGCCCTCAACAACCCATGAAAAATAATATACTCCAACACTGGTTTACAAGGCACATAGCTATGATGATTAAGGGTTCAAGCCCCGCTACAAGGTAGCACATGCGAGAGCAGTCACACAGTGCGTGCACATGTGAGAGAGAGAGAGAGAGAGAGAGAGAGAGAGAGAGAGAGAGAGAGAGAGGTGCCAGTATGCACTTCTTCTCAATTGACTCATCCGCACGACAGATTTGGACCTCCATGTTCGAGGTCTTCTTAGAAATCCACGTATAAAAGAACTAATATTTAATAATTATGAGGGTCTTTTCCAAAGCTTATTAGGCCTAGATGCGCAACCATTGAAACACTTAAACTAGCAACCCAATTTGGAGAAGATCGTAGCTAGCATCTTACTATAACAGCCTCTAATTAACATGTGCACATTGAAGGCATGTAGCATTACACAACAACACAACATGCTCATATGGGCAAAAGAATTCTTGATGACATTGTTAGACTGTGGTTGTTGAAAGAAAACATCATAATTAGCACCACCTTGGTCAACATGTAGCATTAAATTTGGTGCACCTCATAAAGCACAAAAAGTGTGTGAGGAGCCTCCTAATTGGGATGTCGTCTCTTGGAATGTACGTAGGTTATGTCCAACTAGGGTAGGGCCAAGAATCTCTGTGCTATTTTTGACAAATGTGAATCGAGGGTGTCTCTCCAAACACACTCACATTTGCTTACATCTTAAAGGAAAACATGGCAAGGTAAAGGGGGAGCTCTATGATGAGATGTTTGTATCTGGGGCTCTATAATGGGGGAAGGAAAAGGGTCAAGGTCATGAAGCTTTGAACTATTTTCAGAAAATGTAGAGAGAGCGCATCTCTCTAAATGCAGTCACACGGACACTTGCACCTTGAAGGCATGTGGCATTACACAAGATGTTGATACAGGTAAAATAATTCACAATGATACTATTAGACTCAGGTTGTTGAAAGAAAACTTCATGCTTAGCACCGCCTTGGTCGACATGTATCAATAAATGTGGTGCACTTCATAAAGCACAAAAAGTGTGTGAGGAGATTCCTAACCAGGATGTCGTCTCTTGGAATGCACTATTTGCGGGATATGTCCAGCTTGGGCAGGGACAAGAAGCTCTATGCTATTTTTGGTAGATGTGAAGTGTGGATGTCTCACCAGATGCAATCACATTCCTTGCATCTTGAAGGCAAACATGGCAAGGTGAAGGGGGAGATCTACAATGAGACGTCTATACCTCGGGCTCTATAATGGGGGAAGGAAAGGAAAGGGTCAGGTTCATGAAGCTCTGGATTATTGTCAACAGATGCAGAGAGAGGGCGTCTCTTCAAACACAATCGTGTACACTTGCACCTTGAAGGCACAGAGCTTCATGTCTGGGATGTTGTATCTTGGAATGTAGTGATTGGAGGATATGTCCACCAACCTGGGCAGGGCCAAGAATCTCTGTCTTGTTTTTGATAGGTGCAAAGTGGGGGTGTCTCTCCAGATGCAATCATATTCACTTGCATATTGAAGGCAAACATGGCAAGGCGAAGGGGCAGATCTACGATGAAATGTATGTAGCTTGGGCTCCAAGGCACGGCGTGACAACGAGACGGACACATGCTAAGAAGAAGAAATTGTACCAAGGCAATAGGATGCATGTTGATATTCATGATAGTGGGTTGTTTGAAAAGAACACGCTATCTATACAATATACATATCCAATCGTGTTCTGTGCAACCTTGGCGACACAAACAGATAGTACATGCACAAAGAGAGAGAGGGAGAGAGGCCGCCTTCGGCCATGCTAGTTATATATTGTATAAAAGAAGTCAATTGATTTTGAAGAAATATTTTTCAGGTTTGTAAAACACCCATCATTCTCTTCAGTGATAAATCCAATCCAGTCTTCGGGAAAAATCATTTTCCAAACATACAAAATTTTGTTCCTTGATTTTGTGAAGAGGAAATTTAAAAAATTAGGTTATATTTTATGGGTTTTTACACTATGCTTCTCTATTTTGTAGCGGGATTTCTCCTTTTCCCTTGCTCTCAACTGGCATTTTTGAAATTGAAAACGGCACGATATTAAGTTTAGACAAAAGTAAAAGTAGAAAGCCCATCACTTTTCTCTCCGAGTCTAAGAGCATCTTTTTTTTTTCAAAACTCCCAATTTGTGAGTGGATTGTATTAAGCACAACATAAAATTAAAGAAACAGCCTCAAGCTCAAGCCCAGCCTTTGAAGGTGCTAAAAGTTACACAATGGATGTCTACCGCCCTCTCACCGAGGCTAAAACTAACCAGTGAACTATAGTCCTAGGCTACGAGCATCTTACTACATTTTGGTTTAAACAAATGGTTTCCAAAATTTGCCCGGCCTATTGAAGACTTCATAATCTCTTAGAAGAATTAAATCAAACCACAAATGTACAGTCATGAACATCAATGAAATACCTTCCAAGAGAGACTAGCCGTGGAGCTTACCAATGTGTAGTTTTCCTTAGTGACTTCAATAAACTAGGGTTTAGTGTATTTTTTATTAGATGAAATTGGAAATTCTTTGCTATAGTTCAAACTTGGCTTGAAGAAACTTGGTAATTTTTTACAAGTTAGTGTAAAATCTTATAATTTGACCTAAAAATCAAAAAACTTCCAAACCTACCCTTTTTTCTCTAGTTAGAATAAATGTTTTTGGTAATCCCTAAGGTCTGGAGGTTGGAGGAGTTCCAATGTTTGAGCGAATCTTTCCAAGCAATTTGATTATCCGGCGAGACCACCAAATTTATGATAAAATGGATTATAAGAGCAAAGCATTGCTATGTTGGATCTAGGACAAAAGGAAATTGAATTTCCTAGTAAAACAACCCACTATCTAGCCAATAATTTACTCATAAGGGACACAACACGACAATGGCATCCTTAATCTACCATATTACAAAACATCCCACCTAAAAAAGTGACACACTATCCCATAGATCATGGCCCATTTCTTGCAATTCTTGAAATCCTTCTTTGTAGAACGTTACTTGATTTTTCACTATAAACAACACAATATCTCAAAATGACATGCTAGCACTTTTTCTCCATCCATGCAATAGAATCTACTAAATAGTATCCCAATAATTAGACATTTGCAATGTCAAAATACTATCGCACCACCAAGAAAAATAACCACAAAAAAAAAAAAAAAGCTCAAAGAAAACACTTCACATCCTTTGATCTATATGGTCACAAAATTATTCATTAAACTGGAAGTTGTACAACTACCAAAAAAAAAAAATGTCTAGCAACTTTAATCATGAGTATTATAATATAGAGATAGTGTAGTTGAATGCAATCAAGCACATAACAAAAATGCCACATTATCTTTAGAGATGAATGCTCCTAGACAAGGTGCAAGCATACACCCTAGATCCTCACAATGCTTGGTACAATTCAACTTTTGTCGATGCACTTGGTGTACGAACTATCATTTGAGGACTCAAGCCTAAAAATTCTAAAAGGAAACATAACAGACACTTGCTTTCCTTGTGCTAGGAATACTAGAAAGTGAACCTTGGAAAATCTAAAAGAGTCATTAAATAAGCCACCCCTCTTCCATTTAGCTCAGCATGCTAGCGTAGAAGACATGGGACTCATTGCATACATAAATCACTTCATTAACTAGGCTCGCTTGCATCATCCTATCAACTTCAAACCTATCAAGAGATTCCTTTGTGAGTTTATACCTCCATTTGACAACCTTTCATCTTCATACTTTGGACAAAAATTGATTGGCACACCACTAATAGATTGCACACCTTGGGACTACCATCAAAATGCCTCAAGCTACTCCTAAAGGGCCAAAAATCATTTCACAAATGTCCTAAGTGTGAGTATTTGTAGTCTTGCAAAACCAAACAGAATTTTTTACAAAGCTCCTTGGACGTCAACAACATCAAGGATATTTTCTTCGTTGCCAAAATCCTGGAGCCGCATCACCTAGCTTGGCATTGGTTGCTACAAAATCATTGATGACCACATCTTGTTCCCTCGTTGGGATATTTTAACAATGAAAGTCTTTTTTTTGCTTGGTCTAGCTTATTTTTTGCACATTCTAGCTTATTTGCACTTGATTCTTTCTTGAAAAGGGTGTGACTATATCAATAAACTTTGCAAATTCATTCTCTCCAACAAGACTGTTCTTGTCAGATTTGAAATCGATGAGCTTCTCCATGATGGTGTCTTTTGTTGCACCTTAATCCAAGTGCTTTTCAATGGTAAACGGTGAATAAGTAGCATACTTTGTCCACATTTTAGTGCCACACGCCTGGTCCATTTGAAAGAATTGAGATTTTTGATATACAGGTGGCAACTCAAAGGTAAGATAACCATCATATTGTTTAAGAAGCTTTCTCACTTGCATAATATCTTCTACCTCTTCAAGTGCCACCAATTTTACTCTCAATTGCAAAGCTAGATGTGCACTAAAGACTTTGAAACTTTTTTTTGTAGATGTCTCCAAAGAGCTCAACAATTCCAAAGAGCTCAACAAGACATTGTAGAACTAATGAGATTCAAGATTTTGCCATTTTACTTCCTCTCCCAACCTTTTTTAATACACTCAAGTTTGACTTATGTGCTTGACAGAGTAAGTGGATGAAATGTAAAAGCCTTGTCATTTATCTCAAAATATTTCTTCTCGTATCTTCAGCCACCATTGCTTAAACCTTGACATTTTCCTCTCCCAACCACAATCCATTGCAACTCTCATCACCACAATCATAGAGCATTGAGAATCACTTATTAACCCCATACATAGCACATCACATGTATCTTTGATCTCATATGTCATATTTTACCTTTGAGGATGATTATATTCTCATTCTCTCTCTCTCTCTCTCTCTCTCTCTCTCTCTCTCTCTCTCTCGCGGGGGCCTAAAGGGCTCCTTTTTCTTTCTCCACAGAGATGAAAATTTTATTGAAGGCTAGTTTTTGTGTTTGTAGTGTGAATCTTTAGAGGACAAACATGGTGGCAAATTCCTACCATGGGCATCAATTGCCAGCTTTGCAAATGATCACCTTGTTTTCTTCTATGCATTTAACACCAAGAGTTTGAGACTAATTCTCAAATTGACTCTAAATTCTCAAACTCCTAGGTATTTCTTTAGTCACTTTGAACTACTAGCATCACCGTAGGGTAGACTTGGGAGTGGGCCTTTGAATTGGATTATTCTTGATTTGGTAAACTTTGGTACTTTGAGTTCATTCATAGTCATAGTTATGCCATCTATCACTCCCCCAACCCGAGAGAGAGAGAGAGAGAGAGAGAGAGAGAGAGGTGTGCAATTCTCTAGGTGGATTGAAGTGATGAAGAGTCACGAGATGATACTTTAGCACACTACATCAATTCGTCGTTCAAAGAGTACAAGTTGCTCCTTCATATAGGAGTGCGAGAGATTACTTTGGAGACATCATATGTGAAATCATAGGTAGGCTTGGTAGGTGAAGAAAATCGTGGATTCTTGGTAGGTGCATATCCTAATATGGGAGGCATGAGTGAGCATCATGGGTGATGTGTCATAGGACGATAAGGGGTGGTGCCCATGAGTAGGGTTAACCTAACAAACTCCCCATTACACCGAATCATGGGTACTTCCAAGCTATATGATTCACTGATTCATCATAGTGGGTCAACATGATTCATCACAATGGCACAATGTGATCGCTTTGATTCATCTAGGCTATGTGATGCATTGATTCATCATAGTGGCTAAACATGAGTCAACACTTCCTTAACCTAGATAACTAGAGTACATCAGTAACAAATAGACATGATCCCGTCAATGTAGAAGGTTCATCATCATCATGGTCTTCTTGCTGAACTAGGTTGACTCTTCCTTTTCCCTTGAATCTTGGAATGTCATGGGTCTTATCCCTTGGTCTTGAATCTTGTTGTTAGTCCTTCTTGACGCAGCTAAATCGTGCATGTCTTGTCTTGTTGCAAATGTTACAAGGGTTGATTGAGTAACAACCTTTTGTTGCATGGTTGGAACTTCCACACTTTTGCCACTTGCTGCTTGATGAAGCAATGTA
This sequence comes from Adiantum capillus-veneris, assembly GCF_014529385.1. Lineage (NCBI taxonomy): Eukaryota > Viridiplantae > Streptophyta > Polypodiopsida > Polypodiales > Pteridaceae > Adiantum > Adiantum capillus-veneris. The sequence goes on along the minus strand of NC_140934.1, from coordinate 54,125,683 downwards.
AGCTCCACTTGGCTCCTTCTTTGGATCCCTCCTCTTCTCATGGTCTTGGAGTTAGTTGATTGTGAATTTCAATCTCGGTGTAGGGTCCTTCTCCATGAGAACAGTGAGAATTTGTCCATAGATATTGTCAGGCATAGCCTTAAGTAGGATTGCCACTTGATCTTCTTCTTCAACCGGACTCTTGATGTAGGCGAGCCGAGACAAGTTCTCTTCAAGCAGTTCACAAGTGATGCCGCATCCTCAATTGGTTTCATGATGATTCCATAGTGTTGCATCTTCAATGAGACCTTGGATCTCTTGGCCTTGGCACCAAAATGCCTTTCCAAAATGGTCCAAGCCTCTAAGGCTAAGATGCCTTCATCCAAATAATGGATGTAATTTCTATCAAGAGAGGTAAGGATTATGCCAAAAGCTTGCTTATTCTTATCTTGATACTTGACTAGACTCATCCTATTCTCCACTCTTCATTTACTCCTAATGGTTTGACAACTAGCCAACTACATTTAAAAACAAACACATGCACATGAAGTTCTTTCTCAAATTTGCTCAGTTTTTATTTTTCTCGGATAACTTTGCTCGGTGATTGGTAAGACTCGAAGGTTGGTGGGCTCCTACAAAAGGATTTGACATCATCTACCCTTCTTTAGGAATTATTTTCACCATATGCAGGTCAAATTTCTATGAGTATCATAGAAAGGAGTGTGCCCTTCTATAAAATACGGTACTTACAATGGAAGGGGAGTACATTAAGATGTCCATCCACATTAGAACGCACGGATATGGCAGAGCATGAAAATGGAAAATTAATTATGTGTAAAATAGAAGTCTCTTCTAGTTTTTGTGCATTTAAACATCTAGTGGAGAATGTTTGGAGCTACATTAAGCTTGTAAGTAGAAACTCTACTTATATTGTTCACCAAACATGCTGCCTTCTAATATTCTTCAGCAAAAACATCACTAAGTTGCAAACATGGTACTTCCCAATACCTAGCCTATCTATTGAAAGAATAGGGAGCCCTTCAAATCGGGAAGGCTAGCAATCCAATGGTCGCCTCTCTCTCTCTCTCTCTCTCTCTCTCTCTCTCTCTCTCTCTCTCTCTCTCTCTCTCTCTCTCTCTCTCTCTCTCTCTCTCTCTCTCTCTCTCTCTCTCTCTCTCTCTCTCTCTCTCCACGTGATAATTTAAGTAAAATCGTAACATAATGATCGTATGTAACTATCTGTATGTGTGTATCCTCAACGCTATCTCACACGGGATTTTTTAGGAGGGGATCAATGGCCAATTTTAAATTGGGGGAGTGGGGGCATCGCAGGCCGTCGATCTTGCGATGTTGCCCGTATTTACCAATCAGCCTGAATTTACTAAACTAACCCAAATTTATCAAGAACATGTCTCCCAATGCTCTCAAGAAATATGCGCACGCAAAGTGGTTAAGGTGATAGGCTCGCAATGGTGACATCTTGGGTTTGAGTTGGGGGGGGGGGGGGGGGGGGGGGGGGTGCAGGCCACCCGAATTTACAAGCGCCACCCAAAATTACAAGTTTTGGTGCACCCAAATTTACCCGTTTTCTCGAATGTACAAGAAGCGGATCAGATGGCTCAGATTGCACCTAATCCCCGTAATAAACGAGGGCCATTGATACCCTCCTAAAATGCCCATGTGAGATAGTGAGGAGGTGTGTGTATGATACCACGCTCCCTCTCCCAACCTCGTCGCATGAGTTGCCCGTCCTAGTCCTCAACCGGTTACCAACAAGTAACGTAGAGAGAAAAAATGCAAGCATATCACCTTGTAAGCAGTGTTTGGACCTTGAGAGCTGCAAGATAATCGTCTCGAATGTGATTCTCACTAAAACAGAGCACGGCCTCCCTTTGAACGCCTTTTGCTTGAGAAGTTGACATGCTCTTCCCAAGTAATCATTTTGGCCATCATTTGGCCAATGGAAACCGTGTGACTAGGTAGCCTCATGCGACCAAGCTCTTACGAATCCAATGATCGTCATCTCTCTCTCTCTCTCTCTCTCTCTCTCTCTCTCTCTCTCTCTCTCTCTCTCTCATATATACATATATATATATATATATATATATATATATATATATATATATATATATACATATATATGTATGTATGTATGTATATATATATATATACTCTTGACCACATTTTGACACTCAGAGCCATTATTGAGGAGGGCAGACCACATGGGAGACAGATCTGTTGTAGCTTTGTGGACTTCCACAAAGCATTCAACAAAGTGCCCAAAGCTAGATTAATACGCAGAATACACGAGATGGGAGTACCCATAGAGCTGATTTGGGGGATCATGGCATTATACAGGTCAGTAATGGGACATGTACGCACTCAAGGGTGGTTATCTACATTAGTTCACTCCACTATCGGGTGAAGCAAGGCTGCTAGCTCTCTCCTACTCTATTTGGCATGTATATGTATGAGGTTTCTAACTATATTGAGAGAGAGGGTGACTGAGGTGCATAGCTAGCAAGGACATGGATTCCACTATATTGTATGCTGATGATATTGTGTTGATCTCCAAACTCTGACTCTCTGAAGGGGATGCAACGTCACTTAGATGCTTTGGATAGGCTTGCCCACGAAAGTGGTTTGTCTGTCAACCTTGGTAAAACCAAGGTTATGGTGTTTAACACCTCCCCACAATGGACTAGGAGATTAGCACTCGCATTCACATACCGCCATGAGACAATGGAGTATATAGATGCTTACACCTACCTTGGGGTGGTTTTTAGTGGATCAACATTTTCATTGAGCAGAGCAGCAAAGACTAGACTGACCAAAGCACATGCAGCATTAGGTGGATTGAAGAGTATGTGTTCTTAGATATTCAGTTTCAAGATCCTCGGACAAAGCTCTGGCTTTTTGACACTCTGGTGGCTTCCACATTTCTCTATGGAGTTCAGATATGGGGGCCTTCATTGGATCAGTATGGAAGGTTGGGCCGCGCTGATGGATGGAAAGACATGGAGAAGCCTCTAGTCTCTATGATCTCGTGACTTATTAGAGCCAAGACTTCAGTACCACATGACATTATTCGAGCAAATCTAGCTACCCCCCCCCCCCTCTCTCGTGGTCGAGGTGCTTACTAGATCAATCTCCTTTATACACCGCTTGTGGGACCTCTCCAAAGACAGATATGCATGCCTAGCACTTGAGCTCTCTCGACAGTTAGCTTTGCAGGGAGATACAACATGTTGGTATGGGGAGATGACATCATGGTTTCAAGTACATGGGTTCAGCATGGACAACTTTTCCCCCATCTAGTACTCATTGGATGCACCCTCTCTAACTCTTACACAGTCCAAGATCACCAAACTCATCCACCAGGACCTAACTCAGCTAGATACTAGGAGAGCTTGGATACATCCGGCACAAGAGTTGGGCATGAAGATGGCTTTCTATAGAGAGCATCTTATCCAACTTACTAAGGATGGTTTTTTTATGAGACCCAGATACATGGACACCCACTTATCTCACACGATAAAATGTGCTATTGGCCAGATAAGCACATCTTCACACCAGTTTTGGATCGAGACGGGTAGATACAACGGAATACTAGTAGAGGCAAGGACATGTCCCCTATGTCACATGGAGCCTGAGACAGAGTTGTACTACACTTGCCACTGCCCAGTTTACTATGAGAGATGAGGCCGCTTTCACTGCTTGTTCAGAGAGGGCTTTGGACCACTCTCTAGAGTTATGGGGTATGAGGACCAGGGATGTCTCGGTCTATTTTTTCTCAAGCTACACAAACACAGAGAGAGTTCAATGAGAGGAGAGGTAGACAATCTCAAAGACGGATCATAGATTTCTTTAGAGCGAACATTGGGCAGCCGGAGAAGTAGCTACCACAACAAAGCTCACATTCTCCTCACACCAAGTCATGTTGATTGATCAAGAGACCGAGCTAGGGATATCCAAACGTCCACGATTGTGGAGGACTACACAGCATCGACAGACGCTCCATCAGAGGACTCGGATCACTTTGTCCCAACATGCACAACATCCGACTACATTACTGACCATGGAGGAGATTGATGATATCATCAGCGATAGATAATGGATCTCTTGTGATTTAGCTCTTTTGAGGATTTTTGTAACAAACTTGGACACTCCAAGTCTAGATTCTGTCAAAACACAACAGAGATTCACTTCAAAAACAGTTCACAATTTCAAGAGTCTACACGGCCCGGTGTAGCTCCGTACCAAGGGAGATTAGCCCCAAAGACTGGCGTCCCTTTTGTAATTCTTTTATATTAATATGTGAGCAAAGTACAACTTCCCACAGGTGCTCTCCCTCAGACTCTGCGTCTAGATGACCTGATTAGTGAGCCCCCTTGGGTCACTTTTAAAGGTTACAAGGGATGCTAAAAGCAGAGCCCCAAAAGCATGAAACTCAAAAGCAATTGTCCCAAAAGCAACTATTTCCAAATCTTCCAGTAAAGGCATCCAGCACAATTAACGGATTTTTGTACTGTTAGGAGATAGGATGTAGCTAAATAGATTTTTGAGTAGCTTACTTAATGGAAAGAGAGAAATTATCACACACGAGAGATTATAGAGTAGAGAGAGAGAGAGCACACACGATAAACGTGGTTCACCCAATGTGGGCTACATCCACGGGAAAGCAGACACTCAATGGCTTTAGTACTTCAAACAAGTAGGTTACAAAGGGATTATACCCTTAATAGAGCTGCCACCTTGCTTCACTCTCACCACCTCACACCCACCTTGTTGCATCAACTTCACACTACAAAATGAGTGTAGAAATGGCCTCGTTTTATAGACCATAGGGGGAGAGGCAGCAGTGTGTAGCCGCCCTTGTGTAGACAAGTCCAAATGGACTCTCCAATCATGCCCATGTGTGACCGCCCTTGAGAAGACAAGTCCGCCTTTGAAATCAACCATCGGCCATTGACTATCGACCACCGGCCAGTCGGCCAAGGCCAAACGACCGACCGTTTTACAACCACTTTCTGACCGCCGTCCGACGATAATATTCCGGCAAAAAAGAAATATTACAGCGAAGTGGCCATGAAAATTTTGGTTTTCGACGAGTGATTTTTCTTCATGCACGATGGCTTCTCCTCATAATGGCGACCTTACAAGTGTGCTTTTTTAATACAAAATTCTACAAGGGGTAAATCAAGCTCCATAGTTAACACGTGCACTTCTGCCACATCAACATTTCAGCGCAAAAAAGTTGAAATCTGTACAATCTGCCACATCAGCATGTCAGCGCGAACTACAAAATTCCGTATTGCTACCACATGACACTCTACCACGTCAGCCTGTCTGTACAATTTGTGCCATGTCATGTCATCTATCTACGGGTGGTCATGCCATGTCATCAGTTTGTGACATACCACCCTCTTGAAAGAATTGTAATCGCCCTCTATTATGTCTACAAAAATAGATAGAGACCATAAACCAATTTAATAGACACTGACTCTAAGTGTACAGACGCACTAGGCACGACACATCTAGCACTTGTACAAAGACAATAGTCACATCACAAGACATCACATGACAAATCAATCAAAAAAAAAATTCATTCCAAATCTCAAACCATGACTGCTAGTAACATATTTAGTAATCGCATCTAGATCCATTCCGAACCTCACTGATGCCTGATCAATTAATCCTTACTGCGATCATGTCTATAGAGATTTAGAGGAGACCAAAATGTTGCATTCATTTCGTCTTTCAATTTCCATACCTTCCAGTAAAAGCATCCAGCACAATTTATGGATTTTCGTACAGTTCTTCCACGTCAACATGTCAATGCAAAAAAGCGGAAATCCATATTGTCTGCCACATGAACATGTCAATGTAAACTGCAAAATTTCATACTGCTACTATGTGGCACTCTGCCACATGTCCGTACAGTTTGTGCCATGTCATCCCATCTATCTGCGGGTGGTCATGCCATGTCATCAATTTTTGACATACCCATCTCTTGAAATAATTGTAATCGACCTAGATTACGCCTGTAAAAACAAACAGAGGCCATAAACCAATTCAGTAGACACTGACTCTTACCGATGCACTAGACATGACACATCTAGAACTTGTACAAAGATGACACTCACATCACACGGCATCACATGACAAATCAATCACAATAAAATTCATTACAAATCTCAGACCATGACTGTTAGCAACGTATTTAGTAACTGCATCTAGATCCATCTCGGACCTCACGAATGCTTGATCATACTAATCCTTATTGCGATCATGTCTATAGAGATTTATGAGACCGAATGTTGCAATCATTTCGTCTTTCAGTTCCTGCACTCAAACAAGTCAAATGAGAGAGGACAAATCAATCATGTTCAATTTTGGGAATTCTGTTTCATAGATTCATACAACAGAATACTGTCAGCCCAACAGTATCCCTAGAACCCAAAGGTAATATCAGTGACCTTATTGAATCGAGGTAATCTGTTGACAAAGGAGCAGAGTGACTCCCCTCTTGTGCAATCCCTCTACACCAGATTCAACCTTGCTGATTTTGGGGATCTGTCGGAGTAGACGATGCTAAATCGAATGCTTCAAGGTAAAGTTCCAAAATCTGAGGAGTATCTTCTAGGTCCTCCTCCTCCATCTACTTCGCATCTAATGTCAGATAGTTCTTAACCAAGAACCGACGAATCACTTTACCTTTTATCTTTCTTTCCTTGTGTGCCAAAGTCTATTCAGGAACGAGTATCTCCTCTCTCTCTCTCTTCCACTTCGGGTTGCTCATCACGCTCCCCATCAACTCGTACCTCACCTTTAAAAGGTTCAAGAGACTCACATGGAATGCATTGTGAATCTTCCAAGTATTGGGCAACTAAAGTTGAAAGGAGACATCATTTATCTTTCTTTTAATTTGGAAAGGGCCATAATACCTCATGCTAACCTTTGGAAAAATTTGATCCTTTCTCTTTCGTTTCCTTAGGCGTGCCTTCTCAAAATGTAAGCACCCAATCATTTTCCCTTAATTTCAAGTCTCGTCGATGTCGATCTGCTGCCTTCTTATGTCATTCTTGAGATTTCTCTAAAGCCTCGTGGACCTTGGCAAAAGCAGTGTCCAAGTGCCTCATGTACTGGTCGGCTTCAAAAATCTTATCTTTAGTGCTGAGAAAGGGTGGAAGTGGAACCTTCTGAGCACCTTCAAGTATCTCAAATGGCGCCTTCCCCGTCGAAGAGGGAACAGTGTTGTTGTAGGCAAATTCCACCAAAGGCAAAAAAAAATCCCATTGAGTCTTCTAATGAGAGATGTAAGACTTCAATAAATCCAAAACAACTAAATTTGCAATCTCAGGTTGCCCATCTGTCTGCGGGTGGAATGATGATGAGGACTACAACCTCGTGCCAATGTTCTCCCAAATAGCCCTCCAAAACAAACTCGTGAATCAAGGATCTCTGTCATAGACTATTGACTCAGGCATGCCATGTAATTGAAATATTTGTGCAATGAACACTCTCGCTAAATGGTTTGGCTTGATTGTTTTCTTCATCATGTAGCCATCCCGTATGGAATACCCTGGCACTATCTCCCCATTCTGTATCCGAGAAAAAACATCGAAAAAATACAGGTCGATGGCATACTGGTCAACCATATCCTCAAAACTTCTATGATGGATCGCAGAAATAGCCAAGATGAGGGGCTTTCGAGACAATACATTTGCCACTAAGTTTTTATGTCCCTAGACATGGACAATCTGGAAGTGAAACTGTGACAAGATGTTAGTCCACCGCATTTGCTTTTCAGAAAGCTTCTTCTATGACAAGAAGTAACGTAAACTCTGATGATCAATAAAGACCGTGAAATCGGCTTCGAGTAGATAAGTAAGAGAATGGATGACTGCCAATAAATCTGTGCTACCAATTTTTGCCTTGAAAACATTCTGCTTTCATAAGCAATCACATGGTCTTCTTGCATTAAGACCGCTCCCAGACTACGATCACAAGCATCCCAATAAACTTTGAATGGCTTTTGCAAGTTGGCAAAGCCAATATTGGTCCAGTAGTCAATTTTTCCTTAAGTGTCTGAAAGGCAGTCACCTCTGTCGGTCCCCATGAGAAAGGAACTCCTTTCTGAGTCAATAAGTGCAAAGGGGAAGGTACCTCTGCAAACTTTCGAATGAACCGCAGGTAGTAAAAACACAAGCCCAAAAAGCTTCTAATTTCATGAACATTCTTCAAGTCTGGCCAATCATGGATAGTCTCAATCTTGGCTGAGTCTATCTGTACTCTTGCTATTGAGACAATGTGTCCCATGAAGTGTATCTCTGGTAAGAAAACTTTCTTTTTTGGCATTGATAACGAATCTATGATCACGCAATGCCTGAAAGACCTATAGCAGATGGTGTCGATGCTCTACTTCATCCTAAGTTGGAGAAAATTATAATCTCATCAAAGAAAGTCCCCACAAAAGATCGATGCTCTTGAAAAATCCTATCCATCATTCGGTTGAAAGTTGTTGGAGCATTGGTAAGTCCAAAAGGAATCACCAAAAATTCATATAAACCAAAACTTTTCCAAAAAGCTGTCTTATAGACATCTCCCGGAGCAATTTTGATATGATGATATCCGCTTTTCAAATCAATCCTGCTAAAACAAGAGGATCCCTAAAGGCGGTCAAGAATATCATCGATCTTTGGAATTGAAAATATGTTCTTGATAGTGATTTTATTGAGAGATCTATAGTCAATGCACATCCTCCAAGATCCATCTTTCTTTAGTACCAATAAAACCGGAGAATAGTAGTGTGAAGTACTATGCTGGATGAGACCCTTTTCAAGAAGGCCTTTCACTTGGTTCATGATTTCTTCATTTTGGGCTCAGCTAACACGATAAGGTAACCGGTCCGATGGTGTGGTTCCAGGAATCAGATCGATATTATGGTCCTTAGGACGAGATGGGGGTAACTCGCATGGCAAGCCTTCCAAGAAACAATCAAATGATGTGTGTGCAAAAATTCTTGTCGTTCTTTGTCTAGTTCATACATGTTTGTTCGTTGTTCATCATTCAGTTCTTTCAAATAGATCGAGTAAACAAAAAGACTGGATTTCATTAATTTTGAAATGGCCAAAGCCAATACAACAGAGATGAACTCTCCCTTCAGTTTTACATCTAGTATAATTTTTTTGCCCTTCTCATTTGTCAAAGTCTCTTTTTTGGCCCAATAGTCGACCACATCGTTGTTCTTATGGTACCAAGGGATTCCTAGGAGGACGTCATACCCTTCCAAAGGCATGGTGTAAAAGTCCTTGTTCCCTAAATACCCCTGATAATGCAAAAAATGTTTAGCAATGACAGGCATAATGGCTACATCCCGTCCGGGTGCCGCTAGAATTGCCTCCGTCAGTGGCCCCATCCTCTCGAGCGTAATCTCGAGCCGCGCCGCAATTCACGTGAAATGAAATTGGCCTTGGCTCCTCCATCAAAAAAGATAAGGGCTTCCTGATTTTTCACTTTGTCCCATGCGTGGCAAAGTTCTATACTTTCATCCATCTGGCTTGGGTCGGTTCTCATGCAATCCGGTATCAGTCCTGCTTTCATTTTGCCTTTTCTACCACGCTCCTCCGCTGCTCTAGAACACTCTAGTCTATCTTCAATTTGTCCTTGTTGTGCCTTTTTGGGGCACTTTTCAGAGATGTGCCCTTGTTCCCTGCAACCAAAAAGTGTCTCTCTCTAAGAGTCAAATGGGATCGTGTATCTTTCTTTTCTTGGGGATTCTTTTTTTTCCTATTTTCATTGGTCGAGGTCTGGCTGGTCTTACGAGTCAAAATTTCATCACTGGTGTAAGTAAAGTTCTCTAAATGTATCGAGAATCCCCGTTTCGCGTGTCCCATTAGTTGTTGTATAGACTCGGACTTTTGTTCAAGGCAGTAATCTCGGATCTTTGTAGGGAGTCTGCAGAAAAACCGCTCAATCTGTTATTTAAAAGTGACCTTCTTAAATGAAGAGGTCGATAGAAAAGAATCCCAAAACCTCTTGTAATATGTGTCCAAAGAATCACCCTTGGTCAACCGAAGATGGTTCCAAGCGGTTCTTACATCTCGGTCGTACTCTTGAGTCAACCAAGAATAAATAAAGAGCCGTTTGAACTTCAACCACTTGAGCAGGGCTTCTTTCCTGAGAAGAAGAATGGACCACCATGTTCGAGCATTTCCCTTTAAAAACGATGCAGCCCTCCTGATCTTGGAGTGCTCTGAGTAATGCCCTCCAAAGAAGGCTATGTCAAACTGCTGAATGAAGGCCAAAGCCCTCGGAGCATCTCGAAAACCAGATTAGGATTCAAATTTTATTGATTGTCCACCCTGTTTAGATTCCTTTGTCTTCTTGCTCTTATCTTCGAGAAAATCGTACTGGTTGGCTCTGTAAAAGTGCTTCTTCTTCGCATAAAACATGTGATTGTCGGAGTCCGAACTGTCAGAGGATGACTCCTCCGTAGAACTATTGGAAACCAGTCGGAATCTGATCTTCTTTGCCTTTTTCTTGTTCTTTCCAAAGCTTTGCTTTTTGCTACGCTTATTGCCCTTTCCATCCTCCTCACTCGAGTCAGAAGAGGAAGAGCTAGATGAACTGTCGGAAGAAGAGGAAGAGGAACTGGGTAGTCCTTCAAAACGCGCATGTGCAAATGCAAAATAAGATTGACGGCCCAAGTAACCGGGATAGTCATTCCTCTTCTTGCGCTTCTTCAATTGCTTCTTCGATTGCTTCTTCGTGTTCAAAGGCTGACTGACCTGGGTCTGGACCACATCTTGAAGTTCTTCTTCAATAAACATCCTCGGAGTATGAGGTTTCTTGATTGCCGGATTGATTGGTGGTCCGGTGGCTTTCTGCCACTAAGTATGCACTTCAGCCATGGATTGATGGGTCAAAAATTTTGCAAATTGGGGACTTGAGCTAGCTGAATCATTTGCTTTGTGCACTCGTCAACCTGTTGTCGACATTACATCTCCAAAAGTTCATACTGTGTAGGCCGAGGTGGCCCGTACTCATCTTCTGCTAAGTAGCTTGAATTTGCAGTATTGCCTCCTCCCACCTCAGCGATTGCAGAAGAGGTCGATTGATTCTTTTCGGAATCCATCGGTGTTGTGAATAAAGGGATCGGGTTTCCCGGTAGAAGAGAAATCGGCCATGCTATGATATCACTGCAACAAACTTGGACAGCCTCAAGTCTAGATTTTGTCGCGACACAACAAAGATTCACTTCAAAAACACTTCACAATTTCAAGAGTCAACACGGCCCCGCGTAGTTCCGTGCCAAGAGAGATTGGCCACGACTGGCACCCCTTTCAGTATTTCTTTTATATTAATCTGTGAGCAAAGTACAACTTCCCGCGGGTGCTCACTCTCAGACTCTGGGTCCAAATGCTCTGAGAAGTGTCACTTATAAAGATTACAAGGGATGCTAAAAGCAGAGCCCCTAAAGCATGAAACTCAAAAGCAATTGAGTCCCAAAAGCCAATCTGCCAGTAAAAGCATCTAGGGCAATTTACAGATTTCCGTACAGTTCTACCACGTCAGCATGTCAGTGCAAAAATTTTGGAAATCCGTACTATCTGCCACGTCAACATGTCAACATGAATTGCAGAATTCCGTATTGCTGCCACGTGGCACTCTACCATGTAAGCCTATGTGTACATTTTGTGCCACGTCATCCCGTCTGTCCGCGGGTGGTCATGCCACGTCATTAGATTGTAAACCATGTTCATCTTGTGCCAACCTTTCTTTCAACTCTCACCCATTATATCTCCACACGCACGCCCACAATGTGTTGTTTTAGTCCCCAGTCACTACTATCACCCTCTACTCATATCCTACACAATTCCAGATAGCTGCTTAATTCTCATCTAGCAGTTAAGAGTTTAGTTTGCACTTTACTTCATTTTATTTTTGTACCCAAACATTGTATTAGATCCACCAAGATTGTATCAATTTGGTCCCATAGGTCATTTTGGCCTTTTGAGGCGTTTAATATAACATTTCATTTCATTTCATTTCTCTCTCGTATTGGACATCTATTGTATCAATTATCACACATTCCCCACACAATTCCAACTAGTACCACTTCTAAATTCATCTTAGTATCTCTTGTTTTGTGCTCACACATGGTATCAAGTTCACCATTATGTAACAAATTGGTCTCATAGGTCATTTTGGCCTATTGAAGACATTAATACATCATTTCATTTCATTTCTCTCTCTCTCTCTCTCTCTCTCTCTCTCTCATTTGAGTCATTCTGATAGTATATGCCTATATCGGTATGATGTGTGTGTGAACAACACTCCCTCTCCCATCCGTTCAGAGGAGTATCATCACCATAGTTGGTCCCATGGGTCGATTTTGACTCTCTCTGGACATCTCTTTACTCTTTCCTGCCGGAGTCAAGACTCACAGAATCCTTCTCAAGGCCTAAAATTGAGAGGCATAGTAAAAATTTCTTTTGAAAGAAAATTTTCCAAGCCCCCTTTCGTATGCTGTGTAACGCGATAATTTGCTATATATGACATAAATCCAAGGGTATGAACACAAAAAATGACGAGCAATTTCAAGATTCCAGCATGTCAAATGCAGAGGTTCTTTTGAAGCACCTGTTTTGCCAGGCAAAATAGCCCTCAACGAGAAAAACAGGTGTCAATTTTTGACACAGAGAATCCTTCTCCGCATTATTTCTTCCACTTAACTCAAATTCTATAATAAGACCAAGACTTCGTCTGTAAATTGCCAACTCTTGTATCATGGCAATCATTGAACTTCCAGCATTATCCGACTCCTAAGCTGGCCTGGCAAGGACAGCAGCAGAACGTCAATTATCATCAGGGTGGCACGGTTTCTTCATACCTTGAGTAAGGAAGAGTAGGCCTACAACGGTGGTAGTCGACACAGATGCTTGCCTTGTAATATAAGGCGCAGAGCAGCTGCCGCAAATTTGCAAGATATTTAAAACTCAGAGCAGCCTCAGAAATTTACAAATGGCATGGAGCTGGGAAGGGCTGGACCACACAAGCTGTGTAAAATTGATGATGGCAATGGCAAGCAATCTACAGAATGTTGCTTCAAGATCCCCTTCACAAGACATGCTATTAGCTCTCATTCTGCTTTCAACAGCAATGTTAGGCAAGCTAATTTACCCAATATTGCGCGAGCTAACCAGCCGGCCATCCCTGCAACATCATATATCATATATCTACTGCCAAATGTAAGTGTATTTCTGTTTGGATTCATCTGTCTCAGTCGATCACTGAGGCTAGCCATGTATGATGACAGACCCCTTCCATCTCTTCTGTTTGACGCTCATCCAATCTACTGGCGCCAGAAGGTCAAGAACTTTGTGCTTCACCTCAAAGCTGCTTCACCTCAAAGCAGGCCCACGCCGCCCATTACATCCCACCATTTGGAAGAGGGTTACCTTTATTCTCAAATCTGCATTCTATTGTATCTCACTTTCCATCGTGCTCCTCTTGATTAGTCCCCTCTATGGATTTATGTTGATCTGTACAAATTCAGCACATACTCTGTCTACTTTGATCGTTCGAATGTAAAGCTCCCACTGCTTGTGCTCATTTACTGGCCAATCTTGTTGCCAGTTAAAGCCCTTTTTCTTGGTATTCGTTTGAAAGTCATGGGATGCTCTGCGATGAAGCAAATGCCCATGAATGCAGCACCACTTCATGTGGGTCTAACTGCAGGAGTTATATCCATACCAGGGGAGGACCCACACACTGTCCAGAAATTGTTTGAAGGGTCTGCATCATCGTGACATTGTCCGATCAAGCATGCAACGTTCAAAACAACGTTGTCTATGCGATTTTAGATCGACATGGATCCCCAGATGTACCATGCTGCATGTGGGAAACTGTGGAGGTCAGTATGGCTGGGTCTCACAATTCTTGCAATTCTGGACATATTGAGCATAGTAGAGGTGGGAGTGTTTGGAACATCCAAGAGAACTACGGCGACGATGGAAGCATATAAGCAAGCAATACAGATGGTGGCTGTGGTAGATGAGATGCATTCACCCACTGTCTGCTCTAAAGAGACATATTTGAAAGCCTCCACATCACTTTGGTCATCTTTGCTCAGCAAGCGAAGGTACAAAAAGCATGAAAAGTCATTGCTATCTCTGATTAGATGAGAGATATTGTCTGGTTAATGATCTTGTTCTGGTTTTTGCAAGCTCGAACTACTCTCACAACAGGTACTGGCGGCATAAAGCTTCTAGGTGTGGTGTCCAAGTGATCAACCCTGTCAACATTCTGGATAAGCACTTGGAGACTGCAAGGAGGCAATTGCAGAAGCACAGCCATGTGTTTCCATAAACAATGGAAGTGATTACAGCTTACACGACATACACTGTGTGCCAGAACTTGCGAAGATGGTGTATGGATATAGAGATGGCAGCAAGGGACCATAAACTGAATCAGGGAGGTACCTGCCTGATAGAGCAAATACGTTACCTGATGGCCGAGGTGCTGGCAGCCTGCCTCTGTAGTCTACCTGCAGTGCTTGAGACACGCACCAGCAGGGCTGTTTGCAGTGGCAATGTAGGTGAAATTGAAACTGCGAGATTTCTCATTCACCAAGTCAAGGAAATGTGGAAAAAGCTGCAATAGCCTCTGTATACTTTTGCCTCGCCCAACGTTTCTGCTGCTGGCTTCCCACTTCAGCAGTACTGGCTCCAACCAAAACAAGCGACTCATGATGCAAACAAGGGCGGGGCAATTTGCCGAGGTTACTCATGGCCACGACAGGCTCCTTATACCTATTCCTGAACCAGTGCAGTACTCTGAAACTTAGCACCTGCCAAGTAATCAAGAAAATGAATACAGATGTAGAGGCTTGCTTATGGTATATGTGAACAACAGCCAGAGAGGATCTCTTTGGTCAGTTGAATCTTTTGCTTGTATTGGTATATCCAAGCCATCTCTCAGAAAATTGCTTGCTTTTTGGTGAGCCATTAGTATGTTCCACGGCCTCTTTCCCCCTCGTTCCCCTTATTCTGTATTGAACCACGAAAGAACCTGGAATGAACAAAGTAAAGTAAAATCAACAGGAGGGAGCCTTCTTATGTAGTTATGCGAGTAGAAAATGACACATGAGCTCAACCACTGATGCTGTGTTCACTGTGTGCACTAGTAGTACTTTGTGGTTGAGAAACTGAAAGTAACAACTCTTAAGGTGACCTTCTAGTTGCCTTCGCCTATTATCGAGCTTAATTTTTATGCTCGAAGTTTGTGAGCATAATGGAAGCGTGTCTCAATATGAAGACCAAGCAAAGGTTGTGAATTTGACCAGAAAGCACATTCTCATTAAGTTCCACAGAGAAAATTCGTTACCTAACGACCCCACCTGATATGCCAAGCAATGTCCTTCCTGGAATATCTCTGCTGATTTGTACTGGAACAAACCAAGACCACTCTTCTTATTGATGAGCAAGTAGCAATCAAATGGACATAGTAGGTAGAGAAACTAGCTCAAACCAACTAGCAGTCAGAAAATGGTCATCAAGATTCAAAGTGACATCACATTTTAATTGCTCCACATTTTGGCCCAGTGAATTATACTCAGCTAATAGTATTACCTAAGAGGAACGATCATCTAAGTAACATCTCATCGTTAATGGCTCCATACCCTGGCCTGGTCAATTAGTTTCAACTATTCCTCTTGCTAAGAAGGAATGAAAGACCAAAGATTTAACCAACCAAGTTAAAATTAATGTTCAATTGTGGCCACAAGCATGTCTCCATACAACAACTTCGCCCTCATGAAATTAACAAATGATAAAGTTCGGGATCTTTTGAGGCAGACATGGACAACACCAACAACCTGGGCTTGATTGCACAATAACATTCAAGCTGCTGTAGAGTTCGCTTCATCACCTTCTCCTTAGCGCCCTCTTAAAACTACAACAACAAGTGTGGCTACTCTGAGAGTCCCAACAAGAGTCCCATAAGAGCATGCTTTGGAAAAAGCAACATTCTTGCTTTGTGCAAGGTGGTACACATGGACAAGCCACCAGCTCCTGGGCAAATAATTCTTTGTTTTTTGCCTTAATGTAAAACCATACATTGGAAATGGACATTAGTTGGATCAACATCAAACTTGTGAATGTTGCCATGCTCGAGAAAAAGGCAATAAGTGAATCATGATCATGGATAAACCTGCTACTCATACTAACGATCCCGATTCAGAAGCTATGAGTCATTTCAGGCTTCTATCTAGAGTGACTCGTCCATTAGTCTTACCGATTCCAAACAAGATTTGTCTTACTGAATATGCACTTGGCCATGGCACAACTGACTTGAGACTTACATGACGGAAAGGATGCCTGCATCCAAAATGTAAACAATTTCAAGATAGTTCAAAAAGTAGATTGTCCATTTCACATGCAGATAGTATTTTAAACCATAGTCCTTGCATGAGAACCTTGTGTAGTTGAGTGTCAAAAAACTGAAAGGCTCTATGCCACTTGTGTCAGAAAGTAAGGTCCACCATGTCTTTCGAACTAGATCGCATACACACTCGCAATATCATACTGCTAGCATCTGAGGGCAAAGCGGCCTGTCCAACTCAAATGAATCCAGATTCTGTGACCCATCGTAAAACACTAATTCGCCATGACAGATCAAACACTGCTGTCCAAAAATATAGTCAAAAGCATCAAACACAGAAACCTCTCACTCTAATCCAGTGCAGAAACACCTTGTTCTAATCAAGATTCAAGACATGTTTCGTTAATAAGGACTATTTATCTGGCAAATCGACAAATAAAAGAATTCAGAGTCTCAGAAAAAGACAACTTGCCCCTTTCAATTTTTGTGTTTACTATCTTCCTCCACTTTCAAAACCATTCATATGGATTTTGAACTTACGTACTCTTAAAGGAGGAGACCAGATTGAAGACGAGTAAGGACTGTACCTCTGGTGCGTCCCCGGGGGGGGGGGGGGGGGGGGGGGGGGGGGGTCTCTTTTACTCCAAGATTTGAGGTTCAAAAGAGCAGACACAAAAAACACACCTCCACTTCAATTTTAGGCAATGGTCACACGGGGCTCTTGCAAGAACATAGGAATCAATCGCAGTTTGCATTGCTGGTGATCGGTCACAAACGGGTTGCCTTGCACTTTGCATTCTGTACAGTAGTCACCAGGTTGACAAGCTTCCACTCACGCAGCAACTCAAGGACATGGCGAGCTCCCTTGGCTCGTCGTGCTTCGAACTGCATTTGCAGTGTTTTGCCCTCCGCATTCATAAGCTAAATTTCCAATAAGGGTATTCTTTACACACCGCCATTTGAAAATGGCAGCGTATGGCCTCTTCACTTGGTAAGGGCGTGGTCACACAGGAAAAGTAGTTGGGCTATAGCCACGCAAGACTTAGTTATCAGTTATCTGAATTGATAACTATGCCTCATTCTTGGTCACACGTCAAAAAGAAGAAGTGTTAAATGAATAACTATGTCTACCCTTTGTAACTATGTGATTTTGGCATAGTTGTGAAGTCCACGGCAAAGTTGGGAGGTTGAATGAATAAGTAAGCCTTGTGTAACCATGCCGCATGCTTAGTTATGGCATAGTTGACATAGTTATCTATAACTAATAACTAAGCCTCGCACGACCATAGCCTTATTTGTAATTGATAGCTGAGCCTAATTATGCTCTCTTCAAATTAAGTGCACATTGACTTGCCATATGTCGTGGTCACACACAGTCTAATTGTAGGCATCATTGGCAAAGTTGAGGTGAAAAGAATCAACTTGGCCCCACTATCGGTGAGAAAAAGAGATAAAAAGCGTCCACACCTAGTCCTAGAGCTCAACACAGTAGTAATGTCAATTATTGCCATGTTGCAAGCAATTGTCAACTTCATAAACATAGATCTATTGGCAGCGACCATTAATTGCTTTAACATGCTCCCTTTGACTCCCTCCTGTGACCATGCATGAAGCATAGTTATCAGATACAATAATCGATAACTGCTGCAAGATCTATTTTCATAGTTCTAGTAGGTTATCGTAATTCATTTTTTATAAAAGGGAATCTACTCTTGGCCTAGATCAAGCAAAAGCAGTTAGGGTAGTTGGAGTAGTTCAAGCACAAATGTGTTGAAAGGGAGTGACTGATGAAGGGTTGTCGGAGTCATGGTGAAATGCTATCATGTTTGGAGACATTATCTATAGAGACCCTATTTAGCTAATCTTTCGCTAATGTCCTCAATTGTGTTCCTATATTGATTCTACAAATTGTAAATATAGATGAATCTCAGAGAATGTGATATAAGAAGGATTCTCCACTTAACTTTGATGTATTGTATAATGCCTATGGGAACTAAGCTTAGAAGTCATGTTTTGAAAGCCCTATGTATAAAAGCCAATTATTAGAAGGATAAGGAAGAATTCTTTTCATGTGAGCAAAGCCACATTGTAATCGACATATTTTGCAATTCTATAATCAAAATCAAGGTCCATTAAGTGCATTGTGTTTCTCTTCTCTTGTTTCATCTTTTGAGTGCATCCATTATCAATTCGATGAAGGCTCTCATTTACATTGTGTGAGCTTTAATTTGTTGTTTTAGTAATTGTAAATGCTAGTCTTTTGATAGGAGGTTGTTCCTATGCTTTAGAAGGTGATACTAGACAAAAAAAATTGCATGTTTTTGGTAATGTGTGAAACAATGGATCGCGATTCATGTACCTCCCAAAATCAAGTTTTCAATGTCCAAATCCAAATATATTCTAATAGTCCTTGCCTATAGTCTCCTAGAGTTTCAAAGCATTTTGAGCTTGTTTAGTTGAGAAACCATCGAGTGATTAGTTGGCATGAAGATTGTCCATATACTTGATGAGATTGATTGTTGATTCGTGATTACTCGTTATCAATTTGATGAAGGCTCACATTTACATTGTGTGAGATTTAATATGTTGTTTTAGTAATCGTAAATGCTAGCCTTTTGTTAGAAGGTTGTTCCCACACTTTAGAAGGTGCTGTTAGACAGTTTTTTTTGCATGTTTTGGTAATGTGTAAAACAAAGGATTGTGATTCATGTACCTCCCAAAATCAGGTTTTCAATGTCCAAATATATTCTAATAGTCCTTGCCTATAGTCTCCTAGAGTTTCAAAGCATTTTGAGCTTGTTTAGTTGAGAAACCATCAAGTGATTAGTTGGCATGAAGATTGTCCATATGCTTGATTGTTGATTCGTGATTGCTCTTGTCATCTTCTTATGTAAGTTCACTCCATTATGATCGACACTCCAATGTGTCTCCATGCCCCATCGAGGCAGCTTCCCTCAGTATTGACCTTGAGTATGTTAGTGCCAGTAGTTATGATATAGATGTTTCTCGAAACGATCCGCTAACATTGGTGCCATTGTTGGGGATTCGACTTATGATAATTGAGTGTCCTTGCATCTATAACTATGTTCATATGTACTTAAAATCTATTTAATTTTCACCAACAACACAATGGTGAAATGAGGTTTTTGTCAATTGATAGAGTTTAGGAGTCAAGAACTAGATAGATCTTTCATTTGGTGCAAAGAGTGTTTGTGATTGGAAGTAAAACAAAGCATTATAGTCACCAATTTTGGCATTGCTTTCATAGTCTTGTACAATCCACCACCATTAGCCATTTTTTCAAGTTTTGTTCATTTCATTGTATTCTTTCATGTCAAATTCTTAGGCGTAGATTAAGTAGTCGATATACCATCATTTAGGGCTGCAAAAGTCAGAGAAATACTGTTGAGAAAGCATACTTGGCAAATTAAAACCCATAAAATCTAAAAATTTTACAAAGTGTCGAGAAAGCAAGTAAACTAAACCCAAATCACACAAAAAACAAGGGGGTAGCTTTCCATATATCCTAGGAACATTTTGTTGTATTTTGTAAAAAATGATGGATCGCATTCCATAATAGTAGGGTAATGTAACTTGATAAGATTTTAGAAATACTTGAGTACATCCTATATTTTCAAGTTTGGGCTAAAAGTACCCTCGAAAGACCAATCTACAAGCAAAACAAGTTTTTGTTTCTTTGTCCAAAAATTGTTTTGAGTGGTGTTTCAAGTGCAGTTCACCAAAAGTGCTTTATGTTTTGATACACCCGGGGACCACTAAGACCTGAATTCCTTGAGACTTGACAAGGGAAAAAAAGGGATTATTTGCACTAGGTCAATGTGAGCTATTCAAGGACTATGTTGAGTGTATTGAGTGGGCTCAACCATGTCAAATCGTCCACCGCTAGGGTTTCCGACTTAACTCAAAGATATATTACATATGTAAACAATAAGAAAACTTGCAACACCTTCAATACTGGGTTTCAGAAAACAGAAAGAGATGTACCAATCATACCATGCTACATCTCAAGGTTTGGCTCATGCATCTTTAACGAGTGGTTATTCGGCTCATTGGGAGGTATACTAACCACTACATCCATCAACTCAAATGCATGTATCTAGAAGCATGAATGTAGAAAGTGATGAGAAACTAGAGAAGAAATGTCCTCTTATCAATGAAATCAACAGGAGATTCATCTAGATAAATGAAGCAATGAGAGTCCCGATGGATTTCGCTTATAGGGGCCTATATAGATTCTTGAACGGGGATCAACATAACTTGTATAAGTGTGAAGAACACAATGCTCGAGAGTTGGAGAACCACAAAAACTTCTATGTATTCACATAAACAAATGCTCAAGGCATGTAGGTTCCAATGGTAGACAAGTATAGTTGAGAGTACAAACATGTGGATCAAATTGAGTTGGAAAGATACAGTTGTATGAATACTCTAATCTCTACTTTTTACATACAACCAGTTGTGGGTGCACCAAGGATATTTGAAGATAATCTGCAAGGATTTGAGACACAAACTATGGAAAATTTGGGATTCGATGAGTCTCAAGGATACACACATGTTTCGAAGACTAAAGGTACAATATCAACAGGATCTCAAACATCAAGGATTGTAGATGGCGGGAACAATTGCTTAGCATAAGGCTAGGATTGGTAGTTCTTAGGGACGGTTACTATGGTTACTACTACAATACATAGTCGATTAGAAGTCCACCAATCAAAAGACTATAAAGAGGGCTCACTACTTCATTTTTGGGATCCCTAAGTGATTGACTCCTTGGCTAGAGATTTGTGTCTCACATCTTGGATCTCTTTACGCTCTTGTAATCCTAATTAAGCTCAAAGCATACTTGACTCACTATTGTACTTGTATATGCAGACTTGAATATACATTCCAGTTTCAATATCCATTTCTAGTGTTCTTTCTCATTTCCAATTTCAGTGTCCAGTGTCATTTCTAGTTCCAGTCTTATATTTCATTTCGAGTGTTGTCTAATCTGAAGTCCCAAAGTAACCTGAACTAACTCCTCAGGGGGTGCACTATGTAATCATGTTAATGTATAACGTGAGTTCGAAAGGAGGGGTTTTAAAATGCAAATATTTTAGGAAATTTAACAGAGATACATTAAAATAAGGGGTTTTGATATTCGATTTTGAAAAAAAAAACTCCTAAAATAAGGGGTCATTTTTTTCATTCAGACATGTTAAAAGGATTTTTATAATACCCCACGAACGCATGTTATATAGGGGGTGCTGAACGGTGAACCACCCGAGACTAACTCCAACTACCAACCTGGAATAGTTGTCTTATAGTGCAACTCATTCCATTTTGGCGATCACTGTGGCTTGAGCTAAGTTTCTCTCAAAAAATGAACTATCTCCATTTGGTGTTAGAGCTATCAAAGATCGACCATGCTGCCCAGACGAGTCTTACATGGTAGAAGGCCAACTACCAAATTCATGGATGATCTAGACCATGTCAGCACCATTGATGAAGAGTTGGAGCGAGGCTCTGATACTAAGAAGGAGCTTGGGAATGAGATAGATGTTCCTCCAAGACCAAGAACATTTAACTCGTTCCAGGAGAAGGTGTGTTGAAAGAGCAGAACAACGGACCCAGTCTCACGGATCTCACCACAGCCGGAAACATGTTGCTGACAGTGAGGCTAGTAAGCAAAGTCATAAACCAGCATGACTCAAGCCAGCAAAGTAGATGGAAGAAGACATTGTGACCAAAACTAACGATAAAAACAATTGGGAAGCTGACACAGACCACTATAGCAAAGAAGGATAGGAAACCAGCTCATAGAAGCATAACCAGTAACCACGAACATTCCACTAATCTAATTTTTTTTTTCCCAATTCTCGAAGGAGGCATGAAGGACAACCCAAATGTCCACATCTAAGCCTTTGAGTGATATGCTAAACTTAAGGATATCGACGAGGATGAATGAGGGGAATATTTTTCTTGACACTCAAAGAGGAATCTAGGAAATGGTATTACCATTACCCAACTAGCCAACTTAGGTCCTATAACAAGCTCATTAAATATTCAGACAATAGGGGAGATGATGAGGACATATTATGCAAACTAGACAAGATCAAACAAGGCGAGTTGTCGGTCAGGAGCTACGTGGAAAAAATCAAGGAGTTGACGCGACAACTGCAAGAGCCTCCACGGAAAAAAAAAAATTGAATGCGAGCCTGGTTCTTGAATGGTTTCAGAAGCAAAAATTCAAGGGAATAATAGTTTCCATCACCCACCAAAAAGTTTAATGATCTAGTGCAAAGGGCACTAAAATTGGAGCAGCAAGCCAAGAAGGAGAAGGAACACAAAAAGAGGCACACTAGTACAGTGAGTCATCTATTGAAGAGTCAAAATTCAGCACCAGTTCTAGCTGTTCATCTGAGAGTGAGTTAGATGACAAGGGCAAGGGAAAGAAAAAGGGATCATGGCCTAGAATGCTAGAGGCAATGTCAAAGAAAATTGCTGAAATAGCGAAGACAAGACCTTGAGTTAAGAAAATGGAGATTTGATGTTCAAAGTACACATCAAGAGACCATAGGTCTGATGAATGTTCACCATACACTTATTGAAAGGCCTATAGACATATTTGGAATAGCTGTGGTATCAAAATTCATCACTTCAAAAAGGGAAAAGATTTATCAATGATCGCACTGAAAAACCTAGAAGCAGTGAAAGCAGCTAGGCTTTAAGGATTTAGAAGCTACCGTCTTAGCCTTCAGGATCTCATGAGGAGTTGAAGGGGAAGCAATATCTGGACTGAATGGCTCCATGATATCTGTAATATAGAGTCTTGTTGAAGAAGTATGGCTCAGATCAAGCTTGTCGACCAAAGTTGGACCGGAGCTACTGAATTGATGAAGAATCAAACGGAGAATCCATCATAGTGTCAGACAGCAATTCGGCCAGCTAAAACAGTTGAGTGGAACTATGAAAATAGCCCATAGGAGAAATCTTCCAGTTCAGATTGTAGCTCTGGTAGTGAACAAGATGAAATATGTGTGAAAGTCTGTGAACGCATCCAATAGTTGATGATAGAACTAAATATACAAGATGCACACTACCAAGCTGCAAAGCTCATCAGACATAAAAGAAAGGCAAAAGCTGAAGCAATGGTAGTAGACCTCGCAGCCATGAGAGAGGATGAGGTTCCAGTCATTCAGATTGATTACAAGCTAAGAAAGCAATGGGAACCATTATCAGAAGTGATCGTGGATGGGAGAGTTGGTGTGAATATTCTCGATGAACATTTAAGGCAAAAAGTGGGAATCAATGATTTGAAACCAGCACCATTAAGAGTCGGAATGGTTGAGCATAGGGTAGTCTAGGCTACTGGAATGATTGAAAACATGCAAATCAAAGTTGGCAAAGAAAATTTTAAGACCAACTTCTTAGTGTTGGATGTACAGGGGAGCATATGGAATGCTTTTGGGCAGACCGCTCATAACTGCTGGAGTGGTACACAACTATGCCAGCCAAAAAGTGACAATTTAAGAAATCAGTAGGAAAATTCAAATAAAGACTCATACCACAAGATATTGGAAAAAAACATTAAGACCAAAAGAATTTTGTAAGAAATATGGAATAAAGAAGATCGAGATAATGTTTGTCTCAATGAACATCTTTCCATTAACAAAAATAGATATGAGTGATGTTTTGATGGACAAGGAGCAGGTTGAACGACAAAGAAAACAATACCCAAAATAGTTCACTGAGTTGAACCCTAGGAAATAATCAATTCAACTAGAAGGGCATCCACCACATTAGCCAGCACTAGACAAATTCGACTTTAGATCAACATAGGAAAATAGTCAAGAAAATTCTGATCAAGGGAACCCAGCAATCGATGAGACCAAAATTCAAAATGGATTACGCTTATGCTATTGGAATTTGGACTGAGAAGGAAGCTAAGTGATTTGCCAAATAGAAGGGAGGAGGCCCAAATTGGTTGCTTCTAGACGACCAAGAAGTCAAAGAGCGAAATCTTGGCTCAGAGGAGAACCCTCAAATGATCAAAATTAATAAGTATCTGAAGCCAAAGATTAAGAAGAATATAGAGGCACTGTTTTAGAAATACAAGGATGTATTTGCATGGGAGCATACTAATTTGAAAGGAGTAGATCCAAAGGTGTGCCAACATCAGATATCACTGAAGCCTGATGCCAGATCAGTCAAATTTTAGAGATATAGGATGAGCCCCATCTATGCCAAGAAAGTCAAGGAGGAGATAGACAATCTTCTCAAGGCAAGGTTCATAACAGATGTAGCAAGCAGTGACTGGTTGTGCGCGTATGTCGCACGTGTCAATGCAAGGAACTTGCCGATACACCGTGTGCGAGCCACAAATGGCTCCAAGCACACAACAAGCCTAAACTAGTAAGCTCAAAGAAGGCGATGGTGTGTCACTCACCGCTCTACGCTTGCTTCGTGGAGGATTCCTCGCCACGAAGAAGAAGGAGCCGCCGCTTCGCCGCACTCAATCGCTTCGCCGCCGCCCTCGTGCCTTCGTAATGCTCGATCGCCCACTCTCTCTCTCTCTCTCTCTCTCTCTCTCTCTCTCTCTCTCTCTCTCTCTCTCTCTCTCTCTCTCTCTCTCTCTCTCACACACACACACACACACACACACACACACACACACACACACAAGGAGGTGAAGAAGAAGAAGATGGAGATGGAGATGGAGCAAGAGCACTCTTCTATTGCACAAATGAGAGAATGAGTGAATTTTAGGTTTAGTTGACTTTTATATGAGCTCACCCCATTCACACTTGGGCGCCCATGCTTAGACAACCAATCCCTTGAATGTTCCAATTAGAGTGCGCCTCTCATCGGCGATCACTCTTACTCTTTCCTATTGGACTGACAATCCCGGTACCTGACTCTACCAATAAATTATACAATGTCCGCCGTAGGTTACAACATCCGTCTCGTAGGTGATAGGGTGTCCGTGAGCCGTGAGGGTTAACATGCCCCCCTTCCTGATGTAGATTCCATCCTCGAAAGCTATTGAGTTGAAGCTTGTTTGTCGAGGTGGAAGAGCATTTGAGATGAATGTCCTTATCCTTCTTCAGTCACTGTGAAATCAAACAACATTGGCACGGTAATTGCGCTCTCATAAGCAATTAAAAAGCATATGCAATTTTAGGCAGACAAATTGATTGGTAACAGAATTTTAAACAATTTGTCAGTAATAAACATTAAATTACAATGTAATCAAATGCATAAACAGATGTAAAGGTAAAAAATTAAACAAGTCTGGGGTTGCTAATTTAACGGTCGAAAGGCACTAGAGATCGACTATTAATACCATGGGTAAGCTTCTTAATTTTCTTTGGTCAATTAAGTTGTTTAATCGCGAGAGCCAAGTATTTCATGTTCGAGGGCTGACTAGAGGCTATACCTAGAAGATTTTGTAGTTAAGCTACGATAAAAGGAATTTCTCATGAAATCATCGCGTGACTGATTACCTTTTCTTTGACCCCCCAAAAGTCTTTTCTCATTGATTTACTTTTGATGTGTGTGCTTATTTTGTATGCCTTGGGTTTTTTGCTTTTCAAGGAAAAGCGCCCACACTGGGAACCTCTAGGGCTCTAGTACCATAGGCGATACATGTGAGTGAAGTACCCAATCAAGCTGATATTCTCTTCCAGCTTAAGATTTTACATTGTGGCACTTTGATTTTTTGTTTGTTCATTTTCAACATTTTAATTTTGTAACTTTGGGGGGTCATATAACACTGATACACCTCCCCAAGCTCATCACACAAGTAAACTCCCTTTATAATATTTAAGCTAAAGGTCAATAGGGACAGCCCACTAGAAAGCCGTAGTACATATCACACAATGCTGCCTAAATTGGATTAAGAACCTAAGTAACCATTGATTATTAGGAAGGCATTCCCCATGGTATTAAGAGAAGATCTGTAACACCTAACTTGGTCAAACTAGCTTAGTCGGACTGCTTGATTTTTAAATCTAGACAAGTGATTATGACAAAAAATTCATTGAATTTAATGTTTGGTACTAAGCAAATGTGCTGAATATTATGCTACCAATCACAATCAAAGCATACAATCAAAGATGCAAAAAAGATAAGGGGCAATGCTAATGGACAAGAAACACCTGTTTGTGTTGATGGTTGTGCTTGATTTGAAGAGTGAGTCGAGATAAAGATTCCATGAAGGTCCAAATCCTAACAACAGCAACATGCTCCTGTACACACTAGGAAACACAAGGAATACCTCTAGGAGGCGCATCAATGGGAAAAAAGAACTTTGCTAATCACTCAACTCTAAAACAGAAACACTCCTATTGTACTAATCTTACCTACCCTCCATCACGCGAGTGATGAGGATCAAAGGTGTTTAATGACGTAGGTTTCTGTTTCAATGTACCGGATGTGAATGTGTAGGTCTGGGTCAATGTTTTGACTTTTATTGTGCATACTCGTTTGCTAATTGCTCTTGCTCTTTATTATTTTTGTTTTTTGTCAGTATAAGGCTTTATATATATACATTCCCTAAGATTGGTGATTGAGAGGTCAGGGAAACAAGGTTGAGAGGGGAGTGAGTGAATGATGACTGTCAGCAAGCATTCCCCCCTTCCTTGGGTAGATCATATCGTTTGAAATGTGCTCGTCACCCTTTGGAACCAATTGTTCCAGTCGATAATAGGTGAGGATTTTTGCCAGTAGTTTTCTATTACCTTAGGTGCCTCATCGAGTTGCAAGGGTGGTAAGGTACTCTCCCAGGATCGAACTTGAAGTGGTTCATTAGGTGATTCTTGAACACTGGGAGGTGTGGATTCTTTTGTAACTTTATGGAGGTCAACTATTGTAGGTGGAGAATCTGGAGAAGCTTTTACCTCTATGGATGCATTATATGAGGATCTAGAAGCTTCATGGGACTCCCCCCTTCCTGAGCTAGGTGGAACAAATCGTTCTTTCTTCGGTACCCAAACTAGCTCTGGAGCGGGTGTGTAGCATTCTGTGATTTTTTTCTTTCCGCGATCGTCGATTCGTTTTGGAGCTACGGGATTGGGCTCACATGGGTCAGGTGACAGGTAAGAACACAATCTACATTTTGGCACCCAGATTTGATTATTTCCTTGATAGTAGCCTTGGGCTTCCAATAGTCGTTTAGGAATCCAATGCAACGTTTCTTTACATTTCTTGGAGCGAGGGGTACATTTCTTATAAGGTGTCTGTCTTGTAGCACTAGCTATGGTCGCTAAAGAAGCTTTAGGGACCCACTTGTATGTTTTCTTCGTTATATTAGGATGAGTCTTGTCAGAAGCTATATGCATTGCTTGTAGCATATTTAAGGGTATAGGCATTTCATCCCCCTCGGGTGTTACCCAGGTCGTCCCCCTATTTCCCCAAGTGTCTATGGTTGCTGCTAGGTGGACCCAATCCACATTGTCCGACTCAGTCATTCCAAGTAGTACATCCATATAAGGAGAATCTTCCCCAACATCAGTGTCCTCTTTACACGTACAATACTGCAATGGGGCCGAGTGAACTGTGGTGTCAGATCTATGATCAATTATAAACCTGTTTCCTAGAGGATGTGCTCGACCCATCACAAGATCCACTCGAATGACAGAATCTTGGAACTGCAAGTAGACATGGTTTTTAGACCAGTCATGCACCATTTTTGCTTCCCTCATGAAAGGACGTTCTAAGATCATCTCCGATGCCATAGTGTGTTTGGAGAATCGATAACAATGAAGGTAACTCTTATTTTATGTCCAAAGACCTTGATCTTGAGATCTTCTAGCATCCCAATAGGTTTAACAATAGACCCATTGGCCATCTTCACTACTATGGTTGTGGTCGCAAGGTGAGGTCTTCCCATAGTTTCCCAGCAATTTTTAGTCACAATGCTAACCCCAGCGCCACCATCAAGGATTCCCTTCACAGTTAATCCCTTAGTAGTGATTGGTATGGTCGCATTGGATTCATCACCCTCAAAGTATTGTCCCAACTTGTTAACAGGTATTTCTATAACAAGGTTCTCATCTAGGTTGGGTTGTGGATCTATGTATTCCTTTTCTATTGGCATCTTCCCAGCTCCATCCATCTGTGCAAATTGTGGTAGCCCAAACTTTAGTTCTCCATTGAGGAAGGCTCGAAGAGCTGAGACTAGCTCGGGGTCTTTATATAGTTTGGACATGATGGTGGTTCTAACTTCTGAAGACATGAAATCCATCCGTTTGGCAATGTTTAACGGCACTTTTTGGCCTTGATTCCCTTGACGTGGGGAAGATGGGATCTCCATTTCTTCGATAGGATCCGGTAGTCCCTCTGTAAACATTCTTTCCATCAAGAAGTGAGTACGCCCACTTTCCCATGACTTTAAGTCACTTTCTTCTTGGATGACACTAGGTATGTCCAAGGGTCTATGGACTTGGTGAGGTTGTTGTTGCGTAGGGAACACGGTGTCTGTAATCTGGATCTTCCTAGGTGCTGGTTCTAGATCCCTTTGGGTATCTTCTACCAAACTCCTTAATTGCTTGACTCGCTCAATCTCCTTTGTAGGGTTTGGGTAAGTTACTGGTTTGGGTAAGTTACTATCTTCTTTTTGGATCCTGGTCATTGTGGCTCATGAAGATCTTCCTTGTTGGTTTCTATGTTAGTGGTCGTTTTGGTCTCCATGGTTTCACAGGAATCAGAATCTTCTTCAGCGTCGTTCATATATACAGGGTCGTCACCAGTCCCTATGTTGGTCTTTGAACTGGGGTCTGACTTCGCTGCTTTTTGCGATCTCTTTCTTCGTGTTTTCTTCTTTTTCTGAGATTGGGCAATTGATGCCGTGTCTCTTTCCTCAAGAATATAATTTTGTTTTTGGAGCGTCGATCGTGTGAGTACATTTACTGGTACCACAGGTGTACTTTGTGATGGCTCCTCGGTAACTTCAATCAAGTTTAATGGCGTGATCTTCGGCATTGTAGACGTGCTCGCTTGATTGGTTTGCATTAGTGTGGCGTTCTTTTGTAGCCTAATAGGACACTCGGCTACACGATGTGGACCTCCACACTCATAGCATTGAAGAGGTGGTCTCTTAGCAGTGTAGTTGATATTTTGGCCTCTTGCCGCAAGAGCAGCTACTTGATATACAGGTTTGACTTGTCCCCAATAGTCCTCCATGTAGTATTGTAGACTTTCTTCAAGCACATCCATCCCATAGGCGATATTAGGATCTATATCTTCCTCATAGCCTTCCAAACAAGAAATAGATGACTCACAACCCACTTGATTCACAGAAGTGATTCTCGGATGTGGTGGTTGCGGTCCTAGCACTGGAGGTGGTAAGGGTGTTGTTTGAACAACATTTTGGGCCCTAGGGACCATGTGTTGTGCTGTTTGTTCAAGAGGTGGGGCCGGCATCAATGCAGGCACTCGAGGTGTATCTGTCCATGCTAAGGTTGGTCTATTGGCCATCGCACGCTTAAATACTATGCAATCCTTAGCTTGATGACCATACCTCCCACATGCATTGTAGTTCCCATTGAATTTTACTCTAAAAGTAGGGCATTCACTGGTACTATGCGGTCCATAGCATACTGAGCACCATTGTTGCTCCCTTCTTGGATACATATGATTGTTTTGCGGAGCACGATTGTCTCTAAGACTCTCTTGAATATCCTTGGTGAGATCTGCTAAAGTCATCTCAGATATCTTTTGCTCCTTAGCAATAGGCTTTAGGGCCATTGGCTGATGCCCTGATGCTTGCGAGCTAATAGATTTAGGCTCAGCAGACACTCTTTCTCCTTGAATCATTA
Source organism: Adiantum capillus-veneris (assembly GCF_014529385.1). NCBI lineage: Eukaryota > Viridiplantae > Streptophyta > Polypodiopsida > Polypodiales > Pteridaceae > Adiantum > Adiantum capillus-veneris. The sequence goes on along the minus strand of NC_140934.1, from coordinate 54,095,495 downwards.
AATTATCCTCCAATTGGATCGCATTGGTGGTGACTGCTTCCCAAGTGGTGATACCTCTAATGACTAGACCATTGTAGATATCCTCATGTCGTAATCCCCTAATGAATCTATCAAGCAATTGGTTATTGTTGAAGCGCTCATTTGGATTACATCGAGAATTCAAATGCTTCAAGCGGCTTATAAAGTCTCTCACCGACTCTCCTTCCTCTCGTTGGGCTTTCTAGAGCTGAGAGGCTACACCCCAAAGCACTCCCTCTCGTATGTATTCCTTTAAGAACAGTCTCCTAAGAGTAGGGTAAATCGTTTTTTCTTCCACCCTTAGGGTTCCATACCAATCCCGAGCCTTTCCACTTAAGGTTAGGCTTAAAGCATTGCTCTTATGCAGGTCATTGTCATGTTCTCCTAGAGAATCGCATATTTGTTCAAACACTTCGATATGCTTTCTCACATCCCCGTCTCCACTAAATTTTTGTGTGAGCTTGGCTATTTGTACTGCCTTACTTCTAGGCTCTCTATCAGGCGTGTTACACATATTCTCAGCAATAGATCGACCAATAGCTTGAGCAAATGTTGCCAAGTCACCTAAGTGAGCAGGCACCGTGGGTGAAGGCGCTCCAGAGACTACATGTGGAGTAGGTATTGGCATTGGGCTTGGCGCATAGGAAGCCCTTGGGTTCCACGTTGGGTACGATGTTGTGCCATGTGGTGGTCCATAGTTCATATGAGTGGCCCTAGGCATAGCAGGCGTCGGATGTGACACGCTAATGCTAGCCGGTATAGTCCCATGGAAATAGGAACTTGTGTATTGTGGTTGTGAAGCATAGGTAGTTGAAACAATGGGAGGGGTAGGGACTACATGAGTACGTGGATCCATAGGTGCATACGATTGGTACGCACTTGTAGGTACTATTGCAGGCATTGCGCTACCATGTAGCGGTGCTTTACTAACAAACGAGGTCCATGGTGTAATTCTTGGCATGCCCATCATTGGGGTAGGCATGGTATCTGTGGTGTCATCCAGGGAAAGATGAGCTAGACTTGGAAAAGTAAAGCTATCACTTGTGGGCTCAGATTGCATTGAGACCCCTGGCGAAACAACATATGGAGGATCGATGGGACTCACTGGGGGAGTCTCCATTTGTGATAGAGTGGGTTGTTTCCCTTTGCCCGTGTCTAAAAATCGCGTAGGACCCGTCGAAGGTATGTTCATTCCTCGATTTTGCCTCTCGGACTGGATAATCCTATGGATGACATTGCAGATCATGTGTTGTTGTTCCTCTAGACTAGTGGCACTAGATGTGGATTGTACAACTTCTAACCAACCCACATGGTATGTGTAGCCCATGTATAGGTCGGTCAAAGTCTCCATGTGTAGGTCATATTCCCAATTTTCATTGAGAAATACCCCGTCCAAACTTGGTGTACTAGAGGGTTGCCGTGAGGTGGATGCAATGTTACTTCCCGTGTTTTGACTGTTAGTCACCGCTACCTTAGAGGCGACTTTGGAAGGTGGTAGCTCGGTAGGGCCCTCATTAAATGAGGTAGGTGGAATGTCCACGTGGACACTCTGAGGGAGTGTGGGGTCTACAGAAGATGTGAATGGTGATTCTACTTCCCCACCCCCTTCGTTTACTTCACTAGCCGTAGGTTCAGAGCGCGTAGCTCTACTAAAAGTTTCCATCAAATGGCTAAAAACACTAGTTCCAGGTTGTTGGGCCCAGCTAGGCACGGTTTCATTTGTTCCCCCGGGGCTTTGTGTAAGATGATCTTCCATAATATCGTAGTCAGAGGAAGAGTCGCTAGCCGCTATATAATTTGGGTCTTGGGTTGCACTACCTTGGGTCCCCGCCGAGGGCGTAGACCCTAACGTGGAAGGATAGTGAGTACCCCAGTAAATCGAAGCACTAGCTAGTTGTTCGGACTCTAGCACACGACCAGAGCGTAGATACATGTGCTTTGGGTGCCCTACAAGTGTCAGCAAGTACCCTCAAAGGTTACTTGCTTTGTTTTGTGGGTGTTTTGCACCCCGTTTTCTACTTTATTTTTTCTTGTTTTTGATGTTTTTTGAATGTTTTTTTAATGTTTGATTTTTTTGATTGAAGTGTGTGATAGCTCGAAACGAGCGTATCACTTAAAGGGTCGCTGTGTGCTTTACAGCACAATTTTCGGGCATATGACGTTCCGTTGGTCCTCAAAAATCAATTTTTAGCTACGTGTGAAGCTAAAATTCATTTTTTTTTAAAGGCGACTGAGGCCTAGGCCTGAGCGTGAGCTTGGGCTTGGGTCTGGGCTTGGATCTGGGAGATATTCCCGATCCCGGTCCTACCTTTAAAATTTTTATTTTTAATTTTTATTTTTTTAATTTTATTTTTAATAAAAAGGATAAGGCCGTCGCGGCCTGCGCGAGAGTACACACACACTCTCTCTACCTACTTCTAACTAATACACCTACTCTTATACACTAACACACTCTATTAACTCTCACTAATCTACTTCCTACTTACTGTACACAGAAAACTAACTACCTTAATACACAGAGAATAAACACAGAACCTTTGAAATCTCTATTAACAAAGAAAACTAACTACCTTAATACACAGAGAATAAACACAGAACCTTTGAAAACTCCATTAATAAAAAATACACAATATAACACCAAATCCCTCTTCTCAACACACACACACTCCTTCCTTACCTTTCCTACAATAGAAATTGCACCACGGAGAAGCACAGAGTGCTACTCGAGCTTCATGTATGGCATTCCCCGACAGCGGCGCCAAAAATGTGCGCGTATGTCGCACGTGTCAATGCAAGGAACTTGCCGATACACCGTGTGCGAGCCACAAATGGCTCCAAGTACACAACAAGCCTAAACTAGTAAGCTCAAAGAAGGCGAGGGTGTGTCACTCACCGCTCTACGCTTGCTTCGTGGAGGATTCCTCACTGCGAAGAAGAAGGAGCCGCCGCTTCGCCGCGCTCAACCGCTCCGCCGCCGCCGCCGCTGTCGTGCCTTCGTAATGCTCGATTGCCCACTCTCTCTCTCTCTCTCTCTCTCTCTCTCTCTCTCTCTCTCTCTCACATGCACACACACACAAGGAGGTGAAGAAGAAGAAGATAGAGATGGAGATGGAGCAAGAGCACTCTTCTATTGCACAAATGAGAGAATGAGTGAATTTTAGGTTTAGTTGACTTTTATATGAGCTCACCCCATTCACACTTGGGCGCCCATGCTTGGCCAACTAATCCCTTGAATGTTCCAGTTAGAGTGCGCCTCTCATCGGCGATCACTCTTACTCTTTCCTATTGGACCGACAAGCCCGGTACTTGACTCTACCAATAAATAATACAATGTCCGCCGTAGGTTACAACGTCCGTCTCGTAGGTGATAGGGTGTCCGTGAGCCGTGAGGGTTAACACTGGTTGTTTCCAATAGTGTTAGTCTATCAAAAGAATGGACAACTAAGGGTATGTGTAGACTATAGGAAGTTAGATTCTCAGACCATCAAGGACCCTTTTCCATCACCCTTTATAGACATGTTACTAGACAAGATTGCAAGCCACGAAATGTACAGTTTTATGGATGAATACAATGGCTCCATTCAAATTAAAAGAGTCTTACAAAATGGCGAGCGAGTCTTTTTGAGCGACGTAAAAAAAGAGCGAGTCCCTCAATAAAATTATTTTTTTAAAATACAATTATGTCTTGTTTTCTTGAGTTCTTCTTTCATCCCATAGGATTGTGTCTAGAGTTTGGATTTGGGATGGCTCCTTTTTTGTTAGTATGTTTGGCTGTGTGTGTGCCTCTCTAAATTCAGATGATGCACTTTTTTCTACTTACTTGCAGACCTTGCTTCACCCAAGAAGAGGGAGAGAGGATAGTTAGTCATCACACTCATCATCAATGAAGAGATGCTGCCTTGAATCAAATTTGTCATCTTTGAATCTTCTTCTTTCGACTCTTCAGTAAACATCACACACTTGTTGCTCTCTTGTTTAGTATGGAGCTCTTTTGACATTTGAACCTTAAAAACAAACAAGTGTTGCTATTCACTGCATGATATAGGAAAATAACAATAAGAAAATCTTAATATAAAAGTCACTCACATAAAAAAGGACCCTAGAAAGATATCGTTGTGTAAGGGGATGCCATGGCTCCTCTCCTTTTCTGTTTTGTTTTTTTGGTGAAGAATATCAATGAGCTTTTGATCCCTCTCCCGGAGATAGTCCTCATCCCCAAATGTTCTTTATCTACTCTCTCTCTCTCTCTCTCCCCTCCCCGAGATCACACAAGTATCCTTCGATCCCATTTCCCCATATAACTTTAATGTGATTACAACATCATGGTTCTCCCAAGAAATTAATAATAAAAGGAAGGACTACTTTATGTATCAACCAATGGAAAAATTTGTAGAAAAAAAACGAGCCAAATTGTTTTTCATATTTTTAACCAGGAAAAGAGGACACAACTCTCAAGCCTTGCCCCTTGGGCATGCAAAAAAAAGCTCTTAGGCGTGTTGGAGAAGTCGATAGATTGCTATCGAAACAGGTCAATGGAGCCACAAACCAGCTTCTCTAACTTTTCCAGGAGGTTTATTTTTGGTACAAATGTGATTTAATAGAAAATACAATAATTGCATAGCATCACTTGGATCCGACGCCGACACAAGTGGTGGCATCGCCCCGTGCTGGAAATAGTCCACGCCTGTGCGGACTAGTATAGACTAGTTTCGCTAAGGCCTACTGCTCAAAAAAAAATTGTCCACAAACTAGGCAAACCTACATATGGAAACTCGCACGTAAATTGATTAAATTTGAAAATTTTTGCACGTAATTTCTCTAAATTTTGTAGGTTCCTCACATTCAAATTTAAATTTAAACTTGAGAGGTAAATCTCAAAATTTAAAGGCGTTTTTTTCGAGCACGCTGCTTGCTGACATGTGAGCGTAGGTTTTTTTATTAAACCGACTCCTGCTGAACTTGTTGGAACCAGTCCTCGCCGCCGCGGACTGGTTCGAACAGGTTTCGACATGGCAGAGACGAAGTGGGGCGGGGCGGGGAGCTATTGGAACATTCAGACTATGGAAGCTTAGAGACCATAAGCCCCTTAAAGATTCCCATCAAAAGAGGTGGAGGCGGCCCGTATGCCTGTTAGCCGATCATCCATCTTCCACGGAATGCCCATATCGCACTATCATTGCAGCCTAGCCCACTCACACCTCACTGTCAAACCTCCTCCTGGAAAGCCTATTGTGTTGAAGCTCCCCGGAATCCCTGAGCGGCAGTTGCGATGGATATATTCCTGCTGAATGGCAATTACTGCAGCGAAATTGCGGAACTTTCCAAGTCTCGACAGCGTGCAGTGTTAGGCCTCAAGGTTGAGCTGAGAAACTTTGAACTCGAGCTCTTGAAAGAGAGAGTTGCAGTTCTGACGGCTTCCTAGGTGAGGTAGGGATGCCATTCACATAGGAAGATTTAGATTTCACAAATGTAAATTGTGGGCCATAGCTGACCTCTTGTCTAGGTTCTCCTATTGAAAAGGTAGATGATGCAGGGAAGTAGGATATTGCAAAGGTGGTGAAGTTGGAACCTGAAATCCCCAAGATATCCTGTACCAAATTTGCTCTCCTTTTAAAGGCTCCTCTAAAACTAGCAAAGAAGCACAAGAAATAGAACCGAAGATGCCAAGCAAGCAAGCAAACAATCAAGGATGCATACCTTTTGTATTTGATGTCCCCAGAAGAAGAAAGAAGCAGCCTGCTATCTATCCACTATGCCATCTTTGTTTAATTTTAAGATAGGAGATGTTGTGTGGGCTAAATGTAGAATGTCCAAAAAAAAAATTGGCCCATGAAGGTTGTGGATCCCAAGAAGGATGTTTCAGAGTCAGTGCTCAGAGTGGGCATGTTGCCCTCTTGTGTACGCATGTTGCCCTCAAAGCTGGGCTAATCTTCTTGCTTGCTTGAAGACACAAAATGCATCCAAGGCAACGAGGGTCAACAGGACTTGCTTTATCTTCATCAAAACCACCTCTTTTGAACAAGGATCTATAACCTTGAACTCACAATTTGTGACTGCCTTAGCCAAGCAATCTTCAACATGTGGAGTTTTCGCATCAAACACCTCAAAGCTCCTTTTTGGTTGTGGTCTTTGTCTTTGTTTACGGAAGGGAAGAGGAGCAGGAGGAAATTAGGGCATTCCAGATGCTCGCTACCGCTAGGTCCCCTGTTCTGCAAAGCATGCTTCTTATTGTTGGCAGGGCAGAATTGCAATGCACACATGTCTCCCTCCCCGACATTCATCCTCCCATCATGCGCATCTACCTCAAGTGATACCATTCAACAGAGGAGCTGACAGAATATCCTCATGGCACTATATGTCCTCAAGGCCTCCATGTTCTTGAGCATCAAACCCCTGCAAATTCTTGCCTTGGAGTATGTGGAGCACACCCTACGGTATGAGTGCAGTAAAGATGTGACAGTGGTATGGAAGCCTAATTAGCACTTACAATCTTGGTGTTGAGCTCATATGGAGTCACTCAATGAAACCATAGGACATCAGTGATGTATGTACCAATTTCTTTGCATTTTTGCCACTTGTGCAAAGGTGCGCCTTGCAGCCTTCCTTGGATGAACATAAATTTGAGGATGTGCCAACTAGGATCTTTCTAAATCATGGCACGATATAAGAACTATGATGTCATCATCTTAATTCGACATCCCCTTTAATGATCTTGACATCTCTAAATGCATAAATATTTCAGTTGGTCTTCTTGCACATTGTTTCACACAAGCTCCTCTTGACTTTGTGAAGATACCTTCACAAGTAATGTGCAGATATTTGCTCGGAAATTGGCTTTGCTTGGTTTTCTTTGCTCGTTGAACCCTCAACTTAAAGTTGCACCTGAAGATTGGGCCAAGACAACATTCATCACTAAATGGGGAGCATTATGTATCTAGTCATGCCATTTAGACTCTGCAATGCTCCAACAACCTTTTAAAGATGTATGATGGATATATTCAGTGACTTTTTGCACAAATTTTTGGCCATATTTGTAGATGACTTCACCATCTTCTCCACTGAGGAAATGCATTTGCTAGTCTTCGAGATGTTCTTTGAGAGGTGCAAAGAGAAAAGAATATTCTTGAATCCTACTAAATCAATGTTTATGCTATGGAAAGGACAACTTCTCAGACACATTGTTTCCAGAATTGGCATGGAGATGGTCAGTGATAAAGTTAAGTGTGTTCAGCAAGCAAGAGCACCAACAACAGTATCTAAACTAAGCTCTTTTTTGGGGTATATCAACTTTTACAGATGGTGTTTAGTGCTACAAAGCTCAAACATTATCTGTTGGGAAAGTTGTTTCACATCTATGTGGATCCTCAGGAACTCCTCTTTCTAATTAATAAAGTGATTATTCAGGGAAGGTTAATTAGACGGATGATGTTTCTAATGGAATTTGAATTCAAAATCTTCCACAAGCCAAGAGAGACACACTACGGTGTTGATTTTCTTTCTAGAAGCACACAAAGTTATTTTAGAAGCATCATCAAGAGATGAACCAATGGATGTTGAACTTCTTCAGAATATATATGAGGACGGACCAGATCTAGAATGACAAGATGTCTATGACTTCCTTCAGATGGGAGAATTTCCAAAGATTGGTCCTAGGCAAAGAAAAAGGCCTTGATAATCAAACGTCTGAATTTTACCATCATCGTAGGAGCTTTGTACAGATTAGGCATTGATGGTGTACTTCAAAGGTGTGTGCCAATGCAAGGGAGGATGCAGGTCATCACAAAGGCTCATAGTGGAGAGGCAGAAGGACATTTCTCTACTGATATTACATATAAGGAAATCCTGCAAGTAGGCCTCTAGTGGTAGACTATGATGGAAAATGTTAGAGAATTCTGTAAGATCTGTGACATTTGCGAGATGGGAAGGTCAACAATAGCTGACATGACACCATAACTCTAGTACATCCAGTAGGAATATTCATGAAATAAGGTCTAGACTTTATGGGGCCATTTAAGAAGGCCATTCCTAGACAGAATAGGTACATAATCATGGCCACTTGTTATGTCAGTAAGTGGGTAGAATCTAAAGCCTTACTAGATAACACTGCCAGATCAATAGCTATATTCTTGTATGAGAATATCATATGTAGATATGGATGTCCTATTTGAGATTGTTTTAGATTAGGGAACACGCTTCATAAAAGAAACAATTTAGATATTGACTGAGATATTTTTAATGAAACACCATAAATCCACGCCATACTATACCAGATGCAATGGTCATGCAAAAAGCGGCAACAAAACCATCAAGATGATCTTAACTAAGATAGTTCAGAAAGAACCACATCAGTGGGATGCAAAACTCTAGACAGTGTAATGGGCTTATTGAACTGCCTACAAAGTCACTATTGGAATGACACCATTCAAAATGGTGTACGAGACATAGGAAGAAGTTCTGATCGAGTTTGCAATTCCTAGTCTCAGACTGACGGTGTTACATGGATGGATTTCAACCAAAATCTGAAACAGAGGTTGGATGAATTATTGGAGTTGGATGAGATCAGACAAAGGGCTATGCTAGAATAGGAAGTGGTTCATCAAAGGAGGAAACATTGGCATGCTAGTAAAATTTATGTTAGAGACTTCAAGAAAGGTGATTTGGTACTGTTATATCAATCAAAATTGGGACCAAATAAAGTTAACTTGAAGATAGCATGGTATGGGCGTATGAGGTTGACTGGGTATTCTCTAATGGAACAGTAAGATTAAGGGACTTATCTAGATTATTGTTGCTTGATGTTTACTATGGGGCCAAGAACAAATTATATTATGCCAAGTTATAGGAAATCCGAGTAGCACCAAACCCAGAAAACCATTCAAAATCAAAAAGTGGAACCAATGGACTTGTTCCACATCATACCAGTTCACAAGAGGTGCCAAGAGTTGACCAAACTAGTTGAGAAGTCAAGTTTGGTTTGAAGCAGATAAAACGAGAGCCAATACAATTTGGCAATTTCAATGGTCACACACACTTAACAAGCAAGGCCAAAATCTTCAAGGTAATGGGTAGGCGGCTAGACCAACGCATGGGTGACACATGATAGAGGGTGGTCCTAAAACCAAGAGAGAAAGAGCGTGGAGCATTCATGGTGCATATAAAGATAACTATGATCCTGCATTTCTCTTTTGCACATCCTTCTACACCTTCATCACCTGCACAGCCTACAATAAGCTCCACACCTTCGCCTTTACCCTCTACTGCTACAACTTTGCATTCTAAACTCAACACTCCAAAGCTCTCTTGTTGTGCGTCGTCATCTTTGCAAGAGTCCTCATAAGACACAACTATACGCAGGCCAAAGAACCTTTCCAAAAAGATGCAGGAAACTATAGATGAGGCCACACTATTCATTGAGCAATAGGTAGAGTAGACACAACTTTGCTTAGTACCTCACAATAACATTGGGAAGTATGTTTTTCATCAAAGTGAATGAGAACTGCTAAAGCTATGGGATCTTGATGCAGTGTTAGAGGCTACCCGAATGGAGTTTGATGTCGGGCTTATCCAGTAGGTTGAGGATAAATTGACCCAGATAGTGACTCTGTAGAGATCAATGGCCACAAAGTCTAGGCTACAATAGTAGCTCTAGGGCATGTGCTTAGGATGCCATACCACATCAAAGCTAAGCCTTGCTGAGAAGAAGAAGCTAGCAGACATCTACAAGAAGATGTTGAGGCCACTAAGAAATGGAAACAGGGAACTCAGGGTGTCCCAATAACAGCTTTGGAATTTGGGGTAGTATATAAGTTCATTGTTGAGGCCATCAATTTAAAAAACCACTCCACCTATGTTTCTGAGAAATTATTTGGTATGCTACTACTTAGATTAAAGAAATCAAAAGAAAAAATAAACTTAGCTACCTTTCTGCAAAGAAGCCTTCTTCAACAAACTGCTAAGGTAAAGGCCCAACACTAGCAGGTTTTGAAGGCTTGGTACGCATGGTAGTTCTTGTACTAATAAGCAACCTATATTCTAGCACACCCTAATGCCAACAAGGTGTGGGATACAGCAGCGGGGAGTGGGGCTGGCACCAGCCAGATTACTAAGCAGCGGGATTCTACTGGCCAACAAACTGAACAAGATCATTACCAATGAGGGTGTTGAGTTGGGTATTGTCACAACCGGCATAAAGAGAACAACAACACAAGTAGAGGTTGGGAAAGCAGGAGCCAATACTAGTGGTGGCACTAAGCCACCTCAAAAGAAACAAAAGACAACTACTTTGCTGACTCAACTAAAATTGAAACAGACCACAGCAGCCAAACCGATCGAAACTGACACCAAAACTTGGAATGCTCTCACACCTTATGAGTTTGAAATGAAGATAGCTCGCAAGCATCAGCTTGATCACGAGGCTCTTTATCGACTAATTCAAAGGGAGAATCAAGGATGTCCAACGCACAACCCAAATTCCTCTATAGACCATCGAAGAAGAAAGCTCCAGATAAAAGGAAGCAGGTCTGCTGGACTGACATTGTTTAAATCATCAACACCTTCTGAAAATTTTGGTTTATACCAAAATTCAAGAAAAGGGGGAGGGAATGTAGATGGTGGGAGAAACTACTAAGCATACAATTGAACACATAATTCCAAGGACAATTACTATGGTAACTGGTACAATACACAGTCTATCAAAAGTCCAATCGAAAGGCTATAAATAGGGCTCACTACTTCATTTTTGGGATCCCTAAGTGGACTCCTTGACTAGAGCTTTGTATCTTGCATCTTGGAACTACTTACAATCTTGTAATCCTAATTAAGCATACTTGACTCACCGTTGTACTTGTATATGTTGATCTAACTATGCATTCCAGTTTTAGTATCCATTTCCAGTGTTCTTTCTCATTTCCAGTTTTTGTGTCCAGTGTCATTTCTAGTTCTAGTCGTATATTTCATTCCTAGTGTTGTCTGACGTGAAGTCCCAAACTGATCTAAACTAACTCTAACTGTCAACCTAGAATAGATTTCTTATAGTATTCACCTCATTCCAAGGACTAATATTCAAGGGAGTAAAGTTGTTAATCCATTAATCCAACCACTAAATCAAGAATCTTTTGTCACAATAGAGAATCTCTTTAAGGGGGTTTGCAAAATTATGTTATACACAGGGAATGAAGCATAATACTTTTTCATAGATATATGCTTTTAAACAAAAGGAAAACAAGAAGGTGAAAGAAGCTTCTCTGAGATTCAAACAATATCTTGAGAGATTGCCACCTAGAGCGGTACCACATCTAGAAAGATTGGTAGTAATATTTAATGAAGATGTATAAATAAAACACTCAGAAAGGATCTTCATTTAAGGGCTTTGTGTGTCTAGAGAAGGAGTGATAAGGGAAGCTTTGTATGTTGTGGACAAATGCAAAGCTTATGGTGAAGTACTAGAAGAAATTGATGCTTCAACCAATGAAACAATCTCAATAATGAGTGAAACTATAACCAAAAAATGAAAACTATACAATAGGTTATCGATGTAGATGAGATCACTTATGAGGTAGTCAGAAGGAAATCAAGATTTTAGACAAGCACTTGTTGATGCACTTGATGTACCAGGGATAAAAAAGAACCTTTTTTCTATATATGCACTTTCAAGACTTGGTCTTGTTGTCAAATTTGGGGATGAAAAATATACAGACCATGATCTTAGTTTCAGTAATGAAATTGTTGCATCCGGCATTTGTGTCATGGGTTGTAAAATCTCACTCTCTATGACAAGTGTGGGAAGAATTTTGCAAATGTAGTTGTGAATTCAAAGGTTGTTCTCAGATGTAAAACTTTGGCATGCACATTTTGGGCATCTAAAATTTTCTAGTTTGCTGCGTTTATAAAACTTTGATATTGTTGTCTCGGCGCTGCCTCTTGAAGCACCTTCTAAGAATGTTTCTGAAGGATGTATTTTGGATAAGATGTAGCATTCAGAGTTTTCAAAGGATGGTTCAGTAATTGCTACATGCAGATTACAACTTGTGCATAGTGATTTTTGTGGGCCTATGCAAACTCCATCCTTGGGTAATAACATATACTTTGTGACTTCCATTGATATTTATTATAGGGATGCATGGGTGTATCCGCTTAAATCTAGGTCTGAAGTGTTCATGTGCTTCAAGAAATTTCTAGTTACAACTGAAAATGTTTCTAAATATACTATGGACACCCTCTGTTTAGATTGAGGGGGGGAGTATATGTCTCATGATTTTAATGCATTTTTGGCTATTCATGGGATAAAACACAAATGTATAGTGCCGTATACACCTCAATAAAATGGTGTTTCTTTAAAAAATCTAGTTTGCCTTATGGAGATTGCATGATGTATGGTTAAGGGTCAAGCTTTACTACATTCTTTTGGCTTAAGTATGTCATGCGTGCTACTTATGTACTTAACCGGTGTCCTACCAAAGCCTTGCAGTCTCATTAGGAAAATTATGGACTTTGCATGGGCCTCGTAAGGAAGTCTGATTTAAAGGGATTAACGCTAATGTTGTGAAGGGTTAAGGGGACAAGGCCATTCAAGAAGCTAGTTTTTGATATGCTTCTATCACCTTTTTTAGGCCCCTATAGGATGTGAATCTAGGAGATCCCTTTTTCTCAATAGCTTTTTGAAAGTGAAGGGGGAAAAGCGAGTGTGGCATTAACTACTCATTCTTTTCTTTTTCTCTTGCCACAACACCAAACGCGTGCATAAGTAAGGGCCAAAAAGTGACTTTTTTTTTCCAAAAAATTTATTGTCACTTATTTTTGGCCTAAAACTAATCTCCAACATATATACATATCAAAAATACCATTTTTTTAATACCTATTTTTGACTTACACTCACTAAAAGTCTACTGGAATTAGGGTTGTAGGAAAACACACATAGCTTGGAAAAGAAGAGGAAGATCAAGGCACACAACAAAGAGGGTATTGCTTAGTGCACAATGGAAAGCTAATTAGCCCTAGAATGATGGGCGTATATACAATGCATGGGGAAAAAACTTCCTAGCGAGGGAAAAAATTCCGTGGTGGTCCTAAGTAGGTTCACACACATCACTACCTCATACATAGTAATAATTTCCCCTAGGAGTGATGCAGTGAATGAGAGCTGGCACATAGTGTATAGGGAAGTGTCATGCCTTGAGAACATGATCAATCCACAAAGAGTACTAAGCCCAAATCTTCAAAATTCTCATGAGGCAATGCCTTTGTGAACAAATATGCAAGGTTATCCTGTGGCAGCACATAAGCCAAGCTGATATGTCCTATTGAGAGTTTCTCTCTGACATAGTGATAATGCACCTCAATGTGTTTTGTGCGAGCATAAAAATTGGGTTCCTTCTAACTGCCAATGAGCTTTGGCTGTCTGTGTAGATGATGTTGGCAATGTCTTGTCCAACACCCAAATCAACCATAAGGTGTCTGAACCATACACACTCAACCATAGTTGTGAAGACCCTCCTTATACTCAGCTTCACAACTGGAAGTGGCCACCACAGTAGGTTGCTTCTTGCTCAAGCATGATATGCATGAATTGCCGATCATGAAGCTTAAACCATCCGTGGACACTTGTGTGTCATAACAACAACCAAATTTGAGTTCGAAAAAGCGTGTTAATCTGACTGCAATGATTACCCCTTGGGATAAAACAACCCAAGATGAAAAATTCCACTTAAATTAAAAAATATCATTTTGACAGACTGGCAATGCTTAGACCCTAGGCTATGCATAAATTTGCTAGCCTATGAGATTGCGGTGCAGGTGACTATGCTCGGAAGGATGCAATTAACCTGCTCTGATACCAATTGTTGGAATTAGGGTTGGAATAAAACACACACAATTTTGAGAAGATGAAGAAGCTCAAGGCACACAACAAATATTTTATTGCTTAGTGCACAATGGAAAGATAAGTTAGTAGTGAGGGAAAAAATGACTCAAAGGTCCTAAGCGTGTTCACACACATCTCTACCTCATACATGGTAACAAAGCTCTCCCCCTCCCCCCCAAAAAAAAACAAAAAACAAAAAAAAAATCCTTTGTACTCTCCTCCTCTTCCCTCCCCCCTCCCTCCCCACCCTCCCTTTCCTCTCCCTCCCTCCTTCATTTACTCTTTGATTTCCTTAGGATTAGTTGCCATGGTCCTCAATGACATCACAAGCTGTGTTTCTATACCACATACTCTGCACACTACAAGCATATATATTTGCTTACCCACGGAGTTTGCACCAAAGAACACATCTGTGGGTGAGCAAAGATAATCACACGTCGCACAGCTAGTGAGAATAATAGTGACCTTTGAGTGGATGCAAATTTGTACCCATACGATCCTGTAAACTGCTTCCATCCAACATATAATAGCCTCTCAACATTTCTTCAATATGTTGAGAGGGGAGAGGCATGCTTGTTAGGTCATCACAAGCGATTGTCTATGGGTGCAAGTGATTCTTTTCATTGATGGATGCACCAATGTCAAGCACTTTAGCTCAACACATTGGAATTACAAGAAAAGATTTCCTCCTTTGAAGAGAGAGGTTATAGCTCTTCAACAATAAATGTAGGAGAAGGATGCCAATATTATAAAGCTTGGGAACACCATGTCACACTTGAAAGAAAAAACCTTCGGTGTAGGAGAATGCAAACATACATTTGCATCCATTAAAACACTTGCACATATGGGTGGGGCACACAAAGAATGAGTGGCAACCACAAGGTGATTTGTTCTTCACTTGCATGAGACGTTTCTATTTCACACTAATCACTATTATTTATCTTGTTGCAAGCCAAAAACTTTATTCAAGAGACATGTGATGGATTAAACCAAGATGACCAAGTCAATCTTCTCACTAGTTGTTTCAATACCCATGATGTGATTTCTAGCTTACCTTTACCTATGGGGGAGCGCATTAGTGATACAATCACAAAGGAGTTGATGCATAAATTGGCAAATGTGATCAGTGAAAGATGACATGCAACAAGCTTATGATGAGGCTGGGATGAACACTAAAGCCCACAAGGCTATTTTTTCAACTTCTAAAGGATTCCCTGTGGGAGCGTGGCATTGTGGAGAACCTATTTCCCATTCCACACAAGGTCAACCTTGAAAAGAAATCCATAAATGAAGGCGTGTTCTCTCGTATTGGGGCATACCTACACATTGAGGACATAATACCTACTTCACTTTATGCTTCATGCATGCCAAGATAAGGGGAAAAAGTTAGGCAAAACTACACGAAATCTTTAGAGAAGGGCTTTTCTTACACAATGTAGAACAATATATTTTTGGACCTCAAAAGGCTTCAAAAAGCTATGCTTAGATTCTACGAGTTACCTTAAGAAGGTGACAAAATATACTTTTTACTTTTGGTTGTATTGTTGCTATCATAGATTGTGATGTTCAAGGTCTTGCCTCTACTTGTTTTGCAGTGCTTGGCACAAAGGTTGCTTTTGTGATGAAACTCAATGAGTGTCAAATAGTGAAGGGTCAAAGTCTTGAGAGGTTGAGTGTTACTCTAATGAATGAAGCCCTATTTCAAACAAAGCAAAGGGATTCAATAGTGCCATCTCCTACCCTATCTTTTAGTGTGCAATCAGAGCAAGACATTTGGTGGCTAGGTGCTATTGAAGTGTCCAAAGAGACCAGTGGAGTACTTTCATGGATTTTTGAGAGAACTTCATGGATTACATAAGTAATACACTCCCAATTTACTGGTAAAAGGTTGGAGGTTGAGGGTTTTAGGTAGCTTTGATGTGGAGTGGCACTTGGGTGGGGTCTTAAAGACCATAAAGTGTTTGATTGGCTGCAAACAAGGGGCTTCTTCACTCTATCCTTGTCCATTTTTCACTCGGGGGTACAAACCTAACAAACAAAAAGCACGAAAGAACTTTATATAGGGTGGTTCAGTGCTTCTATGGCAAGAGGATGGAGACAAAGCTGCTAAATTTTTTTATTATTGAAGATGAAGGCAAGAAATGAGAAGAATCTGTTTTGAGATGCCCCATGCTCAATGCGTTGGATTATGCACTAAAAAACAAGACCTAGAGCTCCATCTTCCATTTTCTCTATCTAATGTGCATTTTGTACACTATACGCATTCATGTCCATTTTTTATAGGATATTGAAGCTCCATATTGAATATGTTTTCACAATAAGGCCATTGTATAAGCCCTAGGAGGAAATCACCAAGGTGGAGGCACTTCTCAACGTTGTTGGCTATCACGATGAAAATGTATGAATTATTGCTACAAAGAACACACGGGAGACCCATGAGATTTCCCACCAATAAGAGACCCATCAAATTTCCCACCAATAAGAGACCCATGAGATTGCCCACCAACAAGTATCAATGAGTGGAAAAAAAGTAAGACACTTCTGAAGAAAGATAATTTGGGAAACCCATGCCAAGATGACACTCAAAATAGCTTATGCAAAGCCATTATTGACAATGACTCAAATGGTGAGCTTGCAAACAAGCACAAGCAAGCTTGGGAAACTTTTGATAGAATGGTCAAGCTTATGGATCTTACCAGCACAACAAAGGAGAAATGCCGATCATTTCAAGTGATGTTGGCGAATATTAGCAAGGTTTTCACCCTTGATTGAGGTGATAATAACATCACACATTACATGGTAAGCTATATCACATAGTGAAAGTATTATAAGAGGTTTTTTTGCATCATTTTCTTATGTGAACAACATATCTTATTTGCACATGGAACACTTTTTATGCACAAATATCGTTCTCTTGAGATTTTCAGCACTCAAGGCATGGAGAAGTCCCATTATTGAACTAGGGGGTGTGCTTTAAAAATACTCAACATGGTGGTGGTGTGGTACAATCTAATTATTTGGAAGAGAAGTTCAACTGGTTCTTTCATACGATATTTTCTTGTAATCTCACCATGGAGCATGCACGACAATCCAGAGTATGAAAATTGAATCGTCAAAAGTACAACACCAAGTGGAGAATTCCACAAGGCCCCGCTAAGTATGCAATATGGTGCCAACATAGGGTTTGTCAATGGTTGAGGTGAATTCAATGCTAATAACTACTCTATGCATGTAGAATTATTGTGATTAAAGTTTGGGCATGGGAAGCACCCTTTTACAAAATCAAAGCTTTAAAAAAAGTTATAGTGTGAAATGGCCCTTATAAATATAAGGTTTACTCACTTGTCACTTGTTTTTCTCATAGGTGAGCTCCCACTACACCCCATGGAATGCACCAAACAAACTACCAAAGAGCATCCACCCACCCACCAATCTCCAAGGTTGCAAGAATCCTACGTGGATTAGAAACACAAGAAAACACTGGTGAACACTGGGCCGTTCTACGTGCTCCTCACGCTCTGGGCAAGGTAGTTGAGGAGAGGCCTCATTGGGGGCTCATGAGCGGCACACACAAGAGTGGTGAGTGCAAGGGCCACCACGCCAAAGATGAAAGAGCCTTGTCCAACGATAAAGACAAGAAGAAGAAGAGGAATAACCATCTACGAGACTGATAGAAAAGAGCCACCATGCCAAGCGCAAGCAAGAGTGTTGGGAGTACGAGTGATGAATACAGACAGTGAGTCAGAGGAAGAGCCACCATGGCAACATGGTCACGTACCATGTACACATCAGGTGCTGGTGGCAAGGAAGACACTGCCTTATGGAATGGGAGCTATGCAAAGACAACAAGATTGGGAGGCAAGGAAAGACAAGGACGATGAGGAACCAGAGGCGGCACCACCAATAATGAAGCATGTAAACCACCACAAATCTAAGTTCTTCAAGAAGTCTAAGTGCTACCCACCAAGTGCAAGTGCCCCCCTTCCCCGACAACCCCAGCGTCATCGCAAAATTTCAAGGGCCTTTGCAAAAAACCGGCACTACCAGAAGACAACAAAGTTGCTCATTTGATGAGTTCCCCTTTCTCGCACGGTTAAGGAGTTCCTTCAAAGCTATGGAAATCAATATAGAATGCAATCCATGGTGCTAGAGGTAATTCAAGAAGTTGTCGAAGGCCACATCATTTCTATGTTAGAGGATACCAACCTTTGTGCCATACATGCAAAAGAGTTACTATACAACCAAATGACATGCAACTTGTTCACTAATAGAGGCAAGACTTCAAGCATTAGCAGAAGTGGAATATATGTTTTTGTATTAGGCACCCTACTTTTGTATCCCACCATTTTGTTGATGATTAAAGAAATGGAATCATAGTTGTATATCTTCTATGCCCAAAAGAATCATTTAACTTCTTCAATTTTCTAATGTTTTAAAATTGAATGATGTCTTTTTGTTGCACAACCTTTAGGTCCACTGATGTGAGGGGGAGGGGGTGAATGGATGGATGAACACTTGACCCCTATTTGGTTATTTTACATGCCCTTGTGGACACGCCCCTTTTTGCATTTTATGGACTTGTCTGGGGCCCCAAGACACTAGAAAAGATATTTTTTTTGCTTGATTTCAAATGTTTATCCACCCATTCACCCCCTCCCCCCTGACACCGATGGACCGGCTACAATGAGTTGGATTTGTGAAGCAGAAAGGTCAAACTTAATAAATGACAACACAACACTTAGGGTTCTTAGAAAACTTAGAAACATAATTGAGCAGAATGTACAAGATAGAGAGGCAACTGCATATATTTCATAAATACTTCAATGGAGGGATATTACATTATTCATTTGGGGTGCCCATAATTTTCTTAGCCATTTCTTGTCATCTCTCTTGTGCATAAGGCAACTCCCTAACCAAGAGGAAGTGCACTAATATCGGCTCAGGTTCAGTTGATTCAATAGAGGCATGTATCCTTATCTAGGCAAGCACCTTGCCATAGAATCTAATGCCAAATGCAATATATCTGTAGAATAAATGCACTAGGAATAAAAGATGAGTATTTTGGGCAATGATGCTTAAGCACAAGACTTTTCTCAAGGTCTTCAAAGACCATGTCATGAAATGTTGGGGAGTGAATGCATTGTGTACAATGGCAACATCGCCAGGGGGGGAGTTTTCCTATGTAATATGCAAGAGAGGACTCTAGGCCGAAGGACCTTTGCTTGCCGACCGTCCGTGCTACAAAATCATCAAGCTCCAAAAAATTCTATCAAAAACTAATCAAGGGTAAGAAAAGTAAAATTAAGGTAGGAACAAACAACCAAACAAATTAGGATAGAATTTATCTCCCGATCATTGTCCTTTTCCTCTCTATTACCCATGGCATCCAAGTCAATGCATGACTTCATTGCATCCACAATTTTGGGCTCATCAAAGAAGTGGTTTTACAATGGAGTAGGCATCCTTGTAGCCACAACCTTGGCTTGTGTGTCTTGAAAATCTTCTTCTACCACTTGCAATTGCTCTGCTACCAGAACCTCCTCACACACAAGTGTGTAGTGTTATTGACAGAGTCGTCGAGTGGTAGAAGCTTGTGCTCAAGGGAATCTATAGTGGAGTACAAGGGAAATTGGGTGTTGGTTCATAGCACACTCAGGAACTTATCCATGCGTAGGCCAAAGGCTTTCTCCAAGTCATGCAAAAAAAGAGACTCCTCCCCATCCACTACCATTGATGATAAGCGGTTGATCTCTACTTTCGTAATGGCTTCATCCATCAATGGAGCATCCTCTAGAGTGGAACTAGTGCTAGCCACAACAATGAGTTTTTTCATCACTTAACTCAATCCCATCAGGTACTCAAGCAAAAGTGTCTAGCCTTTGGTTGAATGGTTCATGGGGACACCCTGCTCCTTGGCATCCTTGATGATGGTGCCAACATGTAGGTGCGGTAGTCAAAACTCCTCCAAATTGGTTTCTTGTTGACAAAAGGAAGATAAAGGCATCCATGCAAGAAAGATACTCCATCCCCAATAGCACCCCTGGGACCTGCTCGTCCAAGAAATGGCCTACATCAGTGAAATTTCTTGGAACCATCTCAACCACTTTGAGAACTGGTGTTCTCCTTTGCTGATGTAGTGTAGGAGGTCATAAGGCACCAAGATCCCTTCATGTGGGGGGAGAGCTACAAAATATTTGATAATGTGCTTCTCCATGAATGCCTTCCAACTTTCCCTTGTAGTTGGTGTCCTCAAGGAAGGGGGTGAAGCATGGCAAAGGGGTGGATATGGGTATAGAGGGAGAGGCTATGGATGCATCCATACTTGTTTTGGAGTGTCGACACACAATGAAAAATCTCAAGGGTTGAGAAATTGAAAAGTGAGAATGAGTTTTACACCCCTCCCTTTTATAGTAGTGGCCTTTTTCTTTTAAAAAACAAAAATAGTTCAATAAAATGCCTTTTTTAAAAGGGTATCCAAATCACACTATTACAATGGAATTTCACCTCATTGTGATGCCAAGATTCTGAAGCATACACAAAAATGGTACTCAAATAAATTGTACTGCAGACATGCATTATTGAATGAAAAATAATATTCAAATTCCAAAATGTGCCAAAGGTAAGCATATTGATTACAAAGGGGAAATTTTATCAAAAATATAAGAGTAACAAAGCTATAATAGTGATAGTATAGTTCCATCCACACCCCAATCATCTTGGACCTTCATTTTTTCTTCCATTCTCTTTCCAATCTACAAACATTCAACATAAAGTGAAGCAATGAACGTCAAAATTTGGTGAAAACATACTCACCTTGTGAACTTGGAGACAAAATTGAGCTTTTTGAATGTCCTCAAAACCCATAATGGCTAAATGTTCTGGCATTTTGCTGAGAATCCAAAGCTTATTCACTTGGACAAATTCAAAAGCATCATTGTACATCCTCACTACAATGTCAAAGCTTATGATAGCTCCCTCTAAACAAACAGTGTAAGGGAGTCCACACTTCAAGCTTTCACATACAATGATCATAGAAAACTTGTACGTACAAGGAGGTGTGGATTTTAAATAGCACAACCCAATACCTCATGATCCAACCCTATAATGGTACCTATCTCCATTCTGCATGACCTCCACAAAACCCCTATTCTCTTATAAAAGCCTTCCCAAATCCTCATAGTGCACATTTTTGCATACAAACATTGTGGTTGTCTCCACAAATGCAATTTAAGATATGAAAAAAACAATGAGGTAAACACCAACTCAAGCCCATAGACCTAGCAGCTTTATAATATTTTAAGGAGCTTTAGACATATGATACCATCTTTTGCTTGAACCAACCATAAATTTGGTTGACTTTGCTAGTGGGCTAAGGTGCCCTGGCCCCTGAAGATTTGATGACTGGGAACTAGCCACTCATACTTAATAAAGAAGATACCTTGATGGGTTCAAGCTCCCTATAACCTTGCATAGTAGTAGGTACAATATAGGAGTGTGAATAGAAGAAATTTCTTCTTTGAACCAATTTGGTTGGACCAAGGTGTGCAAAAATTGTTGCTCCAATATCCACAAGTATAGCTTTGAATGTGTTAGAGAGGCTATGAAGTGGCTACTCCTCCACCAAACTAGAGCAAAAAATCGGATGATTAGGCTGCCAAATGCATTTTTTCTTGTTACAATCCTGAAAGGAGGGGTTGCAAGTTGTACCATACCTGCAAGCAAAGTGTATCTTGGTTTCAAAAGATGTTGTATTTGTGGAGAACTCCATTCAACCCTTGTTATAATGTACTAGAGACAATAATATAAGCTCACATACACGATCTTTATGACACTATGTTGCCTCTTTTTAACAATGGAAACTTGAATGTTAGTTCTAGTGAGGCAAATGTGCAGCCTATGGGTATTTTCAAAAATTTCATAAATCAACCTATTACTGATGCAAATGTACATGATGTATTTGATGTGGAAAGGGTGGAGAATGAAGAGGGGAGGGGTGTGCCTAAATGGTTGGTGCATGCTTTGTGTGATAGTAAATTGGATGCACATGTGTCTAGTTGTACTCATTCAAGTTCTTGCCACACATCACATGCATCATATTGTTATGCTTTGCCTATTTCTAGTTTATGTGATGAAGAGGAACCTCTTTCTTTTTGATGAAGCACAAAATTTGGAAAATTGGATGGCTACAATGCAAACAAAATATGATGCACTTATAAAAAAATGAAACATGGCCTTTATGTGATTTTCCTCCTACCAAAAAGGCCATTGTTACAAAGTGGGTTTACAAGTTAAAATGTAAGCTGAATGGTGAGATTGATGGCTACAAGGCGAGACTTGTTGCAAAAAATTATGCACAATAGAGAGGCATTAACTATGAAGAGACTTTTTCACCTATTATGCATTTTCTATGTGCATTGGCAACCTAATTTGGATGGAATTCATATCAATAAGACATTATTATTGATTTATTGAATGATGATATACTTGAGGAAGTATATGTGATGTAGCCTCATGGTTTTTTCCATAAAGGACAAGAAGAGAAAGTATGGAATTGCAAATCAAATTCAAGAAATCTTTATATGAGTTGAAACAGTCTCCTCATGCTTGGTATGAGAAAGTTGACACTCATTCGGCTAAGCAAGGCATATGTAGCAGTCCACCTAAAAGTAGTTCATATGTCAAACGTGAGGGTGATAAATATCTTATTGTCATTTGTAAAAAGATGATTTGTTGATTATAGGTCCGAATGAGACACACGTTATTGAATTCAAGGTTGAATTGAATGCTACTTTCAAGATGAAAGACTTGGGCCTTTTGTATCATTCCTTGGGAATATAGTTTAAGCAGTGTGATGGAGGTACTACTTTGTGTCAAGCAAGATACATAGAGACATTATTGTGTAAGTTTGGAATTGAGGATTGCAAACCTATTGTTAATCTAATGGAAACATGTTTGAAATTGAGTGTTCATGATATTGGAGATCTTGAGGATGTCACTATTTAACATGTCGTTATTGGATGCCTTATTTATGTATCAACATGATATTTTACTATTTGAGTGGAACTTTATATCTTGGGTTGCTTTATCCCAAGGGGGTATCATTGCCACTACCATCATGCTTTTCGGACTTAGATTGAGCTAGTTATCATGTCGCATGAGTGTCCACAAGTGGTTTCTATTTCAAGATTGGCAAGTTGAGAAAGAAGCAACCTACTATGGACACTTCCAATTGTGAGGCTCAATACAAGGCAACCTTCATAACTACAATTGAGTGTTTATGGCGAAGACGCCTTATGGATGATTTGGGTGTTTCATAGGAATTTACCAACACTATCGACATTGAGAGTCAAAGTGCATTGGTAGTTGCAGGGAACCTAGTTTTTCATGTTCTCACAAAGAACATTGAGGTGCATTGTCACTATGTCACAAAAAGATTCTCAATAGGAGAGATCATCTTATGTGCTGACACAGGACAACATTATAGATTCGTTCACAAAGGCATTGGCGTGTGAAAAGTTCAAAGATTTTGCATAGCTTTTCCTTGCTTCCCGTTGTGGATCGATCATGTCCTTAGGGCATGGCACTTTCCTATACATGATGTCCTAGCTCTTATTCACCGCATCACTCCTAGGGGGGCTTTGTTACCATATATGTGGTAGTGATGTGTGTGACCACACGTGGGATGGCTGGGGTACTTTTTCCCTCACTAGGAGTCTTTTTCATGTGCGCAATGCATATATGTCCATCACCCTAGAGATATCTTATCTTTCTATTTGAGCACTAAGTAATTTATTGTTTGTTTGTGCCTTGAGCTTCTTCATCTTCTCCAAGTTGTGTGTGCTCCATGCAACCCTAATTCCAACAATTGGATGAACAACTATGTCATGGATCATGCTACAAAAGAAAAAATCATGGGCACATAGCAACAACATGAAGATGTCGTAGTCAATATACTTGAAGAATAAGAAATAGTTGTTCCAAAGGAAGCAACTCCATACAATACACAATTGAAAGCACATGAAGAAGCAATGTTGCCAAATCCCACACAAGATATTCAACAAAGTCAAGATCAAGAGAAAAAAAAGGATGAGGTGATAGATCAATTATCTTCTACATACATTGATCAATTTTAGCTTATTCAAGAAAATAGTACTCAAAGTTAGATGTTTAGCTACAATAGATCCTTATGCTACAAAGAATTTAATGTCTTATGGCACTTGAATAATGATGGAAAAGCCACCAATCAAACAACTGTTAGAAGACACAGTGTACGCAATCTCTAAAACACCAATTCCTAACTTTGGCATGGCAGAAAGCCATACTCAATTTCAATTATGGGGCATTTAAAGACACTTTCTACATAATAGACTCCCATCACATCAAAGAGAGGAGTCTAGTCCCAACAAAAAGTTGGATGAACACCTTCTTTGGACATAACAAAGAGAGTCAACAATAAAAACACTGATAGTCTCTAAAACATCTCAAGCCCATGCAAAAAAGACACAACCATCCATGACTAGAAAAAGAAAAGCCAAATCAAACAGTGAAGCAAGTCACATTTATCTTCAACAATGCAATGCAAACCTAAGCAATAAGTTTGTCACACAAAATTTCCATCGCAAAAAATACTCCAAAGAAAGCAAAAAAGAATCAACCAAGTATTGGTATCCAAATAGCACATCAAAGTCAATGATCTAGTGTGGGTACAGTCACAAGAACAACCTCAGCAACCAAAAGTAATAGGGTGGGTAGGATCATACAAGTCCATCATTGCTCAAGGCTACTTTCCTAGAAACACTAATGTTTGGGCCAAGAAACCAAGGATAATGGCCTAGAAATACTCATCCCTAGACAAAATGTTTTATAAAGAACAAGTAAAGCTATTAGCACGACAACACCTTAATCACGATAAAGAACAACAAAAAAGGTAGAAGAAAAGACCATCAAAGAAACAAGCAATGTAGAAAATATGGGTATCAAAGTTATAATTCTACCAGACTACCAAACAAAAAATGAAGGTACCAATAAGTCCAACCAAGCAATTAGGGCCCAATGATTCTATGAGGAAAACTCTCAAATATGGATACCTAAATCATTAGCTCAACATAGGACCACTAAGAGTAGTCATGTAGCACAAAAATCCAACCAAACGTAACCAACCACAAGCAAGAGTGACACCACCTCTAAATGGATCCCTCATCCTCTACTACAAGAGCAAGGATTTTACAACAATAATATCCATATATGGATACCAAAGTCTAGAGTCCAACAAGAAATTAGTCCCAAAGCTTCAATCAATATTTTTTGTGGTCTAAGAGTCAGAGATATTCTAGGTACTACTCAAGCTACATAGTTGGGCACATCTACATTGTGACACTCATGCTAGTAAAGGTGAGCATAAGACTTAAAGTCTCTACCTTTTAAGTCTAGCGTAGTGAAGGAGAAAAGTCAAAAAACACTCATGCAATGAGCATTGTGAGATATGAATGCAAAAGCTTCTACATAAAAACCCTTCCTGGAAAAGTGGAAGCTATTGAGAGATCTTTTGATGTCACATGTACTACATTTGTTCCTTGAAGGACCTATTAACTCCATTTTTTGCATCGTGTGTTTTTCCTAAAAATTTTCTTGTATACATGGGACTTGCATTAAGCACACTTCTTTTGTTTCTCCTAGGCACTCACTTTGCATGAACAAGTACTTATGCAAATATTCAACTCAAATAAGAGCGTATACCAAAGGAGCTTTTTTCCCATCACATTTTAGACCCCAATTTAGAAACAGTCATCACTATCATCTTGCACATCTTTCTTCAACATTATAAGGTGATAATAAGATGGCCTACTATGAGGGCTCAATGGTCAAAGAATCAGAGTGGGGACATACATGTTTATGTTTTTCTTTGTCAAGAGCAGATCTCGTCCTTAAGGACAACAACAATGCTCCATCAAAGAGAATGAGAGAGAGATGAAGAGACAAGTAAGGTCAAGTGTATTTCTGAGACTTATAATCCAAGAAGATTCCATACAAGATTCCAACAACTATCTTCACACATCAAAAGTTTAGAAGCTCAAAACCATGAAAGCTTGACACTAGAGGCTCATCTCAATGTCATCCTAAGCTCACACTTTACAATCCTCCCCTTGAGGTTTGGACTAAGACAAGATACTGAAGATTCATGATCCACACATGCTAACAAAATCCACATAGGATGGTGATATCCACATAGGAAAATAAAGTCCACAAAGGATCATGATATCCACACAGGATGGTAAAATCCACACAAGAAAGATCCACAAAGGATGGTGATGTCGACACAGGATGATAAGCTGGTATCCACACATGAAAAAGTCCTCCCCTACAAGTAGAGAGTCTGCATCTTCAAAATGGGTCTTCATAAAAGACAACGCTGCTTTCGTCTTCGTCCTTCTGGTCTTCTACTATGTGAGATGATCCTCTGTCAGGTCTCTTGCCTTCGTTGCTTCTGCTGTTGCTTTCAATTGCTTCATGGTCTCTGACTTCGTATCCTCCCCTCGAATGAGTGCTTCTGTCCCCCTTTTTGTTGTGCAATCAGGCTTTATTCCATGCGTCATAATGACATGCAACAATATGCTAAAATATCCTATGAAAAGGTTTATGAAAAAATTAATGCTTTCTCTTCCATCTTGGTCATACGCCGAGAGCCCAAGCAGGTAGAAGAAGATTTATCTACCATCTTTATAATTTCTCTTGTGAAGCACCTCTTCACAAGCGTGAAGTCACTCTTCACAAGTGAACAAGAGAGAAAATATTGTGCGTGTGAGGGCGGTCTTACCATAAAGGCAGTGTCTAAGACCCTCGTGCATTTACAAGTTCTTAGTGTGCCTAGTAGTGCACAAATTTAACATACAAAAATTAAATAAAAAAAGTTGCATGGAAAAATTTTCACTTCAGGATAGCCTTTGCAAGGGTGTGAGGAAATCCGAGCGTTAACACTAGAATGGTAACCTAACAGGACATAAAAGTGTCCTTTCAGGGTTTTGGGAAAAATTTCCAAAACCATAGTAGATCCACTCATTTTGGAAAATCCTTTCATGAGCTTAAAGTTCAATAACTACTACATATGGAAAAAATGAGAAACTTGTAATTTTTCTCATCGCTTGGTCACTACAAGCCTCCAAAGTTGATGGACCAATGCATTTTGCCCAAAACAGCAATTTCTTGCGGTTGATTGCATATAAATAAGAGTTGGGATTTTTGTAGGACATGAGATAAAATGCCCCGTTAACTTCAATGGGTTGGTGACCAAAACATATGGTTGCTTTTACCTCACTATTTTTTTTTTGGGCAAAAAAATAGGTTCAAAAAAGTTGCATTTTTGCCATTCTGCGGACCTATCATCAAAGTTTCTATAGTCACGCTCAATACAGATACTATATATATGTTTTCTTAGTTCCCTTTGGGCCTTTGGATTCAAAAGGAGCCATGGAGCATGTCAAAAGGATAATGGATCTCTTACAATTGGAACCTTGGGGGCAATGATAAAGTGCTAAATACAGCAAACATGAAAAAACTGGGTTTAGCATTATGACCTCTAGAAACCCATAGAAACTACTCAATATCTAGCTAAGTTTGTAGTCTATGATTAGATATGGTTACTACCTACAAAATACACACAATTGGCCTAAGAAACTAGCAATATTGAGAAAGTTATACTTGCTACTCTAAAATGTATCGTATTCTTCAGCAATCAAAAAACTCAACCATCATCATATACTATGCTATATAGCATATTAGGTCCCTCAAAACTCAAGGAAGATTAGCTTTATGTTATACATTACACTTACACAATCAAAATTGAATTTGGATATCAAGAAAGCCACCAAAAAAATCATAAAAGTGCTAATTTTGGCCAAAAAACAGGATTATGTAATTCTTGTAAATTGGTCATAACTTTCAATTTTAACACTTAGCTCTCCCTACAAGCATCAAAACATGTTGAGAACTATGAAGGCCTAACCTCTAGCCATCTAAACCTCACAAACATGAAGTTTAGAGTGGTATAGTTGCCAAAAATTGAAAAAAAGCCAAAAAGAGGACCCGTTTTTTCACACAGTTTAGGTTCAAAAATGTTGTGCAAGAGTAAGGTTAATGGTGAGATCGATACTTTAAAAAAAATGCTAAGTTTTTTTCAGTTCATAAGGCAACTTTGTGGATATATAGCACCTCAAAATTCATTTTCATACTCTTCAAATAATTCGAGCAAAATGGTCACTTAACAGGACACAAAAGTGTCCAAGGACATAAACGTGTCCTGTTACCATTCTAGTGTTAACGCTTGAAGTCGAGCCAAAATTTGGTTTTAAGGATGTCAAAAATGGGCTCCAAGTCCGAAGTTGAGTGAAAATTTTGTGTGGCTTGAGAGTGAAGCCAAGCCGGCAAGCCGCAGCTGAAACTAAAAAAGTTGAACAACTTGACCACTTGATTTTTTGAGGTTTTTAAATGAAGCCAAACTAATCTTTAAAGGCCTTAATGTGAAACCAGAGAGTAAATGAAAAGAAATCAACTACACAAAAAATGGCAAGGTTGGCACAGAATCGAGCAGGGTCGTCCACTAGATGGGCAAATCGATCTCGTGCTGCAGCTCGATCAAGCACCGCAGATGGAGGGCGCTAGCAGGGGTGAAACCATCCATGCAAGCCAATTGATTCAAGGCCGAAGATCAAGGATTTATGTGAGATAGAATCCGAACCGTCGGTTGCAAGAGAAGGTTTCGATGCCTTTGAAAAATCCGATTTGAGAGTGTGTGCAGCAACTCAAGCAAGCAGAAACCATCGATTTTGCAAGAGGTTGAAATCTTCAGCTCATAAAGCTCTCCAAGCATATAAGAAGGTCCTTCTTGACGTGGGAAGATGATCTATAGATTCTGATTAACTCGATTCCCCTTGAGTGGGCTGATTTCAGCCGATTAAATAAGTTGTTTTTGGCTTTTAATCAGCTTCTTATCGACTGTGTGATTAGTAGAGAGTGCGCAAATGGGATATCTATGGAATGTGCGTGATATTCCTAATCTAGTGATGGTGCTAATGATTAGCACACGTTAATGCATAATGACAATCCTAACTAGCACACCATGGCTCTGATACCAAATGTTAGGAATTGGATCGTGCTAGCTAGGGTGGATGAAAGAGAAACATGGTGCAAGTGTGTGAGTGTGTGTAAACAAGGTTATCACTCAAGTGAATTAGGTTCCAAGATAGAATTAGCTTGGACTCATAAACACATCTTGAGTATTGACTTAGCTTAGCACAAGCTTACCATAGACAAGGATGTAGTGCAAAATGAAGTTGTTGTTTATTCATTCAAGAAATGAACTTTAAGTAGCTCTACAGCCTTGCTCCAAAGCATGTGGGATAAATACACTCTCCTCTCCTTGACTCACACTTTAGGACAAAGCTCACACTTTACATGAGGCCTACATCAATTCAGAATGCCCTTCACAGGGCTAAGCCTCTTGCAGCTGAAGGAACCAACTCTACAAGGAACTATAATGGATTTAATAGCTTTAGGGGAAGAAACACAGGGGAACTTTCAACCAAGGATATCAACAACGTGGAGTAGCTACAATAGTGAAATTGGAGTAGACCTTCCCAAACGTTAGGTGCTATGGATGCAATTAAATGGGGCACTATAGAAATAATTGTCCTAAAGAGCAAAACCCTCAAACTACTGTTAGAGCCATTTCTCAAAATCAAGGAGATAATCTAAGAGGAGAAAGAAATGGAGGACGAGGTAGAGGAAGAGCAAGAGGAGCCAAGGCTGATGCAATTATAGGAGAACCAACCTTAATGAAAGAGGAAGATGAAAGAGCCACTCGCTTGGCTACAACTAGTAATCCTAGAGCTCAACAACAATAGGCAGTTTAGTAAACCACTATAAATCGATAATGTAAAACTTTGAGTTACTTATATATTATAATGGTATACGTTATTTTCTTTCCCAAAATTACTTAAGGAATTTAAAGTTAAATTTGCATTCAATCAAGAAAATAAGGATTGATCTAGCAAATGAGACAAAGGTTCTCGATAGTAAAAAAGGAATTTGAGTTTTGAGAATGAGATAGTTATCAAGAAACCAACTCACATTCTTTGTGCACACGATAGCCTTCCTTGGAAAATGACCTAGATATGAAAGTATTAATGTACGAGACTAATAGGAAGGTGAAAAGAACTCTTGGTATGATATTTCTTAAAACCCTTTACATATTGTTGGTCAACCAGGTTAGAGCATAGAGGGGGTACCTCTGGTGCAATAGTGGAAGCTTGTGCCGAATGCAAATTGCTCAAGATGGCAAGAGCACTCCGAGTGCATTCAGATCGGCAAAGCTCGAATACATGATACTTGTCGAATGCTGATTGCTATGAATGGTCAGTTAGATTGAGCACGTTCATGTTGACAAGGTGGATAAATGGATCTTTTATAGAATGGATTTAACCTCGTTTTTGAGATGATACAATTGGTTTGTAAAGGTTTTTACGATGGGCTCAACACCGAGAGTTTCTTTGGGAAAAATTGACTAGCAAGTTACTCCAACCAGATTGAATCCTTGAAACTAGAAAGAACTCTTAGAGTAATCAGTAACGCTTGGTAAAGTGGAAAGATTATCCCACTGAAAATGCCACTTGGAAAAATAAAACTTTTTTTTTCTCAAAGACTTTCCCAATTTCGGTTGAGATGAGGGCATCTCAAATTCTTAAGTTGGGGTGATTGTAAGATCTCCACCTTTCTAGATGTCGGGAATGAGTTCAAGCTTTAGGAGAAAGCATTGGTCAGACAATTAGGAAAAAACACTATCTCAAAAGCAATAAAAATGGTATTTTTGGAATCTTAAGCATAGCAAACCTTGGGCTAAAAATTTTTAAATTTAAATTCGGACAAAAACTGACCCCGCTAGTCCTTCCAAAAGATTCAGTGTAAATTAAATTATTAAGAAAAATTAAATGGTTGCAGTAATCATTTAAGCATAGACTTCACTAAAGGCCTCCAAGATATTTACAAGATATTTATCAATTAAGAAAAAATAGGTCAAAATATAGCAGAATTGATTTTTAAAGTTGGTAGGTGATGGGAGGGGTCATCACAGACCTGTCAGGGACACAATTAGCAGCAGGGGGACACCATCTTGAGCTGTAGGGCTGCTTGAGCTGCAAGCAACTGCCATTTTCAGCCTACGAGAGCTTATGAGTGCGTAGAAACCTATAAATAAGACCTCTTGCTTCACATTTTGGACAGACTTGGAGTCCTGGCAATTTCTCTCTCACCTAGAGAGAACTCTACTCTAAAATCACTAGAGAGCAAAAACTTTAATTGATTATTCCACGGTAATTAGCTTATTCCTTTTTAATTAGTTAATTATGCTAATTTATCTATATTTTCTTAATTAATCCAATTGATTAGAAAGATGAAACTTAATTACATTCTAATTACTCTCTTAATTCTTAATACTCTATTGGTTACTTAGATTAAGATTAATGACATAATCTAATTAATTCTTAAGCCATATTTGGGCTGAAATTAATCTTTTTGTCATAAATTAATGATAATTATACTAATTAAACTTAAATTAATATAGGATAATTATCAAAGCTGTATTAGACTATCAAAATTCTAGAAAAATTATCTCTTAATTTTTGATTAGTTTTTGTAATTCATTAGGCAAAAATTAGTTATTTTTAATCAAAAAACTAATGAAAAATCTATTTAATTAGCTCAAAAACTCTTAAGTTAATTATCATAGCTAAAAAATACTACTAGGAGCATCAGGTAAATTACTTATTAACAAATAATTATTCTAAGTATTTAATTAAGCTAAAATTAATTGTTTATAGACATAAATTAAAAGGAGAAATTAGAAAAACATGTTAGATAATTATGTGCTATTTATCAGAGTTATTTTACCTGTTAAAGAAGTTGTAATAATTAGCTTATTCATTGAAAATTAATTTAGCTAATTATATTAGTCAACAACCCTATTTTTGAAGGTAAATTAAAGGGGGAAATTAGTAAATTAGATTAGATATCTTTGGGATATTTTTTAGAGATAGAATACATCATTATAGAGCTATGATCATTAGATTAGCTATGAAAATTGGTTTAGCTAATTATCTTAGTCAAAAAACCCTATTTTTGAAGGTAAATTAAAGGGTGAAATTAGTAAATTAGATTAGATAGCTTTGGGATAATTTTTAAAATTAGAATACATCATTAGAAAGTTGGGATAATTATCCTAAGCACAAATAATTAGTTTAGTTAATTATCTTAGGTAATTTTGTCTAATTTTAACTAAAAATTAAAGGGAGAAATTATTAAATCATGTTAGATGATTACATGCTATTTATTAGGGCTATATTACATGATAAAAAATCTATGATAATTATGTCAAGGTTAGAAAATTAGTATAGATATTTATCTAAGTCAAATTATATTAATTCTAGCTGAAACTCAAAGGGGGAAATTAATAAATCATGTTAGATGAATTTTTTCTATTTATGAGAGTTATATTACATGATCAAACATCCATGATAATTATGTCAAGGTTAGAAAATTAGTATTGATATTTACCTAAGTCAAATTATGCTAATTTTAGCTAAAAATTAAAGAGAAAAATTAATAAATCATGTTAGATGATTACATGCTATTTATTAGAGTTATATTATATGATAAAGAAGCTGTGATAATTATGTCAAGCTTAGAAAATTAGTATAGATATTTATCTAAGTCAAATTAAACTACTTTTAGCTAAAAATTAAAGATGGAAATTACATAGTTAAGTTAAAAGATTATAAAATAATTATCAAAGGTTATAAATGTCACTATCTACTTGTAATAATTATACCATAGTTAATTAGTGAGTTTAAGAAATTATAATTTACCAAAAGTCCTATTTTTAGCTAAAGATTGACTCAGATAATTGAACTTTGCGGTCAAAAGTTTCTAGAAAAATTACAGTAAGTGTAAACCAATGACATAAAGTTGAGAAATGAAATCTTTAAGAGAAAATAAATAGAATAGATATTAAGCTCAAAATAAGAAGATTCCAGCTTAAAATTCGATGGGAAAATTAGGAAAAAGATATAGAAAATTATAAGAAAATTAAGAGAGCTTTAAAAACCCTCAAGGAAGCTTTGAAAAAATTTATCATATCTATATAGGCAAATAAGAAATTACTAGGTCAAGAATTTACCAATTAAGACTATGAATTTAACCTTGATTGGATTACGATTGAATACAAAGGTTAAGTCTAGCTTTTTGATAGTTTACCTAATGATTAGACATCCTTTTTTATAAAGATAATAAGTTATGGCACCAAAAAGGACCCAAGGTAATCCTACATCTAATGATGAGGACAGAGCTCTAAAAAGAACTAGAGTGTCACACGCCGACGAAGCTGGGCCTAGTAGTAGGCCTATGGAGGAGAGTCTTCAGGCGCCAGTGCAACAACATATGGCCGATCAATCCCAAGTGAGTTTCCCATTATTCAATTAAGTCTTTAAATAGTTTAAGTTCTTTTGTAAGTTAACATTACATACATAAGAAGTGAGAAAGAATCAAAAAAGGAATAATTGACCGAAAACGGAAGGTAACTTCCAACGTGCATTTGCTTGTAAATTAGGAATGAATTATTTGGGTTAAAAATGGTTGAATTAGGAAAGATATGATTGATCATCCTTAAGACAACTTGTCTTAAGACACCTCCGACTCCTTGGTATAAATTGATGATAATGATGGCTTTCCAACCACGGAAAAGTCGGTTACCCCCATGAACGATGAGTTTCTACTCCGTGTCATGTCTTGATGTTTCTACATAAGTTAGGATACCGTTTTTATCTTAGGGGAGCCGCCTAGTTGTATGGGCAACTGGTTTGGTGTATGGGCAACCCGAACCTTGGGTGGGGGTTTATCCACCCCGGAGTGTGAACAAGAAATAGGTGCCGTTTTTTCACCCTTAGGTGGCCTTGAGACAAGAAGAGTAATGCAACAATGTTTTGATTGACATTACCTGTCTTAAGTTTAAAGATGTCTGTTTGCTAAAAGAATGCTTTTCAATGCTGTCTTTAATATTTGATTGAAGGAATCACTGTGACGAAAAGTTAAAAGAAACCATTATTTTAAATGTTAAAGCCATGTGATAGTGATTAGAAAACAAAAGAATCATGTGTGACTGCCGGGTGGTAAGTGGGGATTGACCAAGGTTGTAAATCATGGACGGGTGGACCTGATTGGTCAGGTAACTATCCATCCCCGCACATTAAAAACGTTTGGAAAACTTCTTCACTTCGGAGAGGAGTCCACCAACGGCTGTGCCCTCACATATGCTAGGGGGAAAAAAGCGTTGGTTGAGGATACCTTAGCCCAAATTGTGGAAGTTATAGGGCCGAAATAGTTTTGTACTTGTAACATGTTGTCCCGCAACCGCTATGAGATAGGACTAGGTCTTCTTCTAGGGTATAGACCCAAGGCATTGTCAATGGTAAAGCTCTATCCCTTGGATTTTTCTTATTTAGAGACTCTGATTTTTATTAGGCCTAGAGACCTGTCAAGCATCCCATCTCGATCTTGGTATAGGTGGTTTGGGGATCTCACGTTACCATTGGCCCCGTGTTGAGATAGATATGTAAGCACATGTCTATATTCTAACCCTTGTTCTAGTTTATTCTCCCACATTAAATGATCAGTTGAATATGAGAAAATCATTTGGGTGGTTAGATATTAGATTTTATGGCATGCACCAATGTCATTCCACCCCGTCCTCAAACCTTTCTCTGTATAATTGTCTTCCAAGAGAAGCTCTAACTTTTCTTCAATTTCTTTGTCTGCTGCTTGTAGGAAGAGTTCTACCTCTCCCTATCCAAGGAAGCTTGTTCAGTTTGTGATAGTTGAGCAAAACATTGCTCAAACTCTCTAAGTAGCTCTGTAGCAAAAATCCCTTCTTTAGTCTTTGCAACCTAATCTAAGGAAGTTCTTTTGGTCACCCTTTCAGAGTCCTCCATAAATTAGTCTTCTTTTAAAGCAAGCTTGAATTCCTCCCAGTTGCTTCCATGAACTTTTTGGATTGTTCTAATATGGTCTTTGATCTCTAGGACACAAACTAGCCCAAAACTTTGCACCATGTCATTTTCAAACACTCATCAATTTTCTTCACAATGGGTTGCAGTGCTTTGGTGCTTGAAATTTGGCTTCTTTTGGTCGCTTGTTGTTGATGCATATGCATGGCAAATGCTTGACACATCTACATGACTACAGGATCAAATTGCATCCCATGTGTCTCTAGATTTTCAGCCATTTCTATGAAAGTGTGTAGGTCAATCCACAAACTCCCACCCCAGTAACTTCACGTCGGGTTCACAAAGAATGTCGGGTTGTGTGCGGTTTAGCTGGGAAGGTGCAAAACCTTTGGCTATGAGAGTTCGTGATGAGAATAAAAAACACTTTGCAAAAAATTATTTATGGAAAATCACCAACCCTCTTCCTAAAGATGGTTTAAACTCTAAGAGCGTTCATGATAGAACAATCACAAACCCTCTTTCCTATTCTGCTCGCAATTTGCTTGTTTTTGGAAGCGAGTTTGTGATGAAAGGATAACCAATCCACATCCAATTTTACTTAAAAAGATAAATTCAAAAGACTAAACTTTTGGCCATGAAACCTCAACTCTCATACAAGAACAACTCCCATTCAAAACCCAAACCTCTTTCATGGAATTATGTAACCTCGCCCCCAATTACAAAGTTGCAACTTCAAACAGTTGAAAGGAATACACGAGATTCCACATTCACGGGGTCATTTTCTAATTTTGTAGAGAATTAAGAGCTTCTAAATTGAAGCCCACACACCATTTTGATAAAGGAAAACCCTAATTCACTCCCTCACAAACTCATATACAAGATTGCGAAGAGGCGGCACTACAGTACACATGGATTGAGCAACTACGAAGAGAATTGCCCAGTAGTTGAAAATTGCAAGTTTTTTCACTTAAAAGCAGCCCTGTCTCTCTTCTCCATGGCAATATCAACTGGCGTGTCAATTTTCTGGCCATTTTTCCACTTTGGACCAAAACTGGGCCATTTTCAACTCATTTTTTACAAAGACCATATTTTATGTGAAAAATCCCAAACGGAGTCCAAAAAATCCCTACATTGGTGGTATCACTTGCATAGGCATAAAAATCATAGATATGCATCATTTTTCATCCATATTCCATTTTGGGTCACTTTCTATGCAATTTTACAACGCCGCTGGTCAACTACTATTTTTTGCAATTTTTGCCCACATAGAACTTGTAGGTGATGTATGTACACTCTGACGATCCAAACACACTTTCCATATTATAAATTCATGCTAAGCATACTCTAGAAGAATTTAGCATAAACAAGACTGCACCCAAGGCTCCAAATCTCCACTAAGATATGTTCATGTAACGGCTACTGCATAGAAGCATATGTACATCGAGAACTCTGTGGCACTTGGTCCCATGCATCTAAATCCATGTTAAATGAGATGATACCCATTATTTCACATCATGGATGTGCCACGACATGACAACGCCTTCCTTGCTTGTCATCAAAATATCCTTTGCTTCGAAAACAAAAACTTCTTTTCTCCATCCTCCCTCTTTAATTCTATCTTTCTGCACATGAGAAGAACCTCCTTGCCTAACAATCCCTTTGTCTCTCTCTTTCAACCCTAGGATTTTCTATTTTTTTTAAAAAGAAAAAACTCTTCATCCCATGGTTGTTAAAACCCACGTGGGAATATTTTCCAGATGAGATGGAAGGCAGGCAGTGAATAGAGTAAACTAAGCTAATTTTGGTGCCAAATTGGATCGCTTTGAAGCATTGCTCCACTCTTCGGCAATTCTCCCTTTCCCTTCACTTGCACAAGTTCTTTGCTCCAAATAGCCCCGTGCTATAGATAGCATTTTTTGCCCATTTTCTACTAATCCCCTCATTAAAACCACCCGTGTCATACCTCCTTTGACTGCGCACTACGAGGTAGCTTTTTCTATTTGCTGCCTTTGTTTTCTACACGCGATGCCCTCTTCCTTTAAAATTTTCTCGTCTCTCTGCAGACCAATGAGCATCGTCCTATCTTTGTACTACATGCCAACCTGATCCTCTTCTTTATGCCCCTAGATTGCAACTCTCTGCCCCCTTCTCAGCTCACCAGTGCTCCTCTTTCCCTCACCAACCTGCTGCCTTGCAGCTTGTCTCGATGCTTGCTTTTCAAACTGTTTATACCTTTGTCAAAACATTTCTCTCTATCTGCTGCTTGCATGC
The DNA here is from genome assembly GCF_014529385.1 of Adiantum capillus-veneris. Classification (NCBI taxonomy): domain Eukaryota; kingdom Viridiplantae; phylum Streptophyta; class Polypodiopsida; order Polypodiales; family Pteridaceae; genus Adiantum; species Adiantum capillus-veneris. Next base: position 54,058,304 of record NC_140934.1, on the reverse strand, counting down.
ACATTGCAAACAAAGATCCACCAATCCCCACTAAATGTCGTTGTTTTTCTCTTCTGCTCATCACCCAAACTCTAATCGTTGACCTTCTTTTGTAGCTCACATTGTTGGCCTTTACCTGCCTCAGGACTAAGTGGCACGGGCATGGGAGGGTGGGATCTACGGCGGGGGCATTGTGAGCCGTATATCCCAAATGTGGGTACCCTGAATTACTTTTTTAATCTAGGGTACCCGCATTTCGAAAGTAATCTAGGGTACCCCCATTTTGCGGCGTCGGGTTTGAACCCAGGACCTCACACACGGGAGGCACCTACCCTAACCACTACGCCATGCATGCGTTGTGAAACGTGGGGGCCCTAATTTACTTAAAACATATTAGGGGCGGGCACCGAAAGTAAATTAGGGTACCCTAGATTACTTTTTATTATAAAAAGTAATCTAGAGTACCCTAATTTACTTTCATGCCCCCACTGGGATCTACGGCCCACAATGCCCCCATCGTAGATCCCACCCTCCCATGCCTGTGCCACTTAGTCCTGAGGACCTGCCTGACACTCCTCCAACTGCTCACAGTGCCTATTTTTCACTAGGCTTTCCTGATGTCCTCTTGTATTTGCTGCACGTCCTCCTTGTCTGCAGATGTTGCTCCCTCTGTCTCCTCTCAACCCTCTGCTCGGCCCCTCTAAAAACGTCGTTAGTCAGATTTTCAACCCCCTTTTCAATCAACTACTCGCTCTATAACTCTTGAGCGACGTTGATTCCTCTTCCCCCATCCCGCTCACTTCACGTTGGGTTCACCAAAGATCTCTGGTGGTGAACCAGGCACAAAGCGAGTCGGGATGGAAAATTTTGACAGAGTAGACATGATGCAGCAGATGATACAACAATTTGTTAGTAGCAGCAAGGAACTGTTCAATACCACACAAGTTTGGGAAGCAAAAATTCTGAAGCAAAGAAATTTGCAATCAATAAACTAAGCGGTTTTGAAGAGCAAAATAATACAACTTTTTTTAAAGTATCAGAGTCTACAATGGCAAAGAAGGAGGCTAATGAGCCAAAAAGTTGGAAGCCCGAGATGACGCAACAATTAGTTTTGGAGATTGCCAAGGGATGAATTTTAGACATGCAAAGACCTTTTGATGGCTACAATCCAGAAGGCTACCTTGAGTGCTATGGAGAGGAATTAGAGTTGCATGCAGTATCCAAGGTAGAATACGTTCTAAATTTTAATAAATTTGTGAATTCAGACTTTGTAGAGCAAGTTAACACTATAAGAGGAAAACTCCAGAATCGTCGGTATTACCGTGGTTTAACAAAGAAAAAGGGAGAGAATTTTTGCATTTGCGTTTGTAAAACTGGAATTATCGGGGTAATGGATTTACAATGATAGGTGCGATATTAAATGTGGTAATATATCCGCGACTATTATCACGTCTATTACTATGGTGGTTACAATGCTTATTACCGTCATACGGCTTTTCAAAAATAAAGATGCTCATTTGGGCCACCCAATTTTGAGAGTTAATTTTGTGCCACATCTGCACTTGTAAAAGAGGATTACATAACAATTTTCTTTCTATCCTAGACCTCTTCCTCATCATCCTTGTCCTCAACTTGAGCTACATATGTTGGATCGCCTTGGATCTACACCAACCAAAGACAATTTAAATAAATCAATAACCCAAATTAACTTTCAATATAATATTCATTGTGTTATACACTTATCACTTGTGGCGTTCCAACTACTGAGTCGAATTACTCGCGAGAGATATGATGGTTTTCCAACAAATATCACCAAGTATCAAACTCTGTGTGTCTCTGTTGATACTTGACTATCTCTCTAGTAGGACGGATTAAAGTGATATTTTCCTAAGATAACATTAACCAAAAAGGTTTAACAAGCTAAAACACTTTGTTATCCAAACTTGCACAATTAAAAATAACTTACATTTTTATCTTTCTAGGCCTCTTTGCCTCCTGAATAATAGTGCATGGGAGTTTTCCTAGCCCCAGCTTTGTGTTGTTGACTATGGGATGATCATGTTGTAGCTTGCTCAGTCTTTTCTTGCATTGCCCACTCCCACTCTGCATCTGCCATGTTCCCACCACAATAGTTCCTGTTTGGATTTGCAACTTGGTTGGCTAATATGCACCGTACACTTGATTGCTTATTTTAGAAACGGTTTTGATATACCCTCCTTCCACTATGATGAGAAACGTTGGGCACGAGCATTTGAAAATCAAACATGCACCGCTTCCTTAACATAGCATGCATGATCAGGTACTTGGTCCTTGAATTTTAGAAAACAATTCTTATATGTTGAGTGTACAAGAATCTGCAGATGTGCCAAAAAGCTCTGTCCTATGCAGTCCTACCAAAGTCAACCTCGCCACCATACTTTACCTTGGAGTATCACCCATGTGTGTCTGGCATGGGTGCGGTGTCTGTATCCTCGTCCTCTGTGGTTGGAGCAACAGGCTTCAAAATAGGTGAGTTTGCCCCGCTCAATCACCAAAATACACCTTCCAATAGGAGCTCTGCTGCTTCACTTGCACTCGCTACCCTCGGATGAATGTTGTTGTGTGCTACTAAAAGACTCTCGTTGACCACCTGTAGGTTGTCGGTGAGGCTCGAGCGAAGAAGGAGTCGAATGGAATGGTGTGAGCCCTGTGATGTGAGGGGGGTGGATCCCTGCGAGAAAAGGGGGGTGGGCCAATAAGAAGGGAGGGTAGAAGGAGGTGATGTCGGTGGGATGCTCTGGAGGTATGGAGTCCCTCCTTGGCTCCCCCATGATGTGGTCTACTGAGGAATACCATAGGCCGACAATTGCTGTGCACTAGCGGCCAATTAGTTCCTACGTTGAGCGCAGATACTCCTCACATAAGGACAACACATGCTGGAGATCCGGATCTACCACTGATGGAGGAGCCTGGGTAATGGATCGGCACCTCCAAAGCTGTATGAGGGCCACGTCTGCAAATAACGGATAGAAGGTTAAATTTAAGCTCACAAAAAATTATACCAATAAGTCTAAACCCTGAGTTAGGATGTTCCGTCTCAAGAGCAAGGTCCACTTGAGGTGATGCCCACCCTGGATGGACGTCCACTTGGGACGTGAACCATTCAAAGGAAGAATGCCCTAGATTCTCCCTACCAGATGGTCTCTTGATCAACATCTATAAGAGATGCATTGGAGAGTATTATAACCTATTTGAGATTTTTACTCTCCCTATACCTAATCCATATCTCGCTCTCTTTCTACCCCCCCTCCGTCTACCCTTCTCTCTATCTCTTCCTCTACCTCTTTCTCTCTCCCTCTCCTTCTCTCTCTCTCTCTCTCTCTCTCTCTCTCTCTCTCTCTCTCTATATATATATATATATATATATATATATATATATATATATATATATATATATATATATATATTCCCTCTCCCCCCCCCCCCCCCTAGCGCATCCTCTCTCTCAAACCTTAGCGCCTCCTCCACAGTCCCCCCCACAACCCTAAGCTCTACGCACTCCAACGTTGCACCTCGCAGCTCTTGACACCCATCGCTTGCAGCTCTCGACACCTCTGCAGCTCGGCACCCTGTCGCCCTCTGCAGCTGTGCACTTTTGGAGCCTGTCAAAACTGTCGCCCTCTGCAACCCTGCACTCTCGGCAGCCTGTGAAAATCGTTGCGCTGAACGGGAGCAAAGCGAGACACAAACCCCGACGGCCTCTAAAACGTCGAGAGCTAATGCACGCCGCAAGCCGGTCACAGTAAAGCGAACAGGGGGCACCACTTAGATTTGACCGGCTAGGACGCAAACAAAGGTGATTTGAAATATCATGAATTCTACCCAGAGAGAGAGAGAGAGAGAGAGAGAGAGAGAGAGAGAGAGAGAGAGAGAGAGAGAGAATAGAGAGAATAGACAGGTGATGAAAGTCCTCGGGGGTGTGAGGGAGAATTACTCTCTTTCCATATTTAGAGCAACCTTAATTCCGACGAGGTGGCACATCATGGTGATAGAGAGATAGAGGGAGAGATAGTGAACCTACTTGGTGCGTTCTCTAGAGATGACTCAATGTCATGAAACCTTGCTAGCACGAGTGTGTGTGCATCGACCGTTGGAGTCGAGATGTGGACATAGCTTTCTTTACATAGTACAATTCCCAAAGCAAATCACTACGCTAAGTCCCTCTCTTGTTATGCGAATGTTGCCAATTCCTCCCACTAAAACTCTACCAAGTGCTGACCTCTCATGGACTTGCCCCCCCCCCCCCCCCCCCCCCCCCCGATAGTGACCTCTCAATGCCCTTTAATAGGTGGTGGCTGCTTTAGGTTAGTATAATCTGGTTTAATTAGGGTAATCTAATCAAGGAAGACAAAGCAAGGCAGTGGTCCCGAGGTGGTTGACCCTTGCTTTGTCTTGGGAGTTATTAAAATGAAAACCTCTAGGTGGGCCTTTGTGACTATCACCCAGAGAGATGAGAATTTACAAGTTGGGACCTTTTTACAAGGCTTGGGTGAAAACTGAAAAAAATGATGATAATAACCTACGGTTTACTAAAGTGGGAGTCGTGGTCGCGTGATGCCAGTAAATGGCAGCTTTGCCGATGCGTCGGTGTAGCACGTTCGTCTCTTCGGGGTCGGATGGGGCATGCCTTCGGCGCCTTTGCTTGTTTTGGTGTCGGTGGCGTGTAATTTGGGTCGTCCTCCTTTTTGTCGATGTCGTTGTTGCTGTTGAATCCTCTGTTTTTTGTATTTACCATTGGTGTGTGCGTTTGTGCGTGTGTGTGTGTATCTGTGGGTGCATGTGCATGAGCATGTGTATATATATGTGTGTGCGCAAGCGTGCGTGGGAACGGGGGGGAAGTATTGTATATAAGTGTGTATATATATATATATATATATATATAACAATTTTTGGTGGTTCTGGCGACGCAGAGATGGGGAGAGGGATGGAGTGAGAGAGAGGGTGTGGTTATGGTGCGGCGTCTGCACGGGCTGAGAAGAGAGAGAGAGAGAGAGAGAGCGCAAGGAGCGGAGAGGCACGGGCTGCTTGCGTGTGCGCACACAGCGAGTGAGAGAGAGGGTGGGTGAGGTGGTGAGGAGGGGATGGGAGGATAGGGTGTGTGTGTGGTGTTGCTTCAAGGGCGCCCGCATGGGTTGGGTCTAGGAGCGAGGGCGTGCGTGGGCGTAGGCGGGTTTGACAGCGGGCGCAAACAGGGGGGGATTTAGTCAACGAGGGGGAGGGGGTGTCTATTATAAAAAGGGAGAGAGATAGAGGATTCTCTATGGCGGGTTCCCACCATGGGGGGGAGGGGGGTAGAGAGTGTGTGAGTGACGGGGGGGATATTATTATCTTGTTTTGCATGGTGTCTCAAGAAACAAATAGGTGGGGAGAGAGTCAATGGGGTGGGGGACAGGGAGAGGGAGTAGCGGGCCAGGGGAGGGAGAAAGTGAGGCCGAGGGGAGGGTGAGGGGTGTGTGTGTGTGTGTGTGTGAGAGAGAGAGAGAGAGAGAGAGAGAGAGAGAGCGCGCGATAAAGAGAGTTCTGCTATTGGCTTGCACCTGCACCGGCGAGAAAGAGAGAGAGATAGTTTCGGGCTATTGTGGCCGACACAGAGAGCGAGGGAGGGAGTGTGAGAGGGTGATGGTGAGCGTGTGGATAAGAATACGAGAGAGAGAGAGAGAGAGAGAGAGAGAGAGAGAGAGAGAGAGAGAGAGAGAGAGAGAGAGAGAGAGAGAGAGAGAGTTCGTATGTGGCTGTGGGCTCGACACAGAGGGAGCACGAGAGAGAAAGCCAGAGAGAGGGGGGGGACTCGAGTCCGCTCATGGCCGAGGGTGGCAAGTAAGGTGGGAGGGGTCATTGAGGGTCAACGGGGTGTGGGTAAGAGAGAGGAGATGGGGGTATAGTATGTCTAGGGAAATGTGAAGGTAAGGCCGAGGGGGTGTGTGTGTGTAGATAAGAGAGAGAGAGAGAGAGAGAGAGAGAGAGATAGTGAAAAAGAGAGAGAGAATTACGACGGCCCACCAGGGGAATAAAACAAGAGGGAGAGAGAGAGATGGTGGCCTGCTACGCTGGGGTATGGACGAGCTAGGGCCGTGAGGTTGGCCAGGGCATTGCCGAGCCTTCCGACGGTGTCGCCAGAGAAAAAATAACCTTTTTTCTCTTTTTTTCTTTGATTTTCAAAAATCGGCTATCATTAGTCCTCCCCTTTTGGCTAAGGCATTCATGTCTCTAGCCCTGACTTTGATTCTTCTTCGGCTGATCTGTAGGAGCCAATATTGAGTTGCCTTCTGAACTAGCCATTCCATTTGGCCATTGGTGAGATTTCTGGAATATTCATGAATCTGCAACAGGTCCGGGTGATAGCTTGCTCCTTGGAATAGTGTCAGTTGATTAAATGGGAAGCACATGGCTTCCAGAACTTTCTGCCAGTGTCCTCCTAGATCCCAAGTGAAAAATAGGATCATTGTCTGTAGTGTTCGAATAAAAAAAATTGCATGCCAAATAGGACCAAATTGTAACCACCAGTAGCGAGAGGGGAAATGAGCATCTTGGCTCCTGCAAGGACAAAACTGAAAATTATGATTCCCAAGAGTGTGCCAAGAATCCACCATATATGGCCACCTTGTTGGTGTGGTGAGCTCCATTTGTCTTTAGAACCTTGCTTACTGCCATGACTGGAAAAACCTGCAAGCATATCATGCATCTCTTGGGTGCGCACTGTCATAATAATCAATATCTAATTCTCCTAAATGATTTTCTCATATTAAACTGATCATTTAATGTGGGGAAGTGCCAAGGGAGAAAAAGCTAGAATATTGGTTAAGTTAGCAGACCGGCCACAGTAGGGATCCAAAGGAGGGAAAATAGGGATCCAAAGGGGGGGCCATCTGCAAAAGAGCCATGTGAAACAATGGGCCAAAAAGACCCTAAGGTTCAGCCCATTAAGACTTCCAAAATGCTAAGGTTCCAAAATTCAAAGGTTGTGTCCAAAGGTCAACCCTAGGGAAAATTGGATGCTTAGTGTGTGCCCAAAAAGTCTTTCTACATCCCTACATGGGAGGGGGCGAGCCCCAAAGCTAGGGGATGAGAGAGAAAGCCACACACACACACACAGGCTCCCTTTACACAAAGGGAATGAGGGACACATGTCAGCTCCCTAGGCCAGATGCCCACAAGGTGTGCCCAATTCCTATTGGAAGACCCTTGAAGTGGACCAATGAGAATTAAGCTAGAGTAAATCTAGTTTAATTAATTTAAAAACATTTAATAAAAGAAACCAATGAGAATTAAGTCTCCTAGAAGACTATTGGGCAGTCTCCCAAGGGGTCCAATGAGCATTCAGGAGCCCCATGGCTTGCCTGATTCCTATTGGCCAGGAGGCAAAGGGGTCCAATGAGAGTTTAGTTTAATTATTTAATTACCTAAAGCTCTCACAAAAGGGGAAAGGGGGACACATGTCTAAAGGCTATCACTTATGCTGCTTAATTCCTATTGGCTTGACCTGGGGAGGTCCAATGAGGCAAAGGCCAGACTTATTTAGCAGCTAGGGCTCGCCCAAGAGAGAGGGGGGGCTGATTTTTGCTTGGCATTGACACACACACTCTCACACTTGACCATGTGTGAAGGGAAAATACTCTATCTCCTCCCAAGCTTTAATGGAGAGCTCATCACCTACTCCAAGCTTGTGAGATAGAAGCCTACATCAACACTCTCTTGGCATGTGGATGCAAATCCAACCAAGAGCCAAGCTTCAATGCATGCTCATCTTCTCTACCAATCTAATTACTAAGCTAAGCTATGCTAATATGAGTGATTATGTGAGGAGATGTACTTCTTTCTCGTAAGATACTTCTTTTTTCCTCTCAATCTACTCTCATACCCTGCTAGCTCTCACCATCTTCGAAGGTGTGTGAGGTCTTGGGTCTGAGAACGGGGATAATTCAAGTTGTGTTTGATTAAGTGTTTTGCTTGGTGTATGAAGCTTCCATCTTCATTGCACTAGCTAGTCTTGAAGGAACACAAAGAATTGTATTGTACAATGTCTCTCTTGATGGGAGAAACCATAATACAAAGCCTTTTGGAGGGGGGACCGGCTCCATGCAAATCCGGTCCTCAAATGTTGTCAATAGCTTAATTGCTCTCTCTCTCTTTTGAAAGTATTGTCGATGCTATCTAACTAGGTGTTATGCTTTTTGTTGCTCTCTCCACCCAAGCACTCTTGTAATTCTCATTAGGAATCTATTCTAATGAAATTCCCACTATGTTCATGCTAATTTCCGCTACACATAAGATCTTAGGCCATTAAATGTTACACGCACAAACATGTCAGCTGTCTTTTCTGATGCTGATAGTAAGCCACCTACCTTGCGGCTTAAATACAAACGTAATCCACTTACCTCTCTCCAAAGAGAGGATGCACTTTTTGTGAAAAATTGCACCAAATTGGGAATGTGGCCTTCATTCTTGCACCTTATCAGCCTTTTGTCTATCCATGGCTCCTTAACTCTTTTCTCCATGCTGATCTTACCTCTATATGTTATAGCAGCTAGCCATAGCCATAGGTCTGATGCATCCCATGCAAACACAATGCTGCATTGTGGAGGAGTTTGGAACATCCTTAAAAGGTTGGCAGCATATTGATCATCAAACTTACTCTGAACACCCTCACATAAACTGGAGGCATTACCCATCTCCAAGTTTATAACACCTTTCAGTAGACTAGAGGCATTACCCATCTCTAAGTCTATGACACTACACAATAAAGTCTTGCTCGGCTGCCAAGCCTCTAGAGCAATATCCAACTCCAAACCTTCAGTCATACTTACCTCTTTATTATGGTCCTCTAGTGAAACTTCCTTGATGCAGGATGCCTTCAGCTTGCTACACTGTCTTTGGTCCATGCTGATGCACAGGCTTCTGTTTTCAAAACCCTCGCCTTTGCTTGATATGTTGTCCATCTTCTGCAAAGCCTTGCTAGCAGGCTGGTCTTCCTCTTCTCTTGTTTCTTCCATGCTCTTTGCATTCCTCTTACTCTGACGAGGCCTGATCATCACTTTACACCTTCTTACCCTTACTGCCCAATGTTGTTGATTGATCGCTTTGGTGCCTATTTCATCCAGGGTTAAAGATGTATTCTCACTTGTAACAAAATTTTCTTGACTTACCTCCCCCATTGGGGTAGCATCTTTTCATTCTTTAACCTCTTGTTCCACTGCTTTAGTCCTTTGAATAAACTTCTCACTTGATCCCTTTCCTTAGTATCTTCATCTTGACCTCTTCTGCAAGACCAATGATACTTGGTGTGCTGGTACCAATTGGTGGTGGGCGTAGGATGATTGTAAGTGGTGATTGTGGTCGTGGTTGCATCGGTGGCTGTAGGAATTGAACTGGTGGGGCTAGCTGTGGTTGCAAGGCTGGTGGTGGGATTTGAACAAGTGAGATTGGTTTCTTGGGCGGCCGTGGTCTTGCCCTCGATGGAGAAATCTGATTCTACCTTCCTTCTCTATTGAAGTTCTGTGGATAGTAGTACATGCCATGGCCGTCTTCCCCGCAATTACAGTAGTGGTACTCTTGGTTTTGCCTTCGTTGTCCTCTTCCTTGTTCTGGATTTTTGACAGGTGCATGCCCTTGCTGCACCAGATGCACGAATAAACTCTCGAGTTGGGTAGTGATGCGGCTCATCAAGTCTTGCTGCTCTTCTGATGCCTCTTGTGGTTGGGCTCTATGAACGGCTATTTTGCAGTCACTGGGGTTAGTCGGACTGAGCTTGATTCCTCTCACTCGTTGACTCTTGCTTGCATGTGCAGCTTCTTGTCTTTAAGGCGGGCTACTTCTACTGCCAACTCATATGTTCCAGGAAACCTTCCCTTCACCTTCTCCTTAAGTGGCGACCCCACAGGCCAGTAATGAAATGGTCCTTCTTCAGGAAATTAGGCTCTCCTTCACCTTCCTCCGGTGAGGCAACCCATCTCTCCCACAAATCCACCAACTTGGACTCATAGGTGGCATACTCTAGCAGACCTCCCATCCGTCATTAACTGCCATAGCTTCTCCGAGATTGTGCCTCCACCAAACCTCTTCACAAAGGCAACACGTAACACATCCCATTCTTTTTTGGTATCTTGGGGCAAAGCATTGAACCAGGACTTGGCCTCTACTTTCATCAGTAGAGGAAAAATTTGAAGCCGTGAGGCGTCGTCATCCTTGTTGAAAACCACACGAGCAATGTTGAAATCATCCAGAAAGTCGGTGGTGAGATCTTCTCCCTTCTTTCCATTGAACGTGGGGAAAGAAACACTTGCCATGGTAGTGACTTAGGAAATTACAAACCTTTTTTTTTCTTTTATATTAATGACAGTAGCGGCTCATAGTGGTTTTTACAGGGTTGGGTGGATAGATTAAAACAAGATAAAGATGGAAACATTGAAGGAGTCATGGTAATCCAATATGGGGAGAATGATAGGGTTTGGGGAATTAAAAATTTCTCCTAGAACCGCCGCACCCAACAGATACACAATCTTCTGTTGGTAGAATATTTTCCTATCTACATAGATATTCACATGCATATGTTGCAGGAATCTAAACGGGAATGTTGTTGGCCTATTTTCCATCATACACAGAGGGTGGAGTACTTACTTATACTCTTACCGTGCCAATGTTGATGAGTCGGCACATCCACAGGAGGTCGTCGCCTTTCATAGGCTCCACCTTTCCTTCGTCGCTCAGCACGTACGGGGTGATGGCGACGCATCTGACCACTCCCAGCCTTTTGGCTAGCAACAACTGCAGATAATTACCGTAGTCGGCGTGTTGCATGAATTCCACTCTATTCAGCTGTAATGCGTCTCCCGCCGAGGAATCCCTCGAGCGAGTTCTTCCGAGCGAACAAGTAACCGAGCAAGTACATAAAATAAAAAAGGCAAGTTCAAGACTTCAATAGTTACTTTATAGAGGATAGTGTAGCAAAGTAAATGCAAAAACAAACATAACCCTCCCCATGGGGTTCAACCCAGATGCGATGTATTTTCTGCAACCCCAAAAACATGGTGCGACAACCACATGCTTAATATCATGTAAGCCATCATTAATGAATTCCATACATCCGCTTGTTTGATTTTGTAGAATCCCAAAACACATCATCTTACATTGACTTTGCAAACCCATTTTTTCCATCGACTTTGTAAACCCATTTTGCCATTGATGAATGGGTGAGATCGACCAAATTTCTAGCAGCCAAGGCAACAGATGATTGCTTTAATCATCTTTAGGCAAGGACTTGCATACCACGGGCATTGCTCGTCTTTGCCTCTTTAAGGTAGACATTACACTTAACACTCGGAATCATGGCCATTGCTACGTCTGCCGCAATAGCTTCACATAGATAAGCTTGTGCCCATGCTCTGGTCCATAAATGGTTATGTCCCTAGTCATTCTCGAGTGTAGGCTTGCTTAAGATGGGTTCTTGGGTTCTAAATCATCTAAAACACTAAAATGCTTTATTGATCCTAAATTTTGAAGATACTAAAATATATAAAAATATAAACCAATTTTTAAAATCTGAGATTCTTAATTTTGGAGACGCTAAAATATTTCAAAAATTGAAAATTTTGAAAAATTATGGGGTAAGAGACGTAGAACAAATTCTCTCTATTTGTTATCATCAGAGAAAAGCTATATTTATCAAGAAGCCATAAAAGATTAAACTAAAATTGAGCCTAAAGTTGAGACTAGAGTTCTTACACAAGTACTTCCCTTGCACCTCTTGACATGTGTTAATCAAAGAGGCAAGTGGCATCACCTGGCACGACTAATGCTATCATAGAGGTTGTAACTCCCCCATTTTTAAAGAGAAAATTATATCACCCTTAAACAAGTTCCTATTTCCACACCAAAATTTTCTAGAAATTTGATTAAATAGACTTACCTGCAGACCGATGATCTCTACTATGATTGCCTTTTCACTTCACAAATGTGACTGAGACGAAAGAGAGTGCTACTGCAAGAAACACGCGGACAACAAACATGTAATCTCCTTAAGTCTGGATTTTGGGTTCCATAATGTTGCATTCTACTCATCCGCTCTTTGATGTGACGTTTGCAACGAATTCAATAGAGTAGCTGCAATTTTCCAATTTTTGCGAGGAGCCAAAGCACGAGTTAGGAGCAGATGATAGAATCCAATCCTCTGCATGCACACTAGAAATGATGGTATCTTTGAAAGTGAGTATCAAAGTTGCATGTTGAAGTAGGACTCTCTCTCTCTCTCTCTCTCTCTCTCTCTCTCTCTCTCTCTCTCTCTCTCTCTCTCTCTCTCTCTCTCTCTCTCTCTCTCTCTCTCTCTCTCTCTCTCTCTCTCTCTCTCTCTCTCTCTCTCTCTCTCACACACACACACACACACACACACATGATGGAGCAATGGTGAGATCCGAGTGAAAGAGCTGAGAGAAAAGGTTGATCGAAGAAGCCCAAATATCACAAGCTGGAGCAAGATCAAGGGGCCGCCTAAAAGCTTTAAAATGGGCTCTCTCTCTCTCACACACACACAAATGACAGACGTGTGCGCGCTTGCACAGAGAGACTCGAGAGCAAAGAGGGCGACGATCAAATGTCATTGAAAGCGCGCAATGTCAAGAATTCGAATTCAATGACAATGGACATTCTGCAAAAAAAGAACATGGGAGATAAGCAAGGGTGTGAGCAGGCGGGAGAAGAAGCAGACTCAGTGATCTCCACAGATGTTAAACACTGCCCCTAGCTACCCGTAGGACCGCGCGCTGGCATGCGGTCCTTACTGTAATAATTTCCATTAAAAAATTGTGACTTAGCTTAATATTGTGGTGTGTGTGGGTGTGTAGTCGTATATGGCGAATTTAATTTTATGAGCCTGGGTAGGAGTTCCTTGCTTTGTTCTCACCATCAACATGAACGTTGTGACGTGTTTTTACGGAATGATGCAAGCCACCCCAAGGACTTTGGAAAGGGTTTTTTAATGCTTTTGGGTCCCTTATATGTAAATAAAGCATGCTTGTACAAAGTGTACAAAGGCGGTGTGTGCCAGCTGTCTCTACGCATGCAGGCCAGTTGTGCGGGGTGCATAGTTTTGTTGTTTTTGTACATAGATGTGTCGAGACTTGAAAGATTCACTTAGTACTTGAAAAATATGAACAAAACGGAGTTTTTATCAGCTTGATTCGTGAGTGAGTGGGGGATTTGACAGAGGAAGATCTAGCAGCAAGAAGCCCTGATTGCCGCGAGGGATAGAGGCGTTTGGGAGTAGAGCAGTCTGTCTTGCTAGTCGAGGGCCCGATGTGGTGAGTTGAGAGTGTGTCTCTCCTCAATGGGCTGATGAAAGTGGGTGCTTAGCTCTGCATATTGACCTCTCTTCATCTTGTTTTGAGGTATGGTGGCTATGGTGTGTGCAGCTCCTTGTTTGATCACTAGAGTTGCATACCTTAAGTGTTGACAAGGTGACACCTTCACCACATGCCTCTACCTATTGTTGAATTCCACATAATCCTCCATATTGGGTTCAAAATAGATTGGACAAGAAGAGTCTACCTCAATTGGCTTTCCATTTTGCATGCGACAGTGACGCTTGGGTGGTCGTACTTGACTTGAACTCTCTAGGCCTAGAGAGCTCCTAGGCCCACTTGCTTCCACCAAATATTTTAGGCTTTGTGGCTTGGACTTTGTGGTTGATGTAGTTGATGACTCTTCTCCTACCGTTCAAGAGAAAACACTTGGTGCTACACAAAAGCTGACTGATGTGAGAGTGTTGATGTGGTTCTCAAAATCAAAACTCACCACTCTTTCTTCACCTCCTCTATCGGCACTGATGACAGAATTCTTTGATTGACAGCAGTGATGACATTTTATAGCCCTCCCTCTTGATGCTCTTGATTTTCAATTAGCACGAGCAATGCGAGATGGGGAGCTTACCTCTTGGATATTGACGATGCTACAACCTGGCAGATAGCACTTTGATGAATGCCTTGAGTGCTTCTATAGTCTCCTCAGTCCTCCAATTTGAAAATTCTTGTAGCCACTCGTCGATGATTGATGGCATGCATTCTTTGTTGCCTCAAGGTCTTGGCAAAGCCCTCCTCCCTGGGGGCACCAAATGAGAGACGGAAGTGAAAAACAAACCGGTTGGCCTCTACACCAAGACTATGTATGATGGCCTCATCATGGGAGGTACACAATAGGGGCACCACCTACCAAGATATGTTGCTAGGACCCATACATATACACAATCAAACATGCCATGGAAAACAATTTCAAGATCCACGTCCAAGTGTGGGATGGGGTGGTCAAAAAACAAGATGAGAGGAATAGTGAGTGAGTGAGAATGGGATTGCTACTCGTGCATGTAGTAAGGAAGATAATGAGGTAAGGGAAACATGCAAGTATGCTCACTTCTCATACCAGAGGTGGCAAATCTGCACACCTTAAGCTGCAAGTAGCAAGATGATAGGAATATGAAAGGGAGAGAGAGAGTGTGTGTATGGTGGAAAATCCGCACACCTCAACATCAGCAAAATGGAAAGAACAAGCATAAACCATGATGACAATGAAGTGTATCCCAAATGCACAAGGTATGGCACCAAGATGGAGTGTGTTGATTGCTTGCAAAAGATGAATACAATAGGTAACATAGGGCAAGAAGATGAGAAGGGACAAGACCGTAGGATGCATAATGGAGGGATGGGAGTTGATGGCAAGGAATATCATGAGTGTAGCCATCATTCTTCTTCTTGAAATCGTGTCTTCAATCCTTCATTACAAGTGTGTGGAGATATGGTGCTCATTTTGTGCATGGTGATGGTGATGGTATTGTGATAATGTGATTAGGGTTCATGCTACTAGCATGTAGCACAAGGGTGTGTATGTGTAGGTGTGTGGGTATGTGGGTATGGGATAGTGTGCATATGGGATAGTGTGTGTGTGTGTGTGTGTGTGTGTGTGTGTGTGTGTGTGTGTGTGTGTGTGTGTGTGTCCCGCTTACAAAAGAGGAGGCCTCCTTTTATAAGCCAAGAGAGTGATTAGGAAAGAGATTATGAAGAAGAGGAGTTATCACAAAGTAAACTCAGTTAGAGACATTCCCCCAAATGAGAGAGCTCTGTGTGCCCTGCTTATTGACCAATTTCCTCCTAATTGCCTTCATCATGGTGAGCTTTGTCTCCATGCCACCTTCCACAGGTTGAGTCCAAGAGCTTCCTTATAATATTTGAGAGAATATTGATAACATAAGAGAAAATACAACAATAATGGAGAGAAACTTATAAGAAATTGTGTGCGTGTAGTTGGATATCAAGATTTCTTCCCATGTGGACAGATAGGCTCCACCATTTTAGCCATATCTCCCAAACCCTAGCTCCAAAAATTATTTTAAAAAATAGGGGCCAAAAGATCAATTCAACACCTACAACTTTGCTGTTGAAAACCTTTTCCAATTCGGAATGGAAAAAATAGAGAAAATTTTCACAAAAATATATGTCTGTCTTTTCCCTTCCAAAAGTCTTCCAGGTTGTCCCCTCTTGACTTCATGTGCAAGCCTTGTGTCCACAAGTGAATTAGGCTTGAGTTTGATAATATTTTGTTGACTTCAACTCCATAATGCATAAGATTCTCTTCCCTTTCACTATTGACTTTTACTCTTCACCTGTAGTGACCGTCAGGTAGTGACCATCGGGTAGAATTGGCATCTAGTGAAATTTTCTTTTTCATAGGGTTTGTTCCTACCTTTCCTTATTTCCAAGATCCAAATATGTCAAAATCGTAGCTATGTACAAAATAAATACATAGATTTTTTTGTGATTTTCATGCATCAGGTCCTTCCTCCTCTTTGGGTCCTTGAAGCCTTGCCACCAAGTGCATACCACGAGAGAGGTGGAGTAAAATTTGAAAAGCGGCCCGCATTAGCCCTCCTCCTGAAGCTAGAGGCATTTATGTCTCTAGCTCTATACTTGATTCTTCTTCAGTTGAGGTGGAGGAGTCTCCCTCCTCATGGATTTCCATCATAGGTGTTTGATCACACGTCAAAAAGTAATGCTTCGGCCTCCATCCATTGACACGTTTTTTGTGGAGCTTACCATCCACATCCATCGATCGGTAACTGTCATTGTTGTAGCGCTTTCTAATGGCAAATGGTTCCTCCCATCTGGGTGAAATGGCCTCCTCACCATACACCAAGTGATATGGTGTGAAATGAAGTGCAATAAGCCCAAAGTGTAGCCACAAGATGCTTGTCCCAATGACTTTTGTGATTGTTACATGTTTAGTGATGATCTTGCAGATCATACCATTTACTTGTTTCACCAAACCGTTGCATTGTGGATAGTAGGGAGTTGAGTGTCGTCGTGACATACCCAACTTCTCCATCAACTCTCCTACCATATCTCCTCTAAAACCTGGTGCCCTATCAAAAATTATTTCAAGAGGAGTGCCAAAACGGCAACAAATGTTTTCAAATACAAACTTAGCCACTTCCTTAGCTGTAATCTGGGTGGTAGCAACTGCTTCAGCCCACGGTCATGTAGTCCACACCCATGATGGTATACATTTCACTTGATTGGCTCCTTGACAAAGGCCCAATGGCATCAATTCTCCATTTCTCAAATGGTCCATAAGAGATTATAGGAGTCTGTGGCTCATATGTGAGCCTCCTATCCCCAGCCTTCCAACACTCTTTGCATGTTTTGCACCAGTGATGCACATCTCCCTATAAACTAGGCCGCACAAACCCGGCTAGTAGAACCTTCCTAGTGGTGATGTCAAGTGCAAAGTGCCCCCCATAAACACTATCATGGCAATTTGAAATTATTTTTGTGATTTCTCTAGAGAGAGGTACACACCTAAGAATTTGATCCTTACCCTTGCAGTAGAGGTCGTCATGATAACGCAGTATTTTGTTGCCTTGCACACAAGCCACTCTCCTGTGTCCAAGAAACTCATGATGTCAGGCATACAAGCCACTCTCCTTTTAACCCTTAGTAAGATCTTTACGACACTCTCATGTGTCCAAGAAACTCATGATGTCAGGCATAGCATCACTACCTTGGAAGAGAGGCAGCTTCAACTTGATAGCACCCACCACTAGAACATCTTGTAGCTTCTCTCTAGCTAGAGCATCTGCTTCTAGATTTTCTGCTCAAGGGACATGATGTAATTTTACAACTTGAAACTTCCCTAAAATTTTCTTAACTCTGTGCAAATGGCCTAGCAAGCCATGATATTTACAAGCCCAAGTTCCTTGTATTTGTTTTATTAAAAGCATGGCATCACCAAATACATTTAACCGTTGAATACCTTGTGTCACACATCACTCTAACCCAAGAGTTAAGGCTGCATATTCTGCTTCATTGTTGGATTGGGAATCCAAGAGATGCACAATGGAGAATACCTTTTCCCTTTGTTTGTTGAAGACAATAATGCCCACTTCTGCAGCTTTGTCCACTGTCCTCTTATAGGCTCCTTCAAAGAAAAGAGAGTGAGCCCTCTCTATCTTAGGGACTTCCAACACAGGTTTTACTTCTTTGTCACTTGTCTTGATCTTTAGCTTCTTTTCATAGTGTCGATGAGTGAGAATGCCTCTTAGATTGGCTCTTGTGGAGTTTTCCACTTGCATTGTGTAGTCAAACTCTTGCAACCTTGTGAGCCATTCTAGAAGAAACATCCATGTGCTGCAGTAAATAAGGAAATACATCTTCCATTGTTAAGATTATAATGGTCTAGACAACAAATATGAGCAAAATTTGGTGGTAGCAAACATTAATGCAAGCACCATGTGCTCCACTATCGTGTATCCCTTTTCTAATGGAGTCATCATGCGACTAGAGAAGTAGATAGGACGCATGAAAGAAGTAGATAGGACGCATGAAAGAAGTTTGAGGATCCTTTTGCATCGATACTGCTCCAAGTGTGTCATTTCCCACACTAGGGTTTACATAAAATGGCTCGTCCCACTTTGGACGTGCAATGGCGGGAAGTGATGCTAGAATTTGTTTTACCTCATTAAACTGTTGTTCATTTTCTTCATTCCAAGTGAAGATCTCTTGATGGGTAACTTGTTGTAAAGGGAGAACCACTTGAGAGAGCAAGTGAATGAACCTACTCAAATACCTCAGCTTTTGAAGAAAAGAGACCAACTGCTTTGTTGTCATGGAAGAAGGTAAAGCCACCAATGCTTGAACCTTGCTTGGGGCAGCTTCAATTCCCTTGGCAAAGATCACATGGCCAAGAAGAGTAACCTTGCTTTTCCCAATATGGCATTTCTCCACGTTGAGTTGGCCACCCAAAGATGGCAGCCTAGCTAGACCTTCATAAACTTTCTCCAAATGAAGAGAGCAGGAGCTATAGATACAAAAGTCATCAATAAAAACACGAATTGGTTTTCCAAAGAATGGCTGAAAAAAAAATGTGAGATAGCGTTGAAAGGTGGCTGGCGCATTGCTGAAAATAATCAACAGTCTGTAAAATATATATGCAAAGGGCGGATAAGCCAACCTGAGTCACTTGCGTTGCAAGCTCCATTCTTCACAGTATCACAGTAACTTAATTTGTACTTAATGTAAAGTGAATAATCAACCAAAAGCTAAGTGAGGGGCATAGATGCACCCTCACCTCTTTAAATAAAGGAAGGAGGATGGTCGTCCGATCGGTGTGATGAGTAGAGTGTCATGAATGTAGAGATCCCCACATCTAGAGCGAGGCTGCCAATAGGTAGAATGCAAGAGCTTATCAAGGCACCTTCACGGTAAGTAATATCATATCTCACGGTGTCCACCTAATGTGGTGAAGCTAAAGGTATCAAATTAGGCTAATGCTCTTTAGGTATTAAATGTGTGTGTGTGTGTGTGTGTGTGTGTGTGTGTGTGTGTGTGTGTGTGTGTGTGTGTGTGTGTGTGTGTGTCCCATTTACAAAAGAGGAGGCCATGCGCACAAGCCACTGCTTTTGGCACTTAGTAAGATATTTAGGACACTCTCCTGTGTCCAAGAAACTCATAATGTCAAGCATAGCATCGCTACCTTGGAAGAGAGGCAGCTTCAACTTGATAGCACCCACCACTAGAACATCTTGTAGCTTCTCTCTAGCTAGAACATCTGCTTCTAGATTTTCTGCTCAAGGGACATGATATAATTGTACAACTTGAAACTTCCCTAAAATTTTCTTAACTGTGTGCAAATGGCCTAGCAAGCCATGATTTTTACAAGCCCCAGTTCCTTGTATTTGTTTTATTAAAAGCATGGCATCACCAAATACATTTAACCGTTGAATACCTTGTGTCCCACATCACTCTAACCCAAGAGTTAAGGCTGCATATTCTGCTTCATTGTTGGATTGGGAATCCAAGAGATGCACAATGGAGAATACCTTTTCCCTTTGTTTGTTGAAGACAATAATGCCCGCTTCTGCAGCTTTGTCCACTGTCCTCTTATAGGCTCCTTCAAAGAAAAGAGAGTGAGCCCTCTCTATCTTAGGGACTTCCAACACAGGTTTTACTACTTTGTCACTTGTCTTGATCTTTAGCTTCTTTTCATAGTGTCAATGAGTGAGAATGCCTCCTAGATTGGCTCTTGTGGAGTTTTCCACTTGCATTGTGTAGTCAAACTCTTGCAACCTTGTGAGCCATTTGGAAATCCTAGAAGAAACATCCATGTGTTGTAGTACATAAGGAAATACATCTTCCATTCTTAAGATTCTGAATGGTCTAGGCAATAAATAAGAGCAAAATTTGGTGGTATCAAACATTAATGCGACCACCATGTGCTCCACTACCGTGTATCCCTTTTTTGATGGAGTCATCATACGACTAGAGAAGTAGATAGGACGCATGAAATAAGTTTGAGGATCCTTTTGCATCAATATTGCCCCAAGTGTGTCATTGCCCACACTAGGGTTTACATAAAAGGGCTCGTCCCACTTTGGAGGTGCAATGGTGGGAAGTGAGGCTAGAATTTGTTTTACCTCATTGAATTGTTGTTCATTTTCTTCATTTCAAGTGAAGATCTCTTGATGGGTGACTTGTTGTAAAGGGACAACCACTTGAGAGAGCAGGTGAATGAACCTACTCAAATACCTCACCTTTTGAAGAAAAGAGACCAACTACTTTGTTGTCATGGGAGAAGGCAAAGCTACCAAGGCTTGAACCTTGCTTGGGTCAAATTCAATGCCCTTGCCAAAGATCACATGGCCAAGAAGAGTAACCATGCTTTCACCAATGTGTTCTTTGATGATATCATTATCTACTCCAAGTCATTGGAGGAACACAAGAAACATCTCCAAGTGATTTTTCAAGCACTAAGAAGACAAGTTTTTTCTCAATCAAAAGAAAAGTGAATGTTTCCTTCAAAAGATTCAATACTTAGGTCATATTATCTCTCAAGATGGTATCCAAATGGATCCATCAAAGCTGGAGGTAATAAAAGCATGGCCTAATCCAAAGAATCTACTTGAGCTAAGAAGCTTCATTGGTATGTGTGAATAGTATAGATGCTTCATAGCAAAATCCTCTTGAATAGCAGGACCATTACATGACTTAACAAAGAAGAATGTTAAGCGTTCATGGACTGCTAAGGAGAAAAATGCTTTTGACAAGCTAAAGAGAAGCTTACCTCCCAACCAGTCCTTATGCTTCCGGATCTCTCAAAGACATTTGAGGTCCAATTTGATGCTTGTGGTGATAGCCTTGGAGCAGTCTTGCTTCAAGAAGGGCATGCCATAGCATATGAGAGCCGAAGGTGCAATACGGATGAACGGGTCTTAGGCATTTATGAGAAAGAGCTTTTAGTTGTTCTACATGTCCTAGACACATGAAGCACTATCTATTGGGGACTCCTTTTATTCTACGAACCTACCACCAAAGTCTCAAGTACTTCATGACACAAACAAATCTTTCCAACAAACAAATGAGGTGGGTAAAAAAAAATTTCGCAATTTAATTTCATATTGCTCACATTGCTGGTAAGCACAATCAAGTGGCCGATGCACTTTCAGGACGACCAAAAGTTAATGTGGTGTCTATAGCAGCTCACAATGATCTATCTTCTATGATAGATGAGTATGCTACTGACCCTGACTTTAGAGACATAATGCCAGCCCTTGCTTTGAGGAAGAAAGAGGAACCATTCACCTTGCAGGATGGTTACCTTCTCCATGGCAATAGGCTATGTGTTACCCACTCCCTTCGTGTGAGAAAGTCATGTATGAATCCCATGCTCCTCCTTATGTGGGCATAGATGCATTCAACCTACTCTCCGAGGAGTAGAGACATATTTCTATTGGCATACCATGAAAGTGGACATACAAGAGTATGTTTCAAAATATGTAGTATGCCAAAAGACCAAGTATGATAGAGGGAAGAAACCTCGATTACTCCAGCCATTGCCTATCTTAAATTCACCATGGGAGAGTATATCCATGGATTTTATCTTTGAATTATCCAAGTCTATCCATGGGAATACGGGAATATGGACAATAGTCGATAGGTTTAGCAAGCAAGCAAACCTGATTCTTGTCAAAAAGACTATTAAGGCATACCAAATGGAAACTCTCGTGTACAAAAGAGCTAGCAGATGTCTGGTTTCTAGAGCATATTAAAGCGGTAAAGCCTGTTCTTGTGGAAGGTTTGTATGAAAAGGAAGCAAAGTTCATTCAAGCTACAGATGCCAAGATCTTGGAAGGAAATGAAGAAAGCGTGCAAAGCCGAGAGGATGATCAATCGTTTATGGAGCAGCAAGAGGATGAGGATGTTGATACAGCATCACTATACGATGTTGATGAAGATGAAGATACAAGTTCAAGTTTTTGGAAGACAAGCGAGGAGGATAGATCAAAGGAATCTAAATCCTATGGCAAGGAGACTAAATTGGATGAGTCGGTGTTGGTAAAGGTAAAGAGGCCTTCTTGTTTAGCTTATGATGTGGTAGTAGCCAATGTTCAAGAAGAGCAGGTTGAAGAGCCAAAGCTTGTGGGAGAAGATTTGTGGTTGAGGGTGTTATGTGGAACCATATTTATGACCATGCTGATGAAGGTAGCAGTGGAAAGTGCTATAGCAGTGTAATTGATTTGAAGCTTTGCAAAGAAGGGCAAGGCCGAGTCTATGGATAGCCAATTGGACTCGAGAGTCGACAAGGTGATGATGATGAAGCGGAAACCAAGGGGGTTGATCATCTTTCTGATGTTCATGATGGATCAAATGCTGACCAGAGAGGGGAGCAACGGTAGGTGCTTGGATCATCAGGAAGTGAATGGCAGAGCATCCAATGTGGGGCAAAAAATGGATTCTTTTGAATTAAGGTGGGGGGGTTTTGGTGAACTTTGGAGGCTTCCAGAGGAGGTTTCATGTGGGCATGCCATGTGGCAATGCATTGTTATCCCACATGTGGGTGTAGTGATTCAAGGACTAGGGTATAAGGGGTAGGTCGTGAGGCTACCATGTTGTCACTAAGGAGAGAGGTGCACTCGTGGAGCTCCCCAGCGATGGTGGTGGCCTCTGGCGCTGTTATGGCGGCTGTTTCGTGGATTTGGGTGCACGGAGGTGGCCCTGAGCGGTAATGGGCGCTTGTGTATGTTGCTGACATGGGGATCAATGGGGCCCTATTCACGCGCCTTCTAAGGCCAATCCCCTTTTGAAGGGGAGGCTGTGAGCACCGACGGCGCCATCGGTGCCCCTTCAAGAGGTGGTTCCTATGTTGTGAGAGAGGGGAATGGAATTGGGTCCAAGAATGGATAAGCGATGATTCACAAGCAGTAGAATTGGGAAGTTGGAGTGGCATCCAACCATTCAGGACGTGCCAAAGTATGAGGTGACACATGTATGAAATGCAAAAAAAATCCCAGTTGCCTGCACGAGCAAAAAAAACAATTTTTTTCTTTTTAATCTTTGTAAGCCCCTATCAAGAGAAATTCACACTTGGTTTTGAGGGCTTTTTGCCAATTGGGCTTTTGGAGCCATTTTTTGCTATGTGGGAGAGTGTGGATCCAGGTTGTGTGGAGCCGAGGTTCGGCTATGGTGTTGAGGGGTCTGTGTGGAGCTAGAGGGTTGCCAGAACTGGCTTTGTGCTTGTAGAGGGTGTGCTAGCTTGGAGCATATTTGTAAATGGTGGTGTTTGTTGAATGAAGGGAAGCCATCATTGATGTATTCTCCGTCAATTTTCCCCTTCCTCTTTCTCTTCTCTACTTGTGTGCGTGTGGTCCCGGGTGTGTGTTGGCAGTTGTGCCCCCCCGATGGTCTATTATGCACAGAGGGATTGAGAGAGGTAGTGTGTGTGGTGAAGGTGGTGAACATGATGTATGAGATGATTGGGATCGGTTTGTGTTGCCTCATCGTGTGTGTGCATACGGTTGCATGAAAACGGTGTTTTTCATGTGATGTTGTGAGTTTTGAAGGGGTTTTGAAGGTGGACTCTAGTGGCTAGGGGTGTTGTGTATATCCTAGGCTATAGAGAGGCATGTTGATTGTGTGTCGGGTATGTTCCCCGTTCCCCCTTCCCAACATACAAGATGCAGTGCCCCTATTGGCAAAAAGGCAACATAGAAGAGAGAAGATGGTGGTGAACAACGGTACTCCAATTTTTGCTATTTCTGATGTTATTTCTAAAAGCTAGCCAAAACCTACTATTATAGCTTCTAAGGATGATAGATCTATGCTTGAAGGGCTTGTGAAGGGCATACATGAGCCAAAATCAAAGCTAGCAAGGCTTGAAGGAAAAGGAAAAACATATGGACAGTCAAAGACCTCCAAATAGAGAGAGGTTTGTAAGTAGGTGCATATGGTGTGACAACCCAAACCATCGAAGATGGGACTGTGTGTGAGTGCGCATGTGCACCGATGCGTGCGTGCGTGTGCGCTGCAGTGCATGCGGGAAAGGGGAGAAGCACAAGACAGTGTGGGTGGAGCAATCTCAACAAGTAACTCAAGTGTATGAGTGAGGTGCTCGTTATTCTTATTTATAGAAAGAATAAGGAAGTGTGTATACACAGTGGGTGGCCGGACACTCAACGTCGGACCGGGAAAAAGGTGGAGTGCCTTACCCCAACAATCTCCCACTTAAAGGTGATGCACCGATAAGTGAGGCCTACTAGCTAAACTACTAGTATGTACCAAAAACTAGGTGAGAGTCTCTCTCAAACTATGCCCATTGGCTCACTCTGTCGATCTACACGCAGTTGTATCAACTTTGGTGGTAGACGAGTGTGTGTAAACACACTAGAGCCTACATGTAAATCTTGCAGACTACATTGTATGGTCAACAAATCTCCATGAAGCATCATGCTAGTGTCAGTCAGCGTACACGACTGACTATCCCTGCTGCAAATGCTCCCACTCTAGCTGCTAAAGCGGGCCTCAATACTAACAAGTTGAATGTGAGGCGCCCAAACACTGACAAAATCTGCACAAACATGGTTGTACTCGCCTCCCATGTAATATTTGCAATCACTATATAATCAGGACTACCCATCGCGTATGGATGTGTCAACGCCGACAGTGGGGAAGCTACGTCCCTCTCACCCATAGGAAAAATTGTGCGTCTTGGCAGCAACTCATCGGCCTCTAACATGAGCATATCAAAGAACTTCATAAATGTCAGCTCTATCTTGCATCTCTAGGGAACATACATGCTCTACCTCTACCTGCACAAAGTCTTACAACACCTAAAGCATTACTACTCTACCTATGTCTCTATAGAGTCTATTGGGACATCCTGCATAGCTAAATGCTTTGTCTCATGAGCATGGTGGAGCTTACCTACAAAAGAGACATGTCTCATCTCTCGTTCAAAGCATGACAGCAAGAAAACCCAGACTACGTTGTCTTGAACCTTAGACACATGCATAGGATATACCTCTAACATGAGCATATCAAAGAACTTCATAACTGTCAGCTCTATCTTGCATCTCTAGGGAACATACATGCTCTACCTCTACCTGCACAAAGTCTTACAACACCTGTTGTGTCTAACTAAAGCATTACTACTCTACCTATGTCTCTATAGAGTCTAATGGCACGTCCTGCATAGCTAAATGCTTTGTCTCATGAGCATGGTGGAGCTTACCTACAAAAGAGACATGTCTCGTCTCTCGTTCAAAGCATGCGAGCAAGAAAACCTAGACTACGTTGTCTTGAACCTCAGACATATGCCTAGGATATACCAGGCCGCTGCGGGCTCCTATGGCAATCACTAATGAGTTGCAATGCATCTGGAAAGATTGCTCTCTAAGAAGTATCTAACAACCAAAAGCTGTCAACTATCTCACTGAGATCAAACTCTATCTTAGCTAAGGAACATAGCGCACATGTCGTAGCATGTATGATGTACCACTGGGCAAAGACAAACAAACATCTCCTGCACCCTCTATGTCAAGCATCGAACCATCAATTAAGTGCACATAGCCAAGTCTCCCACTAGAAATGTGCTAAACCAGTGACGACATGGTGTGACGTGGAAAATAGCATCGCGCTCTAGTAACCATTGCGGAGAAAGTGTGCTAACCATAGACAAATCTACAAGAGGTACACTCGAGGCAAGCATGACATCATCTTCACTGGCATAGAGTGCCACTAAAATTGCCTCTCTAGCCTGTGTCAAAGTCGTGTCCGCACTACGCATGCATCTCTATTGTTGTCTCATACGTCTCAAACAACGGCGTCTAATGTAGCTTGTGTGACCGCGATGCCAACAATGCAAGTATCAGCAAGAACGATACCGCTGTCTCTCAAAAGTCACGTAGTGGACTCTACACTGTCACACATAGCTGCAACCATAAGTGAATGGCTAAGAATCAAGTATGGTGAGAAATTTGGCAAAAATCTGGCAAATCTCCCTTGTAAACTGAGCAAAATTTGAAGTACAATCTCAACCATAAACCATGCCAAAAGCTGGCAACAAAGTGGGAGGTAACTCGACCATACACAATGCTCAAAAGCATGGTCAATCGCATCAAAACTGACGCTCAAATATGCATAAAACAAATCCACAATCTGCAAACTCTACAAGTATAAACTGGGATAAACTGCTCAATCAAGCGTAAAGCGCATAACCATATACGCAAGTAGAGATCAAACTAGCTCAAAACGCATCCCACAAGAGAAATTGCCTACAAAAATGTGTGAAACGTGTGACTAGCAAAGTCTATAGCCACACAAGCATATGTAATCCTCACTCCTGCAAGAGTGGGTACAAGAACACCAAACTATGTCCAAACTGACAAAACCTGTCAAAAGTGAGAGTGAACACTCGATCACTGTCAAAGTGAGAGTCAAGCTCGACCACTAAACAATCAGAGAGAAAACTATGAATACGCATAAACCATGGTGATAAATCCTGGGGAAAATCCATCAAAGTGTCCCCTAGAAACTGAGTAAAAACTCAAAAAGGTCTCACTAAATTGCGTAAAGAACAGACACTCAGTGTCTCAGTAAACAGATCCGTAAATGGTCTACATGCAATGCCAAAAGCCTGGCAAACTGGCTCACTCCTGATCGAGTGGCTCTATGGACATGTACCTGTCCAAAAACCACTGTAAACCTGTAAATCTGCTACCTCCGAGCTACACCTAGCTCAAGCTATATCCACAAATGCATACATAGCATGAAACTGCACCAAACCTTGCAAAAAACTTCTCTCTAGTGCTCTCTAGTGCACTACAACCTGTGAACAAACCACTGAAAACTGGCAACTACTACCTCATCAATCGGTAAACACATTGATCAAAAAAACCTGCCAAGAGCTATGTGCGCTCGAGGAAAAACCCACTTCGAAATGAGCCATCGGAGCTGAAAATGTCGGTATGTGCCATCGAAGCCAAAACTGGAGAAAACCGTCAACCGTCCTTCACCATCGTAGCTCTGATACTACTTGTGAGTGCATGTGTGCATGGATGCGTGCATGCATGCGTGGTGTGGTGCATACAGGGAAGGGGAGAAGCATGAGATAGTGTGGGTGGAGCAACCTCAGGAAGTAACTCAAGTGTATGTGTGAGGTGCTCCTTATTCTTATCTATAAAAAGAATAAGGAAGTGTGTATACATAGTGGGTGGTCGGACACTCAACGTCTGGACCAGGAAAAAGGTGGAGCACCTTTATCCCAACACTGTGAAAGCTTCAAAGATGCCTTGGTCAAAGATCTTGTCTTTTTCAAAGAGGGAAAAATACATCTTAGTGAAACAGGAGAGCCCCTGGTAACCAACTTTGGCAAAGGAGGGATGAAAAAGCTAGTTGAAGACATGGCAACTAGTCATGCCATCTCAATGATTAAAGTGGCAGCATTTGGTTTGAAGTCTAGTCTGGTCATGCTCAAAGGATCAAGATTTATCAAAAATGTGAATGAGGATAGTAAAGATGTCAGGCCATTTACAATGGAGTTAGCTACAAAGAGAAAGTTAATTGTATTCGCTAAGTGGAATGAACCTATAGATGCCTTGTTAGCACATGCCTATATTGCAAAGTGTCAATCTAACAAGTCACTTGTTGAAGAAAAACAAACACGAGAAAATGGGGATGAAGGTCCCTCAAAGAGGGATACTAGAGGTTGAGGAAGAAAGGATCCAGGTGTTACCATATACATGTGGTAGTGAACACACTAGGACCGCCGGGGCATTTTTTCCCTCTTTAGGACGTTTTTTCCTCGGAGCATTGTATATACGCCCATCACTCTAGGGCTATCAATCTTTCCATTACACACTAAGCAACACACTCTCTATTGTATTCCTTGAGCTTCCTTTGTCTTCTCTAAGCTGTGTGCGTTTCTCTGCAACCCTAATTCCAACAATTGGTATTAGAGCAGGTTATGTCCTCATGGGCTTATTCGCCAGCTGCTCCAGCACACCACCTGCTCACTTTCTCCGATTACAGTGACGTTTGGCGAGCGTTCGCAGGTTGACAAATATTTTGGGAGAACTCAAAGAGCTCAATCTGCTCAGATTCTTGATTCGGACTCATTTCGGCTCCGTTTCCACTACAGGTAGGTCTGCACAGGCTATTTCGTCATTTTGTGCAAAATTTCTGTCACTGTCATTTTCTGCATAACAAGTGCCTTATAGTCTTCAATGGTTTGTGCTATATAGCACGTGTTGTTCCCACTTTGTTTCTCCTCTTTTCGGGCAGTTTTCACATCAGGTGCAGCATTTACCATGGCTGACAACAACACAGATGTGTTCAAGATGTTTGCTGCTGAAGACAGGTTGGATGGGGACAATTACCCTATGTGGGCTTACATGATGCAACATGTTCTTGTGTCAAAGGGCGTTTAGAATATTGTGTAGGGCATTGATGTTGCAGGTCTTGCTGCAAGGATTGCTGCTATTAGAGTTGTTTTGCCTACGCCAGAACAAGCTCATTGGGATGTAAAGGATGCGCAGGCTCATGCATTGATTACGTTGTCTATGAAGCGCACCATTGTTCCTCATATCCATTCAGCAAAATCTACAAAACAGGCTTGGGCTATTTTGGCTGGTCTTTATGCAAGTCGCAATGAGGCTAAAATTGCTTTGCTGCGTAAAGAGTTGGAGTCGAAGATTATGCATGAGAAAGATGATATGGACACTTTCCTTGCTAGTGTCAAGGATATCAATGAGCAACTTATTTCTGTAGGTGAAGTCATTTCAGACAATTCCCTTGTGCAGACTGTTCTTGATGCCTTACCAGATTCTTTACCAGACTTTTGCTAGTACTTGGAGACTTATGACCCAAGGAAATCCAGACCTTCTCAAGTTTGATACATTATGGACATTGCTGTTGCAAGAGTCACTTTCCAAAAAAAACAGATTAGACAGCATGCAGTTGAATAGGCTTTTATTGCTTCTCAAAGAAAGGGTGGTAACAGTAATGCAGCCACTTCTTATGGTTCTGCTGCGAGTGGCAAAACTTATGTTCCCAATGCTTCTATTGGTAGCACTTTGTATGGAAATTCTGGTGATAAGGGAAAAAAGAAGAAGTGTTGCCATTATTGTAAAGCTATTGATCACTTGATCAAGTCGTGTCCTAAGTTGAAGGCCAAAGAGGGTAAGAAGAAAGAGGGTGGTTCCACTGCAAATGCTGGTTCCACTACAAATGCAGCCATTGTTGAGTCTTCTGTAAAAGGAGACTCTAATGCTGATCTTGATGCAAAATGCGCTTTTAGCATAGAGTGCACTTACAATCCTGTTATCCATGATGCATGCTTGTCAGTTGCTCTAGATTCACATGTGTGGTATTTCGATAGTGGTGCTACAAAGCACATTACCTCACATCATGAATTTTTCACCTCTCTCAAGTCTGTCCCTCATGGGAATTCAGTCATGTGTGCCAACAATGCCTCTATCCGGTTCAAGGAGTTGGAAAGATTGTGCTTACTACTGCTAATGGCAGTTCTTTCACACTTGTTGATGCACTTTATGTACCTGGGATCAAGAAGAATCTTTTGTCTGTATTCGCACTTGCTAGACTTGGACTTGTAGTCAAATTTGTGGATGATAGATGTACAGTTGATGATCTCATTTTTGGTGATGAAATTGTTGCATCTGGCCTTTTGTGCCGTGGGCTATATAAGCTCACTTTGTATGACAAGTATGGACAAAATTTTGCAAATGCAATTGCAGATTCAAGGGTTGTTTCAGATGCAAAACTTTGAATGCACGTTTTGTCTAAATTTTTCCAGTTAATCTGATATGGTTGCTTCTTTGCCGCCTCTTGATGCACCTGTCAAACATGTTTGTGAAGGCTGTATTCTGGGTAAAATGCAGCGTTCTAAGTTTCCAAAGGATGGTTCAGTTAGGGCCACATGTAGGTTTGCAGCTTGTGCATAGTGATATTTGTGGGCCCATGCAAACTCTGTCCTTGGGCAATTACCTGTACTTTGTGACTTTCATTGATGATTACTCCAGGCATTCATGGGTATTTTTGCTTAAAGCGAAGTCCAAAGTTTTTATGTGCTTCAAACAATTTTTGGCTATGGCTGAAAATGTCTCGAAATGTACTATGGGCACCCTCCGTTCCGATCAAGGGGGGGAGTATATGTCTCATGAAATCAATGCATTTCTAGCTAGTCGTGTGATAAAAAACCAATGTACAGTGCCTTATACACCTCAGCAAAATGGTGTTGTTGAGAGGAAAAACAAGTCACTTACGAAAATGGCATGATGTATGGTCAAAAGTCAAGCTTTGCCGCATTCTTTTTGGCTTGAGGCCATCATGTGTGCCACTTATGTACTAAACACATGTCCTTCAAAAGCTTTGTAGTCTATTACTCCATATGAAGCATGGCATGATAGAAAGCCTTCTATTGAGCACATGCGTGTTTTTGGCTGTTTGGCATATGCTTTGGTGCCACAAACACAACGTAGAAAATTGGATGATAAGGCTGTCAAATGTGTTTTTGTTGGTTATAGTGCTGAAAGAAAAGGTTACAATTTGTATCATCCGCAAACAAAATGTATTCTGGTTTCAGGGGATGTAGTGTTTGTGGAAGATTCTGTTCAGCCCTTGCTGTCATATACTAGAGATAGTAATGTAAGCTCATAGGACATTTATGACACTTTGTTGCCTCTTTTCGGTGGTGGAAATACGAATGTAAGTTTTAATGAGGCAAATGTACAGCCTATGGGGGTTTCTGAAAATGTTCTAGATCAGCCTATTACTGATGCACATGTACATGATGTACTTGATGAGGAAAGGGCTGAAAATGAGCAGGCTAGAGGTATGCCAAAATGGCTGGTGCACAGCTTGCGTGACAGTAAATTGGATGCACCTTTGTCTAGTTGTACTTGTTCAGGCTCTCTCCATGCACCTTATGCATCAGATTGTTATGTGTTGGCTGTGTCTAGCTTACATGATGTTGAGGAGCCTCTGTCTTTTGATGAATCACAGAATTCAAAAAATTGGATGGCTGCCATGCAATCAGAATATGATGCACTTATAGAAAATAACACATGGACTTTATGTGATTTGCCTCCTGGTAAAAAGGCCATTGGTACAAAGTGGGCTTACAAGTTGAAACGCAAGCCGGATGGTGAAATCGATCGCCATATGGCTCGACTTGTTGCAAAGGGTTATGCACAACAAAAAGGCATAGAAACTTTTCTCCCACTTGTCGTATGTCTACTATGCGTTTTCTATGTGCATTGGCAGCTCATTTTGGTTGGGATGTACATCAATCAGACATTGTTATTGCTTTCTTGAATGGTGACATATTTGAGGAAGTTTATGTAACACAACCTCGTGGTTTTTTCATAAAAGGACAAGAGGACAAAGTGTGCAGATGTAAGAAGGCTTTGTATGGGTTGAAGCAATCTCCTCGTGCTTGGTATAAGAAAGCTAACACTCATTTGGTCAAATGAGGCTTTCATAAATGTCCAACAGAAAGCACATTGTATGTAAAGCGTGAGGATGATGTACTTCTCATTGTGGTTCTTTATATCGATGATTTGCTGATCATTGTACCAAATGAGAGACATATTGCTAAATTTAAGGCTGATTTGAATGCTACTTTCAAGATGAAAGATTTGGGGCTGTTGCATCATTTTTTGGGTATACAGTTTAAGCAGTGTGATGGTGGTATTGCCTTGTGTCAGAAAAGTTACATAGAGACATTGCTATGTAAGTTTGGACTTGAGGATTGCAAACCTATTGCCATTCCCATGGAAACGGGTTTAAAGTTGAGTCTACATGATGCTGGCAATCCTGCTGATGTCGCTCTTTATCAAACTGCTGTTGGCTGCCTCATTTATGGATGCAACACGAGGCCGGATATTCAATTTGCAGTCTCACAGGTTAGCAGATTTATGCATAGTCCAAGGTCTAAGCATGTTGAGCTTATATGTGAAGTAACTCAATATATGGCACCCAGGTCCCCTCTATATATACATCATCTCATGTGTGTATTCTACACACTTTGGGATTCAATTTCTGTGCTCTCTCTCTCTCTCTCTCTCTCTCTCTCTCTCTCTCTCTCTCTCTCTCTCTCTCTCTCTCTCTCTCTCTCTCTCTCTCTCTCTCTCTCTCTCTCTCAACATGGTATCAAAGGAGTACGTTTTTGTTTTCAAGTTTTCTCCTGATTGAAAATGATTTTGCAGAAACCACCTGTGGGGCACTACAATCGATGTGGTCTACAATTTTGCAGAAGAAAGTTTTTTCAAATTCTGCACCAAGTTCGAGTTATCGTTCGCGGACTGCGTACATACTTGAAAAGCAACTTTCGCTTTTTGTTTTTTTTTTTTGCTAATTGAAAATGACTTTGCAGAAACTACCCACGAACGGCACCGGAATTGATGTGATTTACAATTTTACAGGAGAAAGTTTTTTCAAATTCTGCACTGATTTTGAGTTATTGTTCGTGGACTGCGTATATACCTGAAAAGTAACTTTCGCTTTTTGTTTTTTATTTTTTTGCTGATTGAAAACGATTTTGGAGAAACTACTGTTTCGAAGGGAGCGGAATCGATGTGGTCTACAACTTTGCCGAAGAAAGTTTTTTCAGATTCTGCACCGATTTTGAGTTATCGTTCGTAGATTGCGTACATACCTGAAAAGCAACTTTCGCTTTATGTTTTTGATTTTTCTCTTAACTGAAAACGATTTTGCAGAAACTACGTGATCGAGCCATCGGAATCGATGTGGTCTGCAACTTTACAGAAGAAAGTTTTTTCAAATTCTGCACCGATTTTGACTTATCGTTCGCAAACTGCGTACATGTCTAAAAAGCAACTTCGCTTTTTGTTTTTGATTTTGTTCCTGATTGAAAACGATTTTGCAGAAACTAGCTGATGTTGGCATCGGAATCAATGTGATCTATAACTTTGCAGAAGAAAAAATTTTCAAATTCTGCAACGATTTTGAGTTATCGTTGGCGGACTGCGTACATGTCTGAAAAGCAACTTTCGCTTTTTGTTTTCGATGTTTCTTCTAATTGAGAACCATTTTGCAGAAACAGCCCGCAAAGGCACTGAAATCGATGTGGTCTATAACTTTGCAGAAGAAAGTTTTTTTTTTTCAAATTCTGCACTGATTTTGAGTTATCATTGGCGGACTGCATACATGCCTGAAAAGCAACTTTCGTTTTTTGTATTTTGATTTTTCTCCTAATTGAGAACGATTTTGCAGAAACTATTCGCTTCAGCCATCGAAATCGATGTGGTCTACAACTTTGCAGAAGAAAGTTTCTCTAAATTCTGCACTAATTTTGGGTTATCGTTTCGGACTACGAATATGTTTGAAAAGCAAAATTTTACTTTTTGCTTTTGATTTTTCTCATAATTGAAAACTTCTCAATTATATTTTTTCTTCATCAATCATATATTTGTTACTGACGTAACTTTGCTGCAGAAGCCAGTTACATATCGTTCCGATTCAGTCGAGCCGTTGATGATCGTCCAAATTCTATCGAGCTACTGTTGGTACATGATCTTTTGTTATATGATATTCTCGTTCATTGATTCTCGTATAATTATTATTCTAGAGATATAGTTTACGTCGTTTTACTGGTAATTTCTCGTTGATATCATAGTGATTTTGATGGTACCATGATGATGTTTGTTAGTACTTTGGTCATGGTGATTTTCGTTGATACCATGATGATATTTCATTGATACCATGGTTATTCTCGGTGATGCCATGATGATATTTCGTTGATACCATGGTTATTCTCGGTGATGCCATGATGATATTTTGTTGATTCCATGGTGATTTTCGTTGATACCATGATGATGTTTCGTTGATACCATGGTTATTCTCGGTGATACCATGATGTTGTTTCGTTGATACCATGGTTATTCTCGGTGATGCCATGATGTTGTTTCGTTGATACAATGATTATTCTTGATGATATCATGATGTTGTTTCGTTGATACCATGGTTATTCTCGATGATACCATGATGTTTTTGCGTTGATACCATGGTTATTCTCGGTGATATCATGATGTTGTTTCGTTGATACCATGGTTATTCTCGGTGATACTATGATGTTGTTTTGTTGATACAATGATTATTCTATGATGCTTTTCGTTGATACCATGATGATTTATTCATTTTTATTGCTACAATGATGATATTTTGTTAATACTTTGATGATACTCAT
Source organism: Adiantum capillus-veneris (assembly GCF_014529385.1). NCBI lineage: Eukaryota > Viridiplantae > Streptophyta > Polypodiopsida > Polypodiales > Pteridaceae > Adiantum > Adiantum capillus-veneris. The sequence continues at coordinate 54,024,257 of NC_140934.1, read as the reverse complement.
TGATATCACTACGTTGATAAATGTCGTTTTATGTAGTATATACACATGTCATTTGCATCACGTATCATGCATCTTGTACTTTTTATGTTCATACTTTATGTCCACATATGTTGTCGTGCATATATATGTCGTCAAAAGAGTGGCGTCGTGAACCATCTCTTATGGCATTGTGAACGTAATTATTTCACTAACGATGCTAATAATTTTCATGACTATGTTTTTTGAGTCTATGATCTATGTAGGATTGATCAAAGAGTTGATTTCATGAAGAAAAACTTGGTGACAATAAAAGATTTATGAAGACATGTTTGGTGATGCCATATTGAAGACAACATGAAGATATGTTTGGTGATGTGATAGTGATGACAAGCTACATAGCAGATTCATGGAGACACTTCTGATTACGAGCTAATCGATAGCCTTTACACCTCTTTATTGAACCTTTGTATTCATTATTGTATTTGATAGGATAGAAGTAATGTAACTCCTCATAAAACATTCACTGTAAAAGGAGTGATGTAGCTCCTCATAAAATATTCATTGTAAAAGGAGTGATGTAGCTCCTCATGAACATTTGTATATTCTGTGGGGTTTTCCCTTGATCCCCCAAGGGTTTTTTCATCCACAGTTAGGGACCCTTATTTGAGCGGGGGTGTTGAGCTTATATGTGAAGCTACTCAATATATGGCTTCTCTATATATGGCACCCAGGTCCCCTCTATATATACATCATCTCATGTGTGTATTCTACACACTTTGGGGTTCTATTTATGTGCTCTCTCTCTCTCTCTCTCTCTCTCTCTCTCTCTCTCTCTCTCTCTCTCTCTCTCTCTCTCTCTCTCTCTCTCTCTCTCTCTCAACAAAGCATTGGCAGGCTAGCAAGAGGATTTTTTGCTACCTTAGTGGCACTTTACATCTTGGCTTGTTTTATCCCAAGGGGGGATCATTGCCGCCAGACTTAAATTCTTTTTCGGACTCAAATTGGGCTGGTTGTTTTGACACGCGAGTGTCCACAAGTGGTTTTTGTTTCATGCTTGGCAGTTCATGTATATCATGGTTGAGCAAGAAGCAACCTACTATGGCCACTTCGAGTTGTGAGGCTGAGTACAGGGCAGTCTTCACAGCTACGGTTGAGTGGGTATGGTTTAGATGCCTTATGGCTGATTTGGGTGTTGGACAGGACACTGCCAACACTATCTACACTGACAGTAAGAGCGCATTGGCAGTTGCAAGGAACCCAGTTTTTCATGCTCGCATAAAGCACATTGAGGTGCATTACCACTATGTCAGGGAGAGGCTCTCAGCAGGAGAGATCAGCTTGGCTTATGTGCCAATACAAGACAACCTTGCAGATCTTTTCACAAAGGCATTGTCTCGTGAGAAGCTTGAAGCTTTCCGCAAAGCTTTGGGCTTACTCCCCTTTGTGGGCTGATCATGTCCTCAGGGCATGGCACTTCCCTTTACTCATGTGCCAGCTCTTGTTCACCACATCACTCCATGGGGGGATTTGTTACCATATACATATGGTAATGATGTGTGTGAACACATCATTACACATCAATACATGTGGTCCTAGTGTGTGAACACACTAGGACCGCTGGGGCATTTTTTCCCTCTTTAGGAGGTTTTTTCCCCCGAGCATTTTATATACGTCCGTCACTCTAGGCCTATCAATCTTTCCATTGCACACTAAGTAACACACTCTCTATTGTGTGCCTTGAGCTTCCTTTGTCTTCTCCAAGTTGTGTGCGTTTCTCTGTAACCCTAATTCCAACACCAAGTCCTACTTGAGTACTTTACAAAAGCAGGCTAATTGGACCAAAGAAAAATTCAAAAGGATCAAAAAGAAAGAATATGCATACTTCTTGAGGGATGGCTACCTATGGAAACATCCTAGAATAAGAGATGGACTCCATTGCGAGTAGTATGTGATAAGCCTACATAGCTTAAAATTATCAGCAAAGAGCTTCATGAAAGCCTATATACTAGACATCAAGGTGTAGGGCTACTTTTTCCAAAGTGAAAGAAAGATATTGGTGGAAGGCATGTATAGGGATGTAGAAAATTTTATGGAGTCTTGTATTAACCCAAGGACCATAGCACATAGGAGCAAAACCCTGTCAAAGCACGGATTTACAGCACACTCCGACCAATGCATAGAAGATAAGGGCCTCCCCTTTCACAATTGACCATCACAAACCCACAACTTCAACATCAATTCCACAGTTCATTGATACATGCCCTCCCAATCTATCTCCACACAATTTTCCATCCACTAGGCTGCCATAGCCATAACCTTGCAGAGAACTAGTTGTAACCTAAAGAGAACAACTCCAATTGGGGCAAAATCTGAAGATGAACAAAATTGAATCTACACGCCGCTACATACAAAATTGACGCGAACAAAGAGCTGTCTCGACGCGACTACACGTAGAGCAGGCAAGGCAAGGCAAAACAACTGCATCAAAAACCATCAAGGAGGCACAACGAGCTAAAACTTGAAAATTTATGAACTTTTACTTAACTTTTCAAGTTTTAACATGAGTTTTGATTATATACAAGAAGCGCCTCAAATAGCACACATACGGGCACTTAAAGTAACCCCCAACCATTGGCACTACACTAGCGACCTACCCTGCATGTACATGTGCTTGCTAAAGAAATCATAAAAACCAAAATAACAATCCCAAATACTCTAATGAAAGTCTATCTCAGGCCCATATGTACAATTTTTATGAAAAACGGGGTTCTCAAAATGCACGCAACAACGTCTATAGCATAGCTATCTGGCACTAACATAATGCCAATACTCAGGGAAGTGACTCGGATTGGGCCCCAGAGACTCTTTGAGGGTGTGAACCAAAAGAAGTGAATCTATGAAACGAAGCCATCTCTTGCACTTGCAAATCTATCACTCTCAAATCTGGCAAATTGTCTATGTCCTTTGTCACTACAAACAGTCGTCATACCATTTTGGCACTCAAACAAAGTCCAAATGCTACAAAACTTTTAGAAGGAGCTCTAAGACACCTAAGGACACCATCCTACCAAGTTTAGTGGCAATCCGATGAGGTACCAAATCATGATCCATCATGATCAAGATCCTGAAAACTGCAACAGAACATATCCAAAAGGTTGCCATATGGTCTAGGAACACTCTCTTATGGTCGAAACAACTGACGTATTGAAAATAGTTGATTTAGCTCACTAATTTGTAGTCGCGAATCGTAGCAGAATTGACAATAATTATACTTAAATTAAAAGAGAAGTAGACAAGGAACACAATGAAGTTTGGAAAATGAAATCACTAGAGCTCAAAGATAGATTGAGTACAAAGCATGTGAGAGTAGCCGTTCTCAATCGTACGCTCCAAAAATCATAAACCTTGTGATAATGATATATTTCCTTTTCCGCTTACAAAAAATGAGCTTTACACCTAAGGATTTTTTGCAAGTTGCTAGCTTTACAAGGCTCAGACTCATTTGTAGCTCAGATTTGGCATAAACTGGCTTAGAAATTATTTGATTAAAATCAAATATTCTCTTATATTTACGAGGCTTTTAAAAAAATAATGATGGGACATCAAAATTTTAGGGCTCATGAAGAAGGGGTCAACTAGGAGGGTGCCCATCCGGTCCAACTGCCAACAACTGCTTACATCATGGAAGAATGTATCAAAAAAACAAGAATGGGGATCTACTTGTGTGCATTGCCCATGAGAAACATGCAAACTACTTGAGTCAAGCTCATACGTCGGTTGTAGGAGTCCACTTTGCGAAAGACCAAACGTTACAACAATCAACCTGGTTAGGGTGTATTGGCCTACTATGAGACAAGACGTTCATGTTTATGTGAACAATTGTTCTCAGTGTAAGGAAAAGGTTTCCATACCCATTCCACATTATTATAGATCTTTGTGACATCACAATGGAGTAGATATTTGGTAGAGTATCTAACCAATACAATGTTCCTCGAATATATAAGTAAACAAAGATAGAGAGCAATCAAGATGGAAGCAACCAACTACGTGATGATTGGATGTCAACTCTATCGACGAGGAAAGAACTAATAGCTCAGGCTATGTGCCAATAAAAATGAATACCTTCCTAGCTTGGAACAAACTCATGTTGTTCTTGCAGGAGGTCATTTCTATTATGAAACTAAAGCTAGAGCTATATTGATAGCTAGCATTTGGTGGCCATCTCAGTTTACTAATGCAAAAGAATTTGTTTGACAATGTGACTCATGTCAATGAGCAAAAATTCGAACAAGAATCGAAAGTGTGCCATTGCGACCTATGATAGGAGCACGTGCATTTGCTAAGTGGGATATAGACTTTGTCGGTCGAATACAACCATAAGCATATAAGACTCAGGTGCAATATATATTGTAGCCATAGATTACTTGACCAAATGGACTGAGGCAAAATCCATTAGGGATAACAATGCTCGAACCACTACATCATTCTTGTATGAGTGCATATTCACACGATACAGACTTCCTATTGAGCTTGTAAGTGAGTGAGGAACACATTTTCTCAATGAGGTGATAGAACAATTGTTAAATGATTTTATGGTGATCCATAACATACCTGCATTCTATCATCCTCAAGTGAATGGTCAAGCCAAGCATACAAACAAGATCTTGAGCTCGGTGCTTACCAAGATTGTTAGCTCGAGAAGAACTAACTTGGAAATGCATCTTCATTCAGCCTTGTGGGCATATAGAGTGTCATTCAAAATAGCTTTAAAAGCTACTCCCTTTAACTTGGTCTATGGACAAGACTCAATATTGCTTATGGAATTCTTGTTACCCACTCTAAGAGTTGTGCACAAATTATAATGGAAAGGCCATGAGTTTTTAAAACGACTAGAGAGCTTAGAGTGGTTATATGAACAAAGGCTAACGGTCATAGCACATATATATATGCAAAACAAAAACAGTAAGTTTAACTCACATTTGCTGACAAATTTCTTCAAATAGAGAGATCTTGTACTAGTTTACTCCCTAAAAAAACACATCCCCAAATTCAAGAAGAAGGGACATGGTCCTTTTGTCATTGAGAATGTTTCACCAAGTGGGGCTGTTAAACTAGCTACCTTAGATGGAAAGGTTATGGAAAACTAGATTTGTGGATGTCGTCTTCAGAAACACCATCTACCATTAACTAATGACCTCTTGCAAAGATTGCATGTAGCAAAAGAACGCAAGCTCAAATGACAACAGGTGATTGAATAAGCTCGAGAAGAGGTACGCATTCAAGAAGCAAAAAGCGGCAATGCAACCAATCCCTACAGTTTTGCCACTCAATACCCTTCAAATTCACCATCACTACTTTTCTCAATCCCTACCCGATGATGAAGTGGAGACAAATGATGAATGGTTGGTTGTATTAGATATGAGAATAATAGTGACCTTGAAATATGGATTCAGAGTCAAAGCACTAGCCAACATAGGTGCACGCCTCAATGTTGTCAACTATTCAATGTACAAAAGAGCAACAACCCAACCTCTGGAATATTGCAAAACTAAATTCAAGGGCTGTCATAAAGAATTCACACCAACATTGAGATTGATTAATCTCAACATTTTTGTGCCCGGAATTTTGTGTCCAGACACTTTTATTTGCATTCGTGATGAGCATATGAACGAAGATATAGTTCTAGGAGTCCCATGGATGCGAACTTATAAAGCTGCCCAAGACTGGGATGAGAAGGTTTTAATGTTAACACTCAAGGATGGACAATTAAGAGTACCATTTTCTCATAGCCATGAAGAGTGGAAAGCTGCTCTTAAAACTCTGACACTACCAGACAGTAGGACCAACTCAAATCCAATGTGCACTATTCGACATTGAATCCATCCTCATAATATTGGCATGCAAGGAACCATGCTATTTTGGTACCCAAAACCTAGCTCACCAATAACTCTAAGCAAATTTGGGTGCCTAAACAACTATTGACCACTCAAAAGGAGTCATCAATTACACCACCCTACTAGCCACAACCATAGAAACCAAGGTCACAACCATCTCAATGGAAGTGGAAACCCAAGTGACAACCTAAAGCCAAGCATGAACCAAAGACTATTTGCAAATGGAAATTCAAGGCAAAGCCATGAGCAGTTATGTATAAATGGGTACCAAAGATTCAACCATTACTAGCAACACCATCCACTACGGTGCCAACCGCTTCCAGAACCATGGTCGTTAAATGTGCACACGAAACTATTAAAAAACG
>NC_140934.1:53933019-54015519 GCF_014529385.1 Adiantum capillus-veneris | reverse complement strand
AATAGAGAGTGCAAGAGGCGTTATAGAGAGAGAGAGAGAGAGAGCAAGAATATATATGTGTGTGTGGGTATGTGTGTGTGTGTGTGTTTAAGTATGATAAATCCCTTCATAATTGAACCATACTTAGACAATTGTATTGAATAATATATTAAATAACAATATTTTGAAACAAAATGTCATAAAACTCAATTACCATTTCATATATAGCAACACAACATTATTTATCTAATGGATAATACAGTTATTTAGATCAAAAATTTGATCTCTGATCATTACAAATTGATATCTTAATGTTGCATCTCTATGTGTCCATCCTTTGGGATGAGCTTCCACCACATCTACATGGAGAAGGATCCAGCTGTTACCTGCATCCATACAAAAACATTCAGTTAGAACTCGCTATGTTTGTGCGTTTTGCAGGTGTCGACACTGGATCCAGTTGTCATCCATGTCACACCTGTAGACCTAGTTTACAGCTTACCCTTAGGATTGACTATTAAGTTTAAGATTTCAAGTAAGATAACCTCTATATGTATATGTATGTGTACCCCAATACTCACCGAGCTCTCTCAAAAAACCACTAGTGTCAATTACCATATTTGATGTATTTTTGGGTTATCGATCGACGTAGAATGCCTGGCAAAAATTGGACAGCACCTCCTTTGTAATTGGAGTAATTTTTCAAAAAAAACTCAGTTTGTACCATCTCCCAACGAGATCCTCCACAGGAGGTTTACGGCTTTAAAAACTAGCAGTATATCCCATGTTACTAGCTCTAAAATATGGTAACATCCTCAAAACATATTAGAGACTAACTTCCTGTTTTGTATCTCAAAAAGGATTCCCAAAAAACATATCCTCAATTCTTTATATGTTTATATGCAATGATAACCGATCCCAAGAATAACAATCACCTGTAGTATCGTAAACACCCAGTAAGACAATGTCCATTCGCAAAGATAACTACTATCCCTTACCTTGGATAGTAGCTTAAAAAATACGATATTCTCAAGGTTTTCTTTGATGAGTAAGTCATCAGCTACATTATTCATGAAGTAGAAGCCTGTCAAAACATAATGCAATAAATGAAATATCAATGTCAATTATACCCAATTTGAGCAGTCTCCTAAGATAATTTGTTGTCAATGTCTACTCCCTTGCTATCCGGACCTATGCCATATTAACTGATAATCTTGCAAGTTCATAATTTATGAAAATTTGGCAGCATCTCCCTTGTATTTCGAATAAAGTTTCAAAAAATCTCCAACAACCTATACCATCTCTCCAAGAGACCCTCACAGGAGGATTAAGGTCCAAGTTACCTTATTATGATGCCTATAAAAGTCCAAGTTACCTTACCATATAAAGCTCTCAATTTACCTTACCATACAAAGCAGAAGACTTCAATGTTTTGTTCTACGTAGAAGACTTCAATGTTTTTTTTCTTTCATACAGAGCCACCAGACATTGTATCATAATGATCACAGTATAAGAAAGCGTTAAACGACTTCCCAATCAGTAAATGCCATCGCTTGCAAGATCCTCCACATAGTTCACCTCCTTTTGATGAGTCAGAGAAGCCAAAAAAAACCGCATGATGCTTGTTTACTGAGATTTTTTTCAAACAACTTAATCATAATGCAGATGCTATGTTCAAATAAGCCATATCATTATTATTTAAGTTCAATCATTATCCCTTATTCTATGATTTATCCTAAAAAGGTAAGACAGATTCATGTTCCGATATTATCTATAAGATTGTCATCATAAGCCATAATCTCAGTCCAAGTAACACTGAAAGCAATCATCATTTCTGTTGACAGACAAAGTGCATGTCCAATAATTCCATTTTACCCTAGTATTTACCAAAACAGTTGAATGACTACAAGCCAAATATCCTAGTAGGCATTAGAGCCTACCTGATCGTTCGAAGTGGTCATTGCAGGATGAATTTGCATGTTTGAGAATTTGTTGGTATGTCCAGCAAATCGTGTGCCGAATACGGGCAAAATCCTGATGTATGTATGTATGTCCTGCTCCCATATATCCCAGATCCCAAATGGTCTCTATTGAATCATGTTGCGGAAGAGTTCACACCATAGCGGTAGCCTTTCGAACACTATGTATATTGCTGATAGTTCAATAAACACCTTGCAGATTGAAGTTGATTCAGGTAGAGAACCATAATCAAGAGGTTACATAGCTAACAAAGTAGCATCATCTTCACATGAAAGCATCAATGAACGCCACAATTTTAGGTACTCAAGGTCATACAAGCAAATAATTTGTCAACACTTTGGGAATTATTTTGAGCATGGCAAAGACATGCTGCGGTCTCCTAGGATCCCTTCGAATGGGAAACCGAGGAGCTCAGGAAGAGGTTTTGGTATCCCTAGATGTGAGCCATATGAGTAACAAACAGCCACAGAAGTGTGAATTTCTCCTGACCTAATGGACTGCCAAAATACCTTTACACTTACTATAAGCAAACCGTTTCCCATGCTTTCATGGCAATGACCCGAGAACAGAAAGGTGAGATGCATCATTGTTGTGTGTGTGTGTGTGTGTTCGAGAGCACGTTCTCGTGAATGACAGCATTATCATGAAAGACCAGATATAGAACCTCAAGGGCCCGGATTCCAGATGTGAGCCATCATGGTTAGCATTCAACACCTAAAAGTAGGTTGGCATGCTTCTATGACCCCTACACAGTTACAATACTAACGCATTTGTGTGTGTGTGCGTGTGTGTGTGTGTGTGTGTGTGTGTGTGTTGAGTAAGGTACCTTGTGTACATCTCAAGAGCTCATGAGATCAAGGATGTTTGAATTGGGAGGGATACGATCTTTGTAGAGTTGGGTGAGGGTCTACAAGAAGGCATCGTCGACATGGGTGACGAAGCGGGGGAAGGAGTAGAAGCTTCTGTCAGAGGAGGGGTCGAGCTTGCGCGCAGTAATAGAGATTCTCAAGGATTTGTGAGCAGCACGATACGAAGGTGTTTGAAGAGATTGAGCACGCTTGCCTGTATGCAGCTGCAAGAGAGAGAGAGAGAGAGAGAGAGAGAGAGAGAGAGAGAGAGAGAGAGAGAGAGAGAGAGAGAGAGTATGAGATTGTTTGTAGTTAAAAAAAAGGGGGGGCGAAGGTTATGGGCAAGGAAGCACCCTGGCCAGCTGGCAATGACAGTCATATATCTATACTCGAGATGCGGGAGAGAAGTGGTGGGATAAAGAGAATGAGCCAAATGTTTGGTAAGTGTCACATGCCAGCACGGTGGTCGATATCTTCAGAGTATGTAAGAGTTTGACTTTAGTGAAGAGGCCTTAAATACTCTTCATGTTACATGTGTTGCCCGAGTAGGGAGTGCTACGAATGAAGATTCACGGGAGAAGCGGTCACAGATGTTATGAGAAACCGCGAAAGATGAGAGATAGCGAGAATGAGATTACCAAATAAGGAACTAGTCGGCCAAGGTTTAGTCCAAGAATTAAAGACTAGATAAGTGTGTGTGTGTGTGTGTGTGTGTGTGTGTGTGTGTGTGTGTGTGTGTGTGTGTGTGTGTGTGTATAGAAACCCCTCAAAGGGGCTTGTATCCGAATGGCGTGTAGAAAAAATTATACAAGAAGTTATTGTGCGTGCCGTTCGACTACAACTCCCATTAAGGGTTTTTTATATATTTATTTATTTATATATATAGAAAACCCCTTAAAGGGGCTTGTGGCCGAATGGCACACATACAAAATTATACAAGAAGTTTTTTTGCCTCCGCGCGTCGTTCGACTACAACCCCCATTAAGGGTGTTTTATATCTATATATATATATATATATATATATATATATATATATATATATATATATATATATATATATATGAGAGAGAGAGAGAGAGAAGGGAGAAATCTTCCCCCATTAAGGGTGTTTTATATCTATATATATATATATATATATATATATATATATATATATATATTGGATCGAGAAATCTTCCTCCTAAAGCTCTCTCGATCCAATATATATATATATATATATATATATATATATATATATATATATATATATATATATATATATATATATATATATGAGAGAGAGAGAGAGAGAGAAGGGAGAAATCTTCCTTCTAAAGCTCTCTCGATCCAAAAGGAAGCTTTTTTCTAATTCTACTTATGCTCCTGATAAAGCTTCCTCAAAAAGCTCTCTCAATTCCCATCGCTGGTGTGTTAGTATCGTGGAATTTTTTCCATTAGATAATTTTTTATGCTTCTTCGATAACATCAACCACTCTGTTCAAGAAGAATTGATGCCAGTAGATTGGCTTGTAATTGTTGTATATATATACAATGGTGGACACTTTCAATCATTGCTCTTTACACAAGGTGTAGCCAATACCGATGACACATTTTGTGCGTAGCAAGTAGGCATGGCCTAGCTATCAACAACCAATTCAAAGAACGACATGAATATTAATAGACTAAGAGAGCCTCAAAGCAAGGGATCTCTTGTTTGAATACCCAAGAAAATCTAATATGACTATTTTATTTGTGGTTTGATAGTTCTTCTTTTCTCTTCATAGAGAGATATGATTACTTCAAGATCCATTTGTGAATAAGATTCCAACTTGAGAGGATTTGTTGTTTAATTTATAGCACTTATTGTGCCTATAAGAGTTGTATTTTCGAGGGTATTTCGAAGGGTATGACCCAGCTGAAGGCAAATCACTCCATGAGTGTTGATGGTCAGTGATTGGCCTCTTCGCATATGTACTTTCAAGGAAACAAGTCCTCAGTCTGGCAAGGGATAGTGGATAGGTTCAACCTCACAAGTTGATTACAAATACTTTGGACATGGTAGACTGTGTTGGTCACCATTAAACTGGTACTTTAAGTAGTTTCCATGCTGAATCTGACCAAGGGGTTGACATTGTAGTATATAATCAAGGGGTTTGGATTGCCAAGGCAATTCCCAGGGTTACTAGTTTAATATTGCTTGTTTTTCACTAATCTCTAATTTAGTGTTTCAAGACATACTAGGTCTTTTCATGCAAGATTTTGGGTCATGTGCACTTGACTACGGGTAAGTGAACGCTATGTTCAATCTCCACGTATGCATATGATCTGGTTTTATTTCATTTTTGCATATGCTTTGATTGAGTTTTCCAAGTAGGATGTATAAGCTAGGATGCTTTCATCCATTTTTCTCTTTAGACACATGACGAGTTCATGAAGGAGCAAAGAAGTTTGGGAAAGAAGTATACCAGATATATTTATGTATCCTGCAGTAAAGAACCTACATGGTAGGGTTTTGTTTGGCACATGTTGTCACAATGGATACAACATTGTTTAGGAACTCATGGAGCTTGGTTTAGCCAACATGGAGCAAAGTTTATGAGGGTCTCTCTCACTCATGTTGCTAAGTGTTTACAGTCAACTCCACATATAATTACACCTCATACTTGATGGATGTCATTTTTTCGGGCATCCTTATATGAGACATATTCCACATGTGGAGAATATGAGTCTCTGGGATCGACACTACGCATTATCTCAATTATGTGTCACGACGGAGTCCCTAGGTGTTGATCAAATAAGTTTGTTAGACCATCCTACACATCGAGAACAATTTCAAGTGGCCAACAGTTGTCCGATACGGGGGTTTCTAATCACCGAGACAAAAAACCGAGTGAAGATAAATTCGAGCAAATTGATACAAGATCAATAATGGTGAAATAAAAAAATTATGCCATGCACATTACTTTCATTACCACAAATCTGACACTTAATTGACAAAAAATGAGATTTTAGAACCATTATGAAAATTGAATACTCGAGACACAAGCAAGCAATCTCTTCATACTTGAAACATATAATTCAATTCCATGTGACATACCTGGCCTCCTCTCAAAAAATTGCCTACCAAAAATTTGGCACCTTGATATTGCAATAAAGTCAACACACAACCTTGTAAGACTACAATGCTATCCTCCACTTTTGTAAGCAAGTAAAAACAAGTGCCTAAAACAAGCGAGAACAAGTGTACATTCTCTCTCTCTCTCTCTCTCTCTCTCTCTCTCTCTCTCCCCCCCCCCCCCCCCACTTCATAGTTATGTCAAAAAATAACTAAGCAATACATCTCCAAGGCTTACATAACCAACTCAAATTCTAGTTTTAGCATCTTGTATTGATAGAAAATCAATCTTCTTATTAAAAGCTACAAATGTTTTTATCTTTGGAAACCTTTATCTCGCAACCAGGGGTATTTTGGGAGTTTTAGAAAATTTGAAGGGCATTTTGGGAATTTAAGACAAACTATTGGGGGTGTTTTGGGAATTCTTAAAATTAGAGGGGTATGTCACCCTATCTGTGTGACCCTACTCTTCTGCTGCAACCATTAAAAAAAAAAAGAGATGGCCCCTCCCACTCCTTGGTTCGTTGCTGCAACCAGTCCGCGCCGGCGCGGACTGGTTGCAGCAACGAACGAAGGAGTGGGAGGGTAGGGTGATCTTTTCAAACAAAACATCCTACTTTGGTCTTCATGGTGGCGGCACCAGGGTTTGCGAACTCTATGCCTCAACTTACACCCGCCGGCCTGGCTTCTCTGGGCGCGTCTTGCATATCGTGAACTTGCTGGAACCGTTCCGCGCCGGCGCGGACCGTTTTCGACAGGTATCACAATGCCCAAAATTCCGAGCTCTGGACATGCGCCTTCTTTTGCACGCTGCTTCGGCGCGATCGTGCCCATCAGTCCATCGTGTACGTTGTTTGGATAGAGGGTTTCGCTCGCTTGTGTTAACCACATGAGGCTTGGCTGGATGGCGTGCAAATGCTGGGGACAGCTAGGCGAGGCAGCCCTCACTTAAGAGAGCTCTTCGTTGGCAACCAGCTTCTGATGCAGGTGACCTCCTTCATATAACCAGCTAGCTTGTCACATGCCTCAAGCGCGGCATGGCTGATTCTGTTCCTCTTCTTCTTCTTTGTAGTCTCTTACGGGTCGCAACTATGATGTGGTGAAGCATAGCCATGTCATGGGCACTCTCATGTCGAGCTGATCGGACTCCACAACCTCCCCTTAATTGGCTAGCTCTTTCACAACGTATTACTCAAGCATGGCATGAAATTTAGCATGGTTATCCGGTTATTAAATGCTCTGAATCTGCCTCAAGGACGCTCCCTCCCATCGTCAAACGGTGTAGAGGATCCACCTAACCAGCAGGTCAGAAATTATTCCTCAAATCTTCCAAGCAGTACATGGAGAGGCAGCTGCAGCGCGCGCACACACAAGTGCAGCAAGCTGCGACAGTCGAGCCCCTTCCCCTCCCTCTAGCACGTGGCCCTTGCTACCCTTCGCATTCATAGTGGCACGCAGCTTGTCCGCCAAATGAACCCCAAACAGTAGCATGCAACCTGTTCCCCCGCCTATCCGGCCAATGAACTCCATAGCAGCATGGCGTATTTGACTAGCCAATGAAATGGAGCCGGCAAAGGCCTCCAGGAGATGATTTTATTAAAAAAACAAAAACGTGCATTGTATATCATGAGCCTACTGGAACCATTCCGCGCACGCGCGGAGACAATGTGAGAGGATAGCAAGAAAAAAAGGCTTTGGAAACATAACCCTATTGCAGTGGTTGCCATTGCGAGAAGAAACAGCTTTGGCAACATAAACTTCTTGCACTAGTTGCCAACAACAGAACCTATATTGCATTGGTTTTCAATAGAAGAGTCTTTGACTGTAAGTTTTTTTGCCTGCAAAGCTTCAACAAAAACTCTAACACTAATTAACAGCATGCATCGTTTGTGCACACTCTACACAGAAATTGCTTTCCACCTTATGATACAGCATGAGCCAAAAATGTTAATATGTCTGCTTTTACTAAATATACACTTACTATCACAGTGCTGCCAAAGAGGAGGCTCAATATGGCGAGGTCTTTAATGGCCCCATATGCTTATTTTGTCTCGTTTCCACTTTAAACACAACTATGAGAACAGTCCTAGTAAGGGCACTTGCACTCCTCCCAATGGGAAAAGTGTGAATGCGAGAAAAACTAATAGATTCAAAAAACACCCAGAAGGAAATGGAGTTGAGAACTACTACTTGATAGAAGCAAGACCCATGTCAACATGCCAAAAATTTGAAGGAACGATATTTGAATGAATGTGTTCAATTATAAAAAATGCAGAGGCAGGGCAAGGGACTGATTCCACAAACAGAGGGTCCGGCGTCATATGCACATGAGTCAAAGCTACTTTGAAGATACAATTGAAGATCATGTTTTTTTGAAACTAGTCTTAATGTTAATAAGACAAGTGACTTGTTGTACATGCTACAATGATGCCGCAACCTAGGGCACCCACGAAAAGTAGCCAAATTTTTTCACTGAGAATGGACATACATAACATGATCATTGCTAGTCAGCATATTGAAAAGGATGTGGAAGACAGGTTGGTGCGTTTGTGTGTAGGACAGGTACATTAAAGTTACAGTTTGCAAGCACAGAAAGAAATGAAGGAAGGTGATTGCTTGTCCAAGCTCCCTCGATTTCGACTGCTATTGCCAGCCCGCAAGACAAAGCACTTGGCCCTGTGTCCCATTAAAAAAGAACATGCTGATCAACCTATATATGGAATTGTATTCCAAGTGGATAATACAAGTGAAAAGTGCTAGAACAATAGATGGTAGGTACATGCCCTCAGCTTGTCGCAAGCATCAATAGCTCTGTCGTAACAGTCCCACGCCAACATGGAATGGTTCCGCATTCGCTGCACTTGCGACAGGCCGGGGGCTATTTCTTTTGTTCCGTGATTGAAGGGATTGGGGCTATTTTTTGTTCCATCCAATAAATTTCTCTCTTTAATGTTATTAATGTTTGATGTCATGAATGCAACAACTTGACTTCTTTCTTGATGATTTTGTTGTGACAATAGTATTTCTGGTTTGAAAAATTTTCAGAGCTCCCAAATAGCTAGCAATTGGCAATCACATTGAACATGCCCATTGCCGTTAGGTAAAGTGAATTTGAAGATACAGGCAATGGAAGGAAGGAAAAACTTAGATTTTCTTTTATAATGATATTGTAGATATAGATTCTTCAATATTTAGCATCATCTTGAAATTGATAAGTTCTTCATAAATTGAGATCAAGTGTACTCTGTGTTAGTCATCAAAGAGGACTTTGATGATAATGATCTTTGTGGTGATGAGAGGGAGAGCAATTTGCTCTAAGCAATAAAGAATGTCTAAAGGGACTTGCTCGATTATTTTGTTGCTCGGAAATACTCGCTCCCCAATTTGTATAACCCGTCAGATACATAGTATGACTTGTTAAGGTTACAAGTATTATTAAGAAACTATAAGCTATGTTCAATTAATGAACATGTTTCATTCGGTACCTAAATGTGATTGCTTTTTATATTCTATTATGGTCCAAATATGTTAGCACTACTTTCACATGGAAAGTATTGAGTTCTTTCCCTCTGGGATATGATCATAACATTAGCCATAAGCATGGGCAAGTATGGTCATGAATATGCAGGCATAGGTATGTTTTTTCTAAATGCATGCATACTAGGTGTTATGGGCCCTAGTGTTTAGCAAATGCTAATTTGGAGCGGCATGCACATTCGTGACATCAGTCGCTTCTAAAGTAAATTGCACTATGTGTACATTACCTCAATGAGATTAATTGTGGGTCTATCAATCACCAAGAGGTCATGACTTTGATTGAGTGATAGATAAGCTGACTAAACTTTTTACCGTTTATTGAAGCTAACCAAGTTGGTTGTTCATATCATTGTTGATTACATAGCAATGTTGCAAGGAATTGTGATCCTTGTTTACTAGTCATTTTGGAGGATTGTCTGTAAACAGTGGGAAAACACACCTTAGTACTGTCACTCATCCAAAGAGGATAGATAGATTACAAGTGTTAATATTGTGCTAAAGGAAATGCTAACCACGTTTACTAGCTTCAAGCAATCCAATTGGAAATATTATCTCTCTAGTTGGAGTTTGCTGGTCATGAGGCAAAGCATGTTGCGACTAAGTTTAGTTTCTACATGTTTTGGTCAGGTTCTCAATCTCGATCGCCAATTATGGGGGGTTGCTTACTGATGATGAATGATATCAAGTCAAGGACTTATGCTTTGGTGATGAGTTAAGGACTTCATCTTTACTGATGAGTTATGTCAGCATGTTACTTTCATGGAAAGTGAGAAGAGATATCTTTTTAGACACCTCTTAGTTGTGGTAACCTTTTTAGCATACTCTACTGAGTTATAAATAGATTTTACACACTATGGTGGATATAATCCAGTTACACAAAACGCTTGCAAAGAGGCAACAATGTGGAAAATCAAGATGTTCTTTTTTATTTCATTGAACCTCCTACTGAACCATGTTCTAGTCAAATGCAAAGCTAGATCCATGAAGGATGCCATTGTGGAAACCATTAGTGTTCTTATGAGGATATCACCACTTTTGTTTTTTAGGACAAAACACTTCTCCCAGGGTGGAATAATCCCAAGCCTAAGGTAAGACTAGGGAGGCCGCCAAGGGCCAAGACTGATATGAGATAATGGGAGTCCTATAAAAAGCATGGACAAGGGCCTATATAGGGCATGGTTGGTTGGTGATTTGCATGTGCAGATCCCCTCTATCTTAGACATTTGTGGCTACACAACAAAAGAAGAATACCAATATTGCCATCTCAAATGCTTCTACAAGCATGTCCCAACAATTGTTGTGTCTTCAAACAACAATTGGTAGGAGAATTTTGGCAATGAAGGAAGATGAGATGCCATTATTCTAGGGGAAATTATCATCTCATCAAGCAAGGTCCTAAGCTTGAGGCTAAAGAGTCTTGTGAGAAAGAGGCAAATGAAGCCATTGCATATGCTTCTTCAAATGCAAATTTAGAAAATGTAGTGTAGGATGTGGTGCACAATGTCAATATGATCCTATTTGTGTTGTAAAATCTGTGGATCATGTATAAGACTTTGATAGTGGTGCATTTAAGCATATTACATATCATCATGATGTGTTCAGGTCTCTTGGTTTTTCCCTAACAAGGACACTGTCATACGTGCCAACCATCCCAAAATGCCTCTTATTGAAAGATTGTGCTTATTGCTGCAATTGTTTTACACTTGTAGATGCTTTGTATGTACTAAGGATCAAGAAGAGCTTTTAGTTTGTATTTGCACTAGCAAACCTTGGTCTTATAGTTAAGTTTGTGGATGGCATAGTGTGCAGTGCATGATCACAATTTTGGTGATACCATTGGCCCACCTGGCAATCTAGTTTGTGGGTTGTATAAGCTTTACAAGACATATGTGAAGGTTGTATTTTAAGCAAAATGCAGCATTCTAAGTTTCCTAAGGATGGGTCTCCACATGCTACTTGCAAATTTTAGTTTGTCCATAGTGATGTTTGTGGTATGATACATACTTCATATTTTGGGAATCATTTGCACTTTGTGACTTTTATTGATGAGTACTCTAGGCATGCATGATGTATCCATTTAAGGAAAAGTTTAAAGTGTTTATGTGCTTCAAGTGGTTGAATTTTTCTCTCCTTGTACTATGAGCACCCTCCATTCTAATCAGAGGGGGAATTATACGTCTGAAGAAGTTGATGCATTTCTCACAATTTTGTTAGGTGCTCAGCTAACAGAAGCATCAAAAGGACATCACCCTTATTTTTCATCTCTACTGATTGTATCAAAATGTCATTATTAATGAGAATTCCCGTAAAAATTCAAAGCTTTTGTATTATTATTGATTACCAAAGATTGCAAAGGGGCAAGGGGCTTCCAAATTTGTAATTAAATGCAGTTCCTAAGCCTTATCATTGAGCCCAATTAGCTAGGAATCCATCTCTTAAACCTTGGCTAAGGTATAGAAGCCAATTTTTTGTAATTTTTTACATAAGTTTTTGGATAATGAAAGTGCACATTCTGGGTATTAAGTTTTGTTGCATTCAGAGCATCGTAGCTATACAAATTCATCGGGATAAGCTTGTGATAAGGAAAGTGGCTTTTGATGTTTGACACACATCTGAGATTGATTTAGGTAAGAGCACATTGGACTTGGGTTTTTTGAGAGATTAGTATCTCTTTTGGCTTCCGTGCACTAGTCGGGTCAGCTACGTCCCACAGATTGACAATTTACGTATGTGGTTCTTGCTTTGCTAGCATCAATATAGTGAGGCTTGGTAGCCGACTAACATTTTGGTGCCGCTACCTAGACTAGAGGAAAACCCAAACCATTAACTTAAATTTACTTGAACTAGAGTAAAGCACTTTCTGACTTCTTCACTTCTGAGAGGTGCTTGATAGTAAAGATACACGGTAAGGACCTGGGAGCATTAATTAAGTAGGACGGACTAGGTGAAGGGTCCTTAAGACTACCTAGTAGTTGGAACAGGTATCACCTAAGTAGAAATTAGGAATTGGGACTGAAACTTGAAATTTCCACATTTTGCACTCTTTTTTCAAGTTCAATAGGAGTAGGGTAAGTAGAAAACAATCAAGATTGCATCTGCTATATGGTGCATTGAAAAAAAACCAAAAAAAATCCAAATATATCTTAGGTGTACCAAAGATATACAGGAGGTTTCTAGAACTGAAACTATGGAATTGAACTTGCAAGGTAGTAGGCCAACTTGATTAGACTACTCCCCTTGATTTTGGTATCATTTTGACCACTGAAAGGCCTACTCAAGCCCAAATCTAGAAAAAATTGCCAACTCTTGAGGAAATGAACAAAAGTAAAGTCAATTTTGGCTAAACATTGAAACCAAGGTATGGATAAATCTCAAAACTGTGAAGCAAAAATTTCAAATTATGGTGGAGTTTTATCTTAAGCATGCCAAAGATAGATTTCCAGCCAAAAGAGTCAGTTTTGCAAAATTTTTAACTCACATGGTTTCATTGGAACATTATACAGCTCCCGAGCAAGTTTGAACAAGTTTAGAGTTGTGCAAGGGCAAGAAACATCAAAAAAGTTGAAAACCTTTACAACGGGACCAGAAAGGGTAACAAAACACTTATAAACAGTCCAAACTTTGTGAAACTCATTGAACAAGCTTGAAATCGCATATAAGAACCTAGACAAGTCACACTGGGCAAAAATACATGGAAATAGGGAAGATTTATCTTAGGCACGCCAAAAATAAAATTTTCACCAGAAAGGGCATTTTATGAATTTGACACCAAGGTCATCTTTGTCAGGCTATGTAGACCCCATCCAAGTGATCAAAGTTAAACTTACACCCACAGTGAGGTGCAGCCATCTTAGGCGTGCCAAAGATAGCATGCACAAAATTCCAAAGTTTAGGGCATATTGATTATATCTAGTGATTGGCTGAAGGATTTGTTAGATATTTTGTAATTTCAAATTGTGGAATCACATACAGTTTGAAGTAGTGGTGTGCAGGGAATCATGACTTTGCCGCGGAGAAGGGCTAGATAAGGAGCGAAAGCACTGTGTCTCAAACCAAAGGTAACTTTCCATGTTTGAAGTATTTGTTCAAATAAGTTGTGTAAGCCCATATATGAACTTAACACTAGGTTTGTGTTTGAGACATTTAAGTGGCTTGGCACCTCATTCTATTAAATATACTTTAGAAGTACCTATTTTTCATTAAACCATGGAAATAAGATATCAATGAGGTCCTATCACATATAGGAACAATTTGGTATATCATTTATTCCAAAAAAGTGCAAAATGAAAAATAATGGTGTTCTAAAAATAGTAAAAAGCCACTCAACTGGCTTCAAAATTTGACAGCATACATGTCTTTGAGGCCTAAAAAGAGTTCACAATCTTTTTCCTAAAAATAGAGTATGCATAAATTCTTATTGTATGCATGCCCAAGTATTTTTTCAAACAAGTTTCAATGTGCTTTGAAGGTTTTTGAGGGGTCTACATGAGATATCAAAACAAGCAAGTTTTGCTCGTCTGTACTTGAAAAATGATCCTTGAAAAATACTAATTTCATATGGAATTATGTATCAATATTTTTTTTCAATTCCCTACATGCCTTGAGCACAGATCCTTGAAAGCTTTTGGTGAGGTTTTCTATGGTTGTTGAGAATAAGAATTTACACAAAAGTTACTTATAGCCACTAAAGTGGCTTATGTTCACACAACCCTAGTGTTAAGATCTAGTAGAATTTTGGGAAACTTGGGTACTATGTATGAGAGAACAGGAGTAGAGCGTCCACAAAAGAGAGTGAAACCAAAGAAGGCCTTTAGAAACTATTGCAAAAGTAGTGCCAGACACTTACTCTGACTCAAGCTCTAAGATGTCTTTGTTTTTTACTCAATCAAGAATTGGGATCTCACTCAAGTTCGAGCATATCTTGACCTTCTTTAAGACTAACCAGTATGAAGCCCATATTTATGTGGATCCTAATGAGGAGTTTGTCGTCAGTGTACATAACCATACCATCGAGTTTGAAGAGGAGGTTATGGTAAACAAACAAGACACCTTCTATATGAACCAAAATGGGGGTGCAATACCTCAAGATATAAGATCTTGATTCAGTAGACAGATGGGGATTAGAGGTTGACACTCTAGTTCCAAATAAGGATGTGAAGGAAGGACCTCCTGTGCTAGAATTAGAAGGATATGCTTTGATAGATACTAAACCTTTGAAGTGCATACCCAATGATAACCCTAGGCTTGGAGTCTATTGTTGGGAAGCCAACGCTGTCACGAACTTATTTTGGACTACCTATGCCCAACCAGGGCAATTGACACCCTTAAAATTCATGTAAATTTTAAGATCAAGGAGAAGGGTTTATCAAAACTTCTTGTCCATCTCTTTAGGAATTGTTATAACAACAATTTTGTTATGATCACTATGAAGGAGATTGAACAAACCAAATACCAAGGACATTTGATCCGAGAAGTGATTACAAAAATAGTACCTAAAACCGCCAAATGATAGATCCTATGATAGCATGGTCAATCATAGAGGAAGCACAGCCAGAGGCACTCACCTCAATGATGGGAACGGGGGAAGAAATGCAAAAACCACCTTTAAAAGGGAAAGAATGAATGACACTAGTACAAGGAGAGGTCCACATGAGTCACATCTACCAAACAACTGGTTTGAAGGTTTAATGGGAGAAACATCGACTAGAAGAGAGAGAGCAGGTGTTGAACATCACCGTAGAGTCAAGACCTGCGTGCACTTGCTTTGGGATAGGAAGATAGTCCTCTTCATTGGCACACAGTCTGAGCTACTGGTCCTTTCCTTGTTGATAAAGCTGATTCCCAATCATTACATAGTCGACTACTTTTGTCCCTATTGCCCTTTGTCTCTGTTTACTCATATCTTCTGGGAAGGTTCTTTTAGTCAAATACTCCACCAAATACCTACTCCATTGTGGTGTCACTGAAATATGAAATAGCGTGGCATGGGGTATGGCGGTTCTTTCTTTACATTGAGAGCAACTTTTTACGTAATCATGAACATATTTCTTCATGGTAGGCCAATAAGCTCCCAGCCAAGTCAATTGTCGTAGGGTTTGGTCTTGTGCATAATGCAGTCCCACTACCATGGTATGAGCTTGACTCAAGTAGGCTTCTTGTTCCTTGAGGTTAATGCACAAATGCAGAATCCCATCCCTGTTTTTTTTATACAATCTTGCAGCCAACAGTTGGTATAGGGTAGATTGCTCTATCAATCATGGTGTAATAGGAAGTGGTATTTGGGAATACTTGCGCTATGGTCATTAAGGATACAAGATCTTTCAATCATCTTGAAATCATTTCCACAGAGAACAGATAAGCACATGGTAAATCATCATGTACCCCTTTTGATGCTTCCTCTGAGTTGAGCCTTGACAGATGATCCACACTTTGGTGCGTGGTGCCCTTTTTGACTACCACTCTGAAGTCAAATTTGAGTAGGATGATGAACCATCTCACAATTCCTCCCTGTATTACACGGCTTGTTCACCAAATAGAGTCAGGCTTGATGGTCTAAGAAAAAGACAAACTTGTTAGCTAAGAAGTAATGTCGGAGTTTCTTGACTACATACACCATTCCAAGACCTTCTCTTTTAGTGGTGGTGTAGTTCTTTTCTGCTCGGTTTAGTTGTCGGCTGGCATAGGAGATAGGAAAATCCATTGTGCCTTCTCCTGGTTGAGCTAGTATGCAACCAATAGCAAAATTTGAAGCATCAACATGCACATGGAACACTTTGGTCCAGTCTGGAGCCTTCAGTATTGATGTTGGGGTCAAAGCTTGTTAAAGCTTTTGAAACGACTCTTCGCATTCGTCTGTCCATTTAAAATAAGTGATAAGGCTATAACTATGACTGCATACATGTAGATGAATCTACCATAATAGCCACAATGACCCATAAATGCCTGAACTTCCTTGACAGATGTTGGTCTAACCATTTGAGCAATCACTGTCTGCTACCTTCTCCATGTCTGTGGCAATATCATTTTTTGATACAATATGTCTAAGAATTTTGCCCTTTCATGGCACACCATTTCAACGATCTGTGTTGTCCCATAGGTTGTCCCTGAGTTGATCCCTATCTTGACCCTCTCATTGGCATCCTTTACATGTTGGTTATCATGTCATTCATGCAATTAAGCATGTCTCCTATAGTGTTGACGGGAGCTGCTACATTTGGTCCTACTTTTGTTGGCATAGTGGATGTAGTTCGCTCACTCGGTGAGTCTTTAGGGGTGCTTTCCTCGTTGAAAATCTCACAATTATCATTAAGTCAATTGCATCCATGCTACATGTTTCCCAAGTCGTGTGTTTTTTGCTATACAGAATAGCATGCAAGTATTTGTTTAATAGTCCCTCTAAAAATAGTGAGACAAGCCTCTCCTCGGTTAAGATTTTCAACTCCAGACATCTGTCGATATATTGCATCATCTGACTCACAATAACTTTGACACTTTCTCCCTGTTTTTGTTTAAAGTTGGCAGATCAGTTATCAATTCAAGAGGTATGGTCTAGAACCAAGTTAACACTTTGCCTTCTAAGATCATTCCAAACCCCTCAAACTATGTATGGAAGTCAATTACACATTCAACTCTCAACCCATGTGTAAAGCTCACTAAGTGGTCATATGGATCCATGACTCGATGTATTTTTTGACCCATATATTGGAAATCAGTTGATCTTTGATGAGAGGTGCACTCTAACTGGAACATTCAAGGGAGTTGGCTAAGCATGGGCACCCAAGTGTGAATGGGCGAGCTCATATAAAAGTCACCTAAACCTGAAGATTGCTCGTTCTCTCATTTGTGCAATTGAAGAGTGCTCTTGCTCCATCTCCATCTTCTTCTTCATCTCCTTTTGTGTGTGTGTGTGTGTGTGTGTGTGTGTGTGTGTGTGTGTGTGTGTGTGTGTGTGTGTGTGTGTGTTTGTTTGTTTGTGTGTGTGTGTATGCCTGAGAGAGAGAGAGTGTGTGTGTGTGTGTGATCGAGCATTGCGACAGCACGATAGCGGCGAGGCAGTTGAGCGTCGCACAGTGGTAGCTCCCTCTTCTTCGCAGCGAGGAACCCTTGCTCTCTTGAGCTTGCTAGATTAATCTGGTTGTGTGCTTGTAGCCATTTGTGGCTCGCACACAGTGTATGGCAAGTCCCTTGCTTTGACACATGCGACAAATGTGCACATTTTTGGCACCACTGCCGGGGAGATGCCCTGCACTAAGCTTGAATAGCATTCTATGCTGCTTTGTGGTGCAATATGAGATGTAAGAAAGGTAGAGAAAGAAGGTGTGTGGCTGTTGAGAAGGACTTGTGAACTTTGTTTTTGCTGTAGTGTATTGTTTTCTATTAATAAGGTGTAAGATTTTTTTGTTGTAATGTATTGTTTTCTATTGATAAGGTGTTAGATTTAAGGTATTATATCTATAATGTTAGATCTGTAAGGTGCAATAAGTAGAGTTGTTAGTTGATTAGTTGTTATAGTACTGTGTTAAACAGTGTGTAACAGTAGCTTTGTTAGTTGCAAGTAGGTAGGTTAGGTGTGTGTGCACGCGCGCGTGCACCGACTGTGGTGACCTTATTCGTCGCAAAGCAAAAAAAAAAAAAAGAGGACCGGGATCGGGACCATTCCCTAAGCCCAAGCCCAAGCCCAGGCTCAGGCCTCAGTCACCCTTTGGACTTACTTATTTTAGCCTCACGTCTAAGTAAAAATTGACCCTTTTGAGGACCATCAGAGCTTCGGGTAACCGAACGCTGTGTTGTAAAGCACACCACGACCCCCTGAGTGATATGTTCATTTCGAGCTATCACACATTCTAATCCAAAAATTGGTCGTAAAAATACTTTTAAAAACATCAAAAAACGAGTGAAAACGAGGTGCAAAATGCCGAAAAATCAAGCAGTTAACCTTTGAGGGTATTCGCCGACGCTTGTAGGGTGCCAAAGGCACATGCATCTACGCTCTGGTCATGTGCTAGAGGCCAAGAAACTAGCGAGCACTTCGACTTACGCGTGTTCTCAATACCCACCTACCTTAGGTTCCGGGCTCTCGGCGGGGACCCAAGGTAGTACAATCCAAGACCCAAACATAGTAGCTAGTGACTCTTCATCTGACTAAGATATTATGGAAGGGCATCCTACACCAAACCCCGAGAAAGTAAACAAAAATGTACATGTCTGGGCCCCACAGTCTGGATCTAGTGTGTTTAGTCGCTTTATAGAAACCTTTAGGAGAGCTACTCGCTCTGAACCTACTGCTAGTGAAGTTAAGGAAGGTGAGGGAGAGATAGATTCGCCTTTGGTATCTCAGGGGGAGCCTATACTCCCCAAGAGTGTCCACGTCGATATCATGTCCGCTACTTTCATGGAAGACCCTACAAAGCAATCACCCCCCAAAGTTCTACTGCCTGATGGTAAGAGTCTTGTGGAGGTGCAAGAAGTTGAGCGCTATGTGCAAGTGGCTAGGGAGAGGGAAATGGAGAGTTTTCTAGAACAATGCCGAGCCATGAAGGGAACGATCCCTGGAACAACAGGCATAACAATTGAGCAATCAAGTGCTCCTAATTTAGTAGGCAAGTGGATCAAACTGTGGCGAACAACAATGCTTTCACCTCAAGGGAAACCTCTAGTACACCGGGCCTAGAAGGGTTATTTTTCAACAAAAAATGGGAATATGACCTACAAACTGAAACCTTGACTGACCTGTACACGGGTTACACCTACCATATACGTTGGTTAGAAGTTGTACAATCTACTTCTAGCACCACAAGTCTAGAGGAGCGGCAATAGATGGTCTGCAATGTCATCCATAGCATCATCCAATCAAAGAGGCAAAACCAAGGGATTAACGTTCATTCAACGCGCCTTATGAGATTCTTGGATACGGGCAAGGCCAGACAACCGACACTATCATAGATGGAAACTCCTTCAGTGAGTCCAATGGACCCTTCATATATTGTGTCTCGCAGTGGAAACGGGACAACGTATTAAAATTCCAAAAAACTATTTCGGCCCTATAACTTCGTCAAATTGGGCTAAGGTATCCTCAACCAACGCTTTTTTCCCCCTAACATATGTGAGGGCACAGCGGTTGGTGGACTCCTCTTCCAAGTGAAGATGTTTTCCAAACGTTTTTAGTATGCGGGGATGGATAGTTACCTGACTAATCAGGTCCACCCGTCCATGATTGACAACCTTAGTCAATCCCCATTTACCACCCCGCACTCACACATGATTCTTTTGTTTTCTAATTACCATCACATTGTTTTAACACTTAAAATAATAGTTTCTTTTAACTTTTCATCATAGTAATTCCTTCAACCAATTATTAAAGACAACATTGAAAGCATTCTTTTAGAAAACAGACATCTTTAAACTTAAGACAGGGTACTGTCAATCAAAACACTATCCATAATAACCATGACCAGTACTCTTCTTGTCTCAAGACCACCTAAGGGTGAAAGAACGGCACCCATTTCTTATTCACAATCCCGAGTGGATAAACCCCCACCCAAGGTTCCGGGTGCCCATACAACCGGCGGCTCCCCTAGGATAAAAACGGTATCCTAACTTATGTAGAAACATCAAGACATGACACGGAGTAGAAACTCATCATTCATGGGGGTAACCGATCTATCCATGTCTGGAAAGCCATCATTATCATCAATTTATACCAAGAAGTCGGAGGTGTCTTGAGACAAGCTATCTTAAGGATGATCAATCATATCTTTCCTAATTCAACTAGTTTTAATCCAAACAATTCTTTTCTACATTATAACAAATGCACATTGGAAGTTACCTTCCGTTTTTGGTCAATTATTCATTTTCTGATTCTTACTCACTCCTTACGTATGCAATGCTAACTTATCAAAGAACTTAAATTATTTAAAGACTTAATTGAACAATGGGAAACCCACCTGGGATTGATCGGCCATCTTCTCTGCTGCGCTGGCGCCTGAAGACTCTCCTCATAATCCTACTACTAAGCCCAGCTTCATCGTCGTGCGATGCTCTAGTTCTTTTTAGAGCTCTGTCCTCATCATCAAATGTAGGATTGGCTCGGGTGCTTTTAGGTGCCATAACTTATTTTTAAGAAAAACATATAATCATTAGGTAAATTATTCAAACGCTAGACTTAACCTTTGTATTTAATCGTAACCCATCCAAGGTTAAATTTGTAGTCTTAATCGGTAAATTCTTGACCTAGTAATTTCTTATTTGCCTATATGGGTATGATAACTCTTTCCAAAGCTTTCCTAAGGGTTTTCTAAGCTATCCTAATTTTCTTCTAATTTTGTAAATCTTTTTCCTAATTTCTCCATCGAATTTTAAGCTTGGAATATGCTTATTTTGAGCTTAATATTTATTCTATTATTTTCTCTTAAAGATTTTGTTTTCTCAAATTTATATCACAGGTTTACACTTACTATAAATTTCCTAAAAACTTTTGACCGTAAAGTCTATTTATTTTAATTAATCTTTTGCTAAAAATAAGAATTTTGGTAAATTATAACTTTCTAAACTCACTAGTTAACTATGGTATAATTATCCCAAGTAGATAAGGATGTTTGTGACCTTTGGTAATTATCTTTTAATTCTCCAACTCAATTATCTAATTTCCATCTTTAATTTTTAGCTAAAATTAGTATAATTTGACTTAGATAAATATCTATACTAATTTTCTAACATTGACATAATTATCACGGCCTCTTTATCATGTAATTTAACTCTGATAAATAGTATGTGATCATATAACATGATTTACTAATTTTTCCTTTAGTTTTCAGCTAGAATTAGTATAATGTGACTAAACTAAATATCTATATTAAGTTTATAACCTTGAAGTAAGTATCATAGTTCCTTTATGACAAATAGCATTAATCATTTAGCATGATTTACTAATTTTTCCCTTTACTTTTTAGCTAACATTAGTATAGTTTGACTTAGATAAATATCTATATTAATTTTCTAACATTGACATAATTTTCACAGCCTCTTTATCATGTAATCTAGCTCTCATAAATATCATGTAATCCTCTAACATGATTTACTAATTTCTCCCTTTGCTTTTTATCTAAAATTAGTATAATTTGACTCAAATAAATATCTATACTAATTTTCTAACCTTGACATAATTATCATGGCCTTTTTATCATGTATTCTAACTTTGATAAATAGCATGTAATCATATAACATGATTTACTAATTTTTCCATTTAATTTTCCCTTGAAAATAGAGTTTGTCTACTAAGATAATTAGCTAAACTAATGATCTGTAATTAATCTAACTATCATGGGTTTTAAAAGATGTGTTTTAACTCTGAAAATTATCTCAAAGCTTTTTAGCTTAGTTTGCTAATTTCCCCCTTTACTTTTCCCTTAAAAATAGTGTTTTTCTACTAAGATAATTAGCTAAACTAATTATATGTGGTTATGACAATTATCACAGGCTTCCAAAGATGTATTTTACTTTTGAAAATTATCTCAAAGCTTTTTAGTATAATTTGCTATTTTCTCCCTTTAATGTTTTCTTAAAAACAGAGTTTTCCTACTAAGATATGTAGCTAAACTAGTTATTTGTGGTTAAGATAATTATCACGGGTTTCTTAAGATGTATTTTACCTCAAAAAATTATCTCAAATCTTTTTAGTCTAATTTGCTAATTTCCCAATTTACTTTTCTCTTAAAAATAGTGTAATTTTGCTTAAATAATTACAAAAATTATTCAAAAAATTTAGGGATAATTTTTCTAGCATCTTGATAGTCTAATACAGCATTGATAATTATCTTATATTAATCTAAGTTTAATTAGTATAATTACCATTAATTTATGATTAAAATGATTAATTTCAGCCCTAATATAACATAATAATTAATTAGATTAGTATCCCTAAGCTTAATCTCAATAATCAACAGAGAATTAAAAATTAGGAGAGAATTTTAGAGTGTAAATAAGTTTAATCTTCTTAATTAATTGGATTAATTAAGAAAATGTAAGTAGATCAGCATAATTTTGTTAACTAAAAAGGTTTAGTGCTAATTACCGTGGATTAACCAACTAGAGTTTTGCTCTCTAGTGATTTTTGAGTAGAGATCTCTTTAGGTGAGAGAGAAATGGCCAGGACTCCGAGTCTACTTAAAATATGAAGCAAGGGGTCATATTTATAGGTTTCTGGGCACTCATAGGCTGGAAATGGCAGTAACTTGCATTCCAAGGCAGCTCTACAACTCCACAAGCGCCCCCTGCTGCTAATTCCAACCTGGGCAAGTTCATTACTGTCCCACATAGCCCCCCAGATACACAAAATCGATTCTTTGCTTTTTTTTTTACTTTTAATGATTAATTTTAGAAATATCTGCAAATATCTAGGAACTTTAGGATAAAAGTCTTTTGCAGTAATGATTACTAAAACCTTACAATTTTATTTAATTCACTCAATTCAAAGTGTAAACTTCCAAGGGCCATAACTATGCCAGTTTTTATCGGAATTCAATTCTGAAAATTTCTAGCCCGGGGTTTGCTATGCTTAAGATTTCAAAAATACCATTTTTTATTGCTTTTGAGTGAGTGTTTTTACCTGATTGCCTGATCAATGCTTTCTCTTAAAGCTTGAGTTAATTCCTGACAGCTAGAAAGGTGGAGACCTTACAGTCTGAGATAATCTTAGGACGTCCTTTCATGAGGGAAGCAAAAATGATGCATGACTGGTCTAAAACCATGTCTACTTGCAGCTCCAAGATTCTATCATTCGAGTGGATCTTGTAACTGGTTGAGCACATCCTCTAGGAAACGCGTTTATAATTGATCATAGATCTTCACTCGGCCCCATTGCAGTATTGTTACACATGTAAAGTGGACATTGATGTTGGGGAAGATTCTCCTTATATGGATGTACTACATGGGATGACTGAGTCAGACAATGTGGATTGGGTCCACTTAGCAGCAACCATAGACACTTGGGGAAATAGGGGGACGACCTAGGTAACACCTGAGGGGGATGAAATGCCACCAATTGTACCCTTAAACATGCTAGAAGCAATGCATATAGCTTCTGATGACCTACAAGATGAAGGTTTGACTGGCATTGGAACCAGTACCGTCTCACAAGACTATAGCCCAAACGATTTGGGGTCAGAATCATCAATTGAAATTGACTCTCAGGATGAAGAATCTGAGTTAAATCTTAGTGCAAATGTGGGGACAAACCATTCAGGACCCACTGGTACCCTAGATGACAATCTATCCAAGGGAGGAGAAGACACAAGTAGCGATTCATCTAGTGACTCTTCACTAGAGATTGGCCATAATAAAAAATTAGACAAGAAGAGTAAGAGATATAAGAGGCGACGATATCGAGCAAATGTGTGTGCTAAAATAAATGAAAAGAAATCTACCACAAAATGGCTTAATTATATAGGGGCATGTGATGCTCATTGGAAATTGGTAGATAACTAGGGTGAATACCTTCAAAGCGTTATGTGGTGTAGTCCACAATCCATTGACATCGCACAACTAGAGACTACAGAGAAGCCAAAGTTGAGCCGCACCGTATGGAGACTACAAAATCGAGAGTTAGCTCAACAACAAAAGGAATCGAAGTGAAATCAAAGTCCACAGAACAACAGGACCCCACAGACTTACACCCTGCACCTAAACATTTCAAATCCTACACCAAAGAGGAACATAAGGTTGTGTATACAAAGGCTCAAAGAAAACCTATCGATGGAAGCAATGGAGTTTATGACGATCTAGCGATAGTTAAGGAAATAGAGTTAGCAGACCCGGGAGAAGAGTCTAAACCTGTTTTCATTGCCCAAGATCTGAAAGAGACTGAGGAGTGTGTACTTAAAGAAATTCTCAAGGAATTCAAGGATATATTTCTTTGGACATATCATAATATGGAAGGTGTTCCACCTTCCGTGGTGCAACACACAATCCCCATGAATAGCATGGCTAAACCAATTCAACCACCCTACCAAATGAATCCTAAATATCCAAAGATCGTTCAAGAAGAGATTGAAAAGCTTATGAAATGTGAATTCATATACCCTATTGAGCACTCAGAATGGGTGTCTCCAATAGTGTGTGCTGAAAAAGAATGGGAAACTCAGAGTGTGCATGGATCTCAAGAAGGTCAATGCTGCCACTAGGAGGGACCATTACCCCTTGCCATATTCAAAACATGTGCTTAAAATAGTTGCAGGAAAGGAAGCTTATAGCTTTTTAGATGGGTACTCTAGATACAATCAAACCACAATTGCACTAGAGGACCAAGTTAAAACGGCTTTTATAACCGAATTTGGAGTGTTTGCATTTCCTGTTATGGATTTTGTCTTAACCAATACCCCTCCTACCTTTCAAAGATTAATAAACATTGCTTTTAGAGAATATTTGAGGGAGTTTTGCAAAGCTTTCTTAGATGGCCTTTGTGTTTATTCCTCTTGGAAAGAACATCTATCATGCTTACAAAAAGTGCTTCAGAAGTGCAAATTGTATGGCATCTCCTTAAACCCTTTCAAATGCCAATTTTGGGTTAAACATGGAGTCATTTTAGGGCATATAGTGTCCAAAAATGGGATTTCCATAGATGAGAGCAAAATTAAAGTCATTGTTGAATTGCCAACACCTACAAACTATAAAGGAGTTCAAAAGTTCATGGGCCATGTTGGTCAACGGTTTATTTTAAACTTTGCCAATCATCCATTGTACAAACTTCTTATTGAGTTTCACTGGACCACGGAATGTGACCATGCTTATGAGTCATTGAAAAAGACCTGACTAGCGCTCCTATTCTATGAGTGCCCGATTGGAATGTAATTTTCCATGTGCATATTGATGCATCAAACTTCACTATTGGGTGTGTTCTAGCTCAACCACAAGCCTTGTTGTATCTAGTAAATAAACCTTGTTCCACGAGAAGAATTACATGATGGTTGTTAATTCTCCTTGAGTTTGATTTTACCGTTGTGGTGAGACCTGGTTAAAGACATGTCATGGCAGATCATTTGTCTCGCATACCTAATGGTGAAGCCCCTACTAGAGTCAATGATGAATTGCCTGATACTTCCTTATTTCTAGTCGAGACCATGCCTGAATGGAGTGAGAAGATTGTGAACTTTCTAGTTAATGATTTTTGACCCAAAGAGCTTCGTAAGGACATAGCTCAAAATTTTTTAAAAATAATGTGAACCTTATTCTCTCATTGCAGGAACTCTCTACAGGCTAGGGAAGGACAATATTCTTAGACATTGTGCCCGTGAGGATGAGTATTTATACATACTGCAAGAAGCCCACATGGGTATAGCTAGAGGACATTTCTCAGGGGAACTAACACCTAGAAAGGTGTTGCAATCAGGCTATTGGTGGCCTACCCTATTCAAGGATGCATCACTTTTTGCAAAAGGATGTGATGAATGCCAATGTTACAAGATCACACAACGAAAGGATAAGATGCCCTTACATCCTGTTAAAGTGCCTCTACATTTGAAAAATGGGGTTTGGAGTTTGTAGGCCCAATTAGTCCGACAGCTTGTAGCACTCAATCTCGATATATTATCGTTGCCACTGGCTATGTGACAAAGTGGGCGGAAGCCAAGGCGACACGTAAGACTGATGCAAGGTCAACTGCCAAGTTTCTCTTTGTGAACATTATTACAAGATTTGGTTGTCCCTTTGAGATTGTGAGTGACAATGCCACTCATTTTATAAATGGAGTGATAAAAGAACTCACTACCAACTTCATGATAGCTCACCATAAGTCCACACCTTATTATCCATAAGCAAATGGCCAAGCTGAGAGTACCAACAAGACCTTAATCTCTATCTTGACCAAAACGGTGGAAGCTCATCGCACAGATTGGGATTTGAAGATGACTTGAGCCCTATGGGCTTATCATACTTCTTACAAAGTGGCTATCAATTGTACACCATTCAAAATGGTATATGACCAAGAAGCAGTTATGCTATGGGAGTTTGTAATTTCTAGTCTGTGTGTTGCTTCACAAAAAGGTTGGGATGGTAACCCTTTAGTTGAGCGCTTATATATCCTTGAGAAGTTAGATGAAGAAAGGCAATTGGCTATGCAAAGCGCACTTGTGGAGAAAGATAGGAGGAAGAAATGGTTTGACTGTCATCTAAAGAACAAGGATATCAATGTTGGTGATAAAGTCCTTATGTATGGAGTGCGTGACAAAAAGAAAAAGTTTAAATATGTGGGAAAAGGACCATATAAAGTATGTGAAATCACCCCACAAGGAACCATTCGTGTGGAGACTCTTGATGGAGTTGAAACCATCGGATTCCTCAATGGTAGCAAATTTAAAAGATATCCAAGTCAAGGGTGTCAACAAGAAACAAACTGCAGTTATTGGAATCTGGCACACTTCTGTCATTTATGACAATGGGGTTGTAGCTCAAGACTTTTTTGTCAGCCTGCTAGAACTATGGAGGGTAATATAAACCTGGGACACACGTGGATGATAGCCACCAAATGCACTATTGATTGGGGAATTGGGGGTGTCACAATGCAGAAACCAACTCTTAGCCCTGCCACTCAAGCCATAGTCCCTGAGATATTGTCTCTTAAGGAAATAAAACCAAAAACATTGCATGTTCAAGAGGTTGAACCATATGTCCCCATAGCCCAACTCCCTAGAGCTTCAATTGTTGTAGTTGAAATAAAGCTTGAGACACACAAGACCCATCCTAATAAAATAAAAAAAACATACAAGAGGGTCCCTAAAGCTTCTTTAGCAACCATAGCTAGTACCCCAAGAAATGTAAAGAAACGTTGCGTTGGATTCCTAAAAAACTATTGGAAACCCAAGGCTACTATGAAGGAAATGATCAAAA
This sequence comes from Adiantum capillus-veneris, assembly GCF_014529385.1. Lineage (NCBI taxonomy): Eukaryota > Viridiplantae > Streptophyta > Polypodiopsida > Polypodiales > Pteridaceae > Adiantum > Adiantum capillus-veneris. The sequence goes on along the minus strand of NC_140934.1, from coordinate 53,988,204 downwards.
TTATGGGTTCCAAAACGTAAATTGTGCTCTTACCTATCACCTGACCCATGTGAGCCCAATCCTGTAGCTCCAAAACAAATTGACAATGGCGGAAAGAAAAAAATCACAGAATGCTACACACCCGTTCCAGAGCTAGTTGGGGTACCAAAGAAAGAACGATTTGTTCCACCTAGCTCAAGAACAGGGTAGTCAAATAAAGCTTCTTGCTCTTAATGTAGTTCCTACACAAAAATAGAAGCTTCGACACAACCTCCACCTACCATTGTACATATTCATATAAACAAGGAAGAGTTTGCACCTCCCATTGTAAGTTCACCATCTACAACAACATTGCAAATAAAATCATGAAAGAGTACCTTACCACCCTTGCAACTAGATGAAATGCATAGGACGGTCAAAAACTATTGGTTAAAGCCTTCACCCATAACAACTTGGAACAATTGGTTTCAAAAGGTGACAACATCATTCCAAAAGGTATGATCTACCCAAGGAAGGGGAGAGTGTTTGCTGACATCCATCATTCACTTGCTTCTCTCTCAACCTTCCTCCCTGACCTCTCAATCTCCCAATCTTAGGGAATGTGTATATAAAGCCTTATACTCACAAAAAACAAAAATAAGAAAGTAAAAGTGCAAGAGCCACCAAACAAAAATCTGGAAGCCTACAAGTTCTACACGTAACATAAAATTATAAAAACACATTATGCACAAGGACACGAACCTTGCAATATTTGCACTCTAACCATCATCTATCTGTGTGTACAGATATGGCTAGTACGCTAGAGTCATCCACTCCTGCCTTGGGTGAGAGGTACCCTCTTTACTTTGCACAAGTGTTTCACATAGTCTACCCGGTGCTTGCATGTAAATGGGATTTGGTAGGTATGCTAGCATGTGAGAGAAATCTCGAGGAATAAGAATGGTTGATACGTCTCTTGACCACAACTGATCCATACTTAGTAGAGGACGTCACCCCAATTGCACAAGACTACCCTCTTGACCAAGATGACTATAGGCATCTAGTGACCTTCTTAGTAAACATTGGTGCCTCTAATGATGAAGACAATTTACATGATTACACGGATGGCACATATGGTCTCACGGATGATGACTTTGTTTTTCTCGACGACGAGGATAGGGGTTTATCCTTAGGGTTCCCCCCAATCTCTATAATATCCTAGTCCCTTGACTCTCTAGGGGGAGTGCAAATAATTAGATTAGGGTTCCTTATGTTGTTTAATTGTGTTCGATAAGGGTTGGTACCTCTTCCCACCGATGTGCCTCCTAGAGATATTCTTTGTGTTTCCTAGTGTGTACAGGAACGTGTTGCTGTTGTTAGGATTTGGACCTTCATGGAATCTTTCTCTTGTTCAGTCGATGGCCCGTTATCTTTTTTGCATCCATGTTTGTCTGCTTTAATTGTGATTGGTAGCATAATATTCATCACATTTTCTTAGTATCAAGCATTAAATTCAATGTAATTTTTTATCATAATCACTTGTCTAGGTTTAAAAATCAAGCAGCCTGACTAAGCTAGTTTGACCAAGCTAGGCGTTAGAGATCTTCTCTTAATACCATGGGAAATGCCTTCCTAATAATCAATGGTTACTTAGGTTCTTAATCCGATTTAAGCAGCGTTGTGTGCAATGTACTAGGGCTTTCTAGTGGGCATAGTCCCTATTAACCTTTAGTTTAAGTATTATAAAGGGAGTTTACTAATGTGATTAACCTGGGGAGGGTAACAGTGTTATATGACCCCCCAAAGTTACAAAATTAAAATGCTGAAAATGAACAAACAAAAATCAAAGTGCCACAATGTAAAATCTTAAGTGGGAAGAGAAATCTCAGGTTGATTTGGTAATTCACTCACATGTATCGCCTATGGTACTAGAGCCCTAAAGGTTCCCAGTGTGGACACTTTTCCTTGAAAAGCAAAAAACGCAAGGCATACAAAATAAGCACCCACATCAAAATTGAATCAATGTGAAAAGACTTTGGGGGTCAAAGAAAAGGAAATAAGTCAGGCGATGATTTCATGAGCAATTTCTTTTATCGTAGCTTAACTACAAGGTCTTCTAGGTATAGCCTCTAGTCAGCCCTCGGACATGAAATACTTGGCTCTCGCGATTAAACAACTTAATTGACTAGAGAAAATTGAGAAGCTTGCCCATGGTATTAATAGTTCATCTCTAGTGCCTTTCAACCTTTAAATTAGCGACCCCATACTTGTTTAGTTTTTGACATTTACAACTGTTTAGCGTTTGATTATATTACAATTTAATGTTTATTTTTGACAAATTGTTTAATATTCTGTTACCAATCAATTTGTCTGCCTACAACTGCATATCAATTATTGTGCCAATTTTGTTTGATTTTGCAATGACTAAAGAAGGCTAAGGACATTCATCTCAAACGCTCTTCCACCTCAACGAACGAGCTTCAACTCGATAGCTTCCGATGACGGAATCTACATCAGGAAGGGGGGCATGTTAACCATCGGCATCCACTTCTAGTAGTCATGGACCGGGCTTGTCGGTGCAATAGGAAAAGGGTAAGAGTGATCGCCGATGAGAGGCACACTCTAACTGGAACATTCAAGGGTTAGTTGGCTAAGCATGGGTGCCCAAGTGTGAATGGGCGAACTCATATAAAAGTCACCTAAACCTAAAGATCACTCATTCTCTCATATGTGCAATTGAAGAGTGCCATCTCCATCTTCTTCTTCATCTCCTTGTGTGTGTGTGTGTGTGTGCGTGTGAGAGAGAGAGAGAGAGAGAGAGAGAGTGTGTGTGTGATCGAGAATTGTGACGGCACGGTGGCGGCGAGGCGGTTGAGCACGGCACAACGGTAGCTCCCTCTTCTTTGCGGCGAGGAATCCTCCACGAAGGCGAGTGTAGGGTGGTGAGTGACACACCCTTGCTCTCTTGAGCTTGCTAGATTAATCTGGTTGTGTGCTTGCAGCCATTTGTGGCTCGCACACAGTGTACGGCAAGTCCATTGCTTTGACACATGCAACAGATGCGCACAGGCACCATCCAACCCACATCAACAATGGAGACCACAATTACATACGACAAAGTGGGTTTGGAAACCTGAGCAAAAAACCTAAAATCGGGTCCGAAATCAAAGCTAGGCAAAGCCAAACACAGTCAAGTACAAATCAGTACCAAAAATTAGACCATTATCCACAACCATGCCCACAAATTTTAGTACTACTGCTACGGACTGTGTGTATCGCACAATCAAAGAATGTGCTCAACTAGTACAGGATTTACTCTTCAAGAGAGTTCCAACACAGGATACCTCGCCATCAACAACCCTTGAGTACACTACTCAAGACCAACCTCTTGCACCGCATAGTGTGTTTACATGCATTGACATCAATGGCATGATAGGCCAATCTCGGTCATACATAGACACGATTTTATCGTCCATGCACTGCACAAAACAGACTGTACTCTATCGTCCCAGAGGATTTGAGCAAGGAAGGGAGGAGACATTCTGAATGTGGATCCAAGCACATGAATCTCATAGAGAAAAGGGGCAATGTTTGAAGTGATTGTGTGTTGATGTACAAATTTTTTTGGAAAAAAACAGATGAGATGCCCTAATAACTAGGTGAATGGGAAAAATGTAAAATGATAACCCTTAGGTGTGTGCATATATTGTAAATACATGTTGGAAAAGCCAAAAATATTGCAATTTTTACCCTTGTGTGTTTTCGGGCCAAAAATATGATCAAATTGGAGCAATCCACAAAAATATGGCCAAGTAATAAAATTAAAAGTGTTTTTTGTATTTTTAAGCTTGGAATGAAAATTGCTTGGGCAGTTTGGATAATTTTATTTATTTATTGTTAATAAAAGCTAATAAAAGTCTAAAAATAACAATAAATAAACAAGAATGTTAGAATTAAAATCCAACTTCAAACGCCAAATTTTGAAGCTCAATGAAACGGCGAGGAAAATTTTGGGGCAACTCTGATGAAAATGTTCGACGGCCACTCCGACTCAATTCACACATTGTTCTTGAATGTCTTCTACGGGTTTGGGAAGATTAAAAAATGCATTAACATCCTTTGTGTGTTTTCCTTCTTTGACCTCTATTACACCCAGTAATTACTTCTCCTTTATGCAGAGCTATGAATCAAGACTTTTTAACTTCATTTTGAAGTTCCTCTGAAAAGAAAAACAATCTTTTGTGGAACACTCTAAACTAGCCTACATATTGCATTGCAGAGCTATGAAATCAAGACTTTTAACTTCATTTTAATGAAGTTCCTGTAAAATCAAACCAATCTTTTATAGAACGCTCCAAAGCTAATGGATGTACAGCTTCACTCAATGCACAAAGGAGTAATTGTGAGATAATTATGTGTGTGATCCTTACAATCTAATGGTTGTACACATTCAATTAGTAACACCATGGCTCTATGAGTGTGTGTGTGTGTGTGTGTGTGTGTGTGTGTGTGTGTGTGTGTGTGTGTGTGTGTGTGTGTGTGTGTGTGTGTGTGTGTGTGTGTGTGTGTGTGTGTGTGTGTGCGCGCACGTGCATGCACACATGTGCCACTCGCAGACAACTGGCACCTAGAAGAGTAACACACCGCATCAACGACATACAATATAATGGGGCTTTATAATGACCATACATAAATATATAACAAGCTCTCCAATCATAACTGTTAATTAGGTTATGCAAGCCAATTGGGCCTCACAATGAGCATACATAGCAAGCTCTCCAACGCCAGAAATCTAACTCTTGCAACCAATATGTTTCTTCTGTTGGCTTCTCACAAACCACCCATGCGCTACTTATCAACCCTGCAACAAACGATTACTTGATTGGTTCTCAACTGCATCTAGCTTATGCAATGACTCAAGTATTTTCTTGCACAATGCAAGCCTAGGAAACGCTGTTACTGCATTTTTGCGTAGGATACACGTTTTTGCTTGACTCTTGAAATGTGATCTAGAGTCGTCGGTCATCTTAGTTACTCGGGGGCGGGGGGTGGGGGGGGGGGGGGGGGGGGGGGGGGGGGGGGGGGGGGGGTCACTATGTAAAAAATGTGTATATCACGTGCATTCAAGGACTATTTCTAAAACTCTTAATCTGTGAAACTTTAAAAGTTGAAATACACCCATTTTCTATTCAATTTGTATATTTTTCCCAATTCCATTTTTTGGTATCTTTGTGTATGTGAAAATGTGAGGAAAAATTAAATCTAGTAACCCCTTCTGGTGCACTTACGTGATAGTCACATAACTATTAAGTGACCCCCACGAGATTAGTTAAGAGAGAGATTTTTGAAAAAAACTCACAGGTTCAAAGTTTAGACTTTTTTTTTAAAGGAATTAAATTCTACAACACTGCAAAACCAATCTATCCTCTATATTACCAGTAGATGGTGCTAAATACATACCGTCTGCAAAGCAAGTTAAAATGAGAAATCAGAGAAAAGGGGAGGTAGAGGCGTGCATGTCGGGGGAACCTGGTCACATCGAGCACAACAAGTGGCATCAAGGTGGTGGTAGGGACACGTGATGCCTGTTGGAGCCAGGTGGAGACGAGGAATGGGCGATAGAACAAGGGGCTGCACGAGTCGCCACAATTTGTCACATGAGGTTGGAACGACGTAAGGCAGCAATGGGGTTTTTCTTCTTACGTAGTGCATACCATAGTCGGCACAAAGCCTGCTATGGTGAACTGGCTCAGCCCAATGGTTTGAGTCTCATCGTGAGGTCTTCAACTTGAATATCGATGGTTGCATGGACATTTTGGTGCACCTCTAGGAGGAGCCAGCTATCGATGGAATCTCGCAAGATTCCACGTGATGAATTGAGAGTGGGGCCATTAGGAGTGAATGGTGAACTGGCTCAAACCAATGGTTTGAGTCTCATCGTGAGGTCTTCAACTTGAATATCCGTGGCTGCATGGACATTTTGGTGCACCTCTAAGAGTGGCCAACTATAGATGGACTCTTGCAAGATTCCATGTAATGAATTGAGAGTGGAGTCATTAGGAGTCAATGAAGATGAATTTCATATTACCATATTATTATGGAGAATCCTTTTAAGGCATTCCACGTGGCAGTGGGGGGGGGGGGGGGAGAGAGAGAGAGAGAGAGAGAGAGAGAGAGAAAGAATCCTTAGCTGTGATTTTGCAAGCAAAATGAAAGGGAGAGCATCAAGGAAACCCGATCACCTCTTGCCAGCAACGTCATGGAGAGCGTCGGAGGGAAGCCCTTGACAGTGAGTCCAAGAAGTTCCAGCTATATCTGGAGTCTCCAAGTGAAGAGTCAGAGAGAGCTAACAAAAGAGGAGCTGAGCAGCAAGGGATGAATCTTGGAAGAGGATGCAGTGCAAAGGGTAATGGCGGTTATCACTACAAGAGGTTGTGTGCACTTGTGACGTTTTTAGCGACGGAAATACATTGGGTTTTTATACTCCCCGATGTCGCTAAGACTGTTGCTAATAATGTCGCTATGGGAACGTCGCTAAGATTGTGTCGCTATATAGCGACGATTACAGGCTTCCTATAGCGACGCTCATAGCAACATTGCAGAACCTTATATAGCGACACTTATAGCGATGTCGAGAGTAAAAAATGCCCTGCCATCCATCTGAATGCCCTGCCACCCATCAACCATATTGAATGTTTCAATAATAGAGTAAACCTAAATGAATCCAAGATAAGCCCAGATTCACCTTCGGAAGAAAATGCAAGGTATAGACCCAAAATAGTCACCCACAAGACAATATAACCATTAACTCCATCATGCATAGTATTGTTTGCACAATAAAGATACAAAACTGACAAAAGTAAATTGATGAAAGTAAATCAATGACAATTGTACACATCATAGGCAAAATCACTTGATTGCTAAGCTTTGCAAATATAATAGTTACAACACCATTGTCATTATTGAGAAAATACATGGTTTTCCAATAGTTACAAAAAGACGTATACACGTCATCTCATTATACATGCTATGACAAAAGGAAACTAATGCTATCTGGCTATAGCTAGACTGATGTCGTCTAATCAGACGTCTCATCGCATCCAAGCGGCGTATCTGTCGCATTCTGCAGAAAAAAACAATAAGACTTTTTGTAAGTATAAACATATAATTGACAAAACAATCTATTTTCTTAGCTTATCATTAAAATATAACAAATGTAAAAGAATAAAGTGAAATACTAACAATGCCGCCGTGAGAACTCAGAATGTCCATCAGGGCGTTTAAGCCCTTTCTGCTTGCGTACTCGTGCTCGTACAATGTGGAGTCACATCCTGTCACATCGACCATTGTTCAAAACATACAAAGAATTCATTATGTTAGAATTTAAAAGTAAAAATAGACGTAACTACCAAACCTAAAGAGCAATGCAAAAACACTTGCAAAATCGGTCTCAAATGATGTCCACCCGCTGCTCCCCAAGTGGTGCGAGCTGCCTGCCTCTACTCGCGCTTTGACTGCCTCCTTTTGTTGCTTCCACTTGTCAGGATTCTCGCGTGCTGCTCGCTTCTCATTCTTCCAATCTTCTTTGGCCAGCCAATTTGGTCTGTTCCACCCATGCTTTATTGCTTTTTGTACTTCAAAACGCTTGTGCTTGCAGTATTCGCCCATTCTAACCTTCATCAGGTCTTCATTGAAGCGCTCATCCCGACTTGACACGGAAAACTCGTCATGCAGCATGCTGATGACTCTGTCTATTAATTCACTTGGCACTTCACTCCAGGTGTTTAGTATGTAGTGTCTAAACACTTGAGAGCAAAGACCGCGCATGCGCGAGATCACCTTCTTGCCTTCGTCATCCAAGATGATGCCACCGCTGATGTCGATCGAGTACGACAGGCTCTCTCGCATGTGACACGTGAACATGGGTGTCTCAGCAGAAGTCTCTAGCGGTGTCTTGATGGGGGTACGGACGTCAAGTGTCTCCACTGGAGTCTGGGCCCCGAAGCGAGGAGTGTCGACTGGGGTGACTCTCGGAGGAGTAGCTAGTGGTGTGTAGCCAAGATAGGCCGATAACCGCGCAAAACTTGGCATAGATGGCGATTGTTAGGAAATAAGACGTAGCCAAATAGATAATTGAGTAGATTACTTAATGGAGAGACAGATTTACATACACGAGATTATAGAGTAGAGAGAGAGAGAGAGAGAGAGTACACACGATATACGTGGTTCACCCAATGTGGGCTACGTCCACGGGAAAGCAGCCACTCAATGGCTTGAGTACTTCAAAACAAGAAGTAATTTACAAAGGGATTATACCCTTAATGGAGCTCCCGCCTTGCTTCACTCTCACCACCTCACACTCACCTTGTTGCATCAACTTCACACTATGAAATGTGTGTAGAAATGGCCTCCTTTTATAGGCCAAAAGGGCTGCCCTCTCTTATGAGAGACAGCCATGTGTAGCCGCCCTTGTGCGAATAAGTCCAAATCGGACCCTCCAATCCGCCCATGTGTGGCCGCCCTTGAGAAGACAAGTCCGCTTTTGAATTCGGCCACCGGCCACCGGCCATTGACTTCCGACCACCGGCCATCGGCCATTGACTACCGGCCACCGGCCAACCGATCGGTTGTTTTCCGACCACTTTTCGGCCGCCGTCCGACCACTTTTCGGCCGCCGTCCGGCCATAATATTCCGGCGACAAGGAATATTCCGGCAAAAAAAAAGTCTCGGGGGCGGACCTGATTCTTGTCCGTGAAAATTTTGGTTTCCGGTGAGTGATTTTCTTTCACGCACGATGGCTTCTCCTCATAATGGGGGCCTTACAAATGTGCGCTTTTACCACAGAAAATTACAAGGGTAAATCAGGCTCCATACTTAACAATCTCCCACTTGGAGACTGATCTCCAAACCAAACCTGTGACTGCTTTCCATTCTGGCTTCTTATCCTTGAATGCCGATTGAAGATGAGCAAAAGCTCAACTTCTCCTTGTTGACCACCTTTGTAAACATGTTTGCAGGATTTTCACTTGTATGCACCTTTCCTAGCTTTAGCTGTCCCTCTTCCAAAAGAGTGCGTATGAAGTGATATCTCACCTCAATGTGCTTTGTCCTTGAATGAAAGGCTGAGTTCTTCGCAAGATGGATAGCGCTTTGGCTATCATTGTACAAGACACAATTGTCTTGTTTGAATCCAAGCTCTTCTAAGAATCTGTGAAGCCACAGAATTTCTTTGCTTGCCTCCGTCATTGCTACATACTCTACTTCCGTGGTAGAAAGTGAAACCACTTTCTGCAGCTTTGAAGCCCAGCTTACTGCTGTGCCTCCAACCGTGAACACATAGCCAGTAGTGCTCCTTCGAGTATCTTTGTCACCTGCCATATCTGCATCAGCATACCCTTCTAGAAAAATATCAGTTCCTCCAAAATACAAATCATTTGTTGTTGTCCCTTTTAGATACCTAAGTATCCACTTCACAGCTTGCCAATGCTCTTTACCTGGGTTGTCCATGAACCTACTCACAACTCCCACTGCATGTGCAATGTCTGGCCTTGTCCAGACCATAGCATACATTAGAGAACCTACCGCTGCAGCATATGGAACTTTAGACATATAGGATATCTCCTCTTGTGTCTTTGGACACATATCCTTCGTTAGTTTAAAATGACCAGCCAAAGGTGTAGAAATTGGTTTTGCATTTTGCATTGCAAACCTTTCTAGTACCTTCTTGATGTAATCTTCTTGAGATAGCTTTATTGTCTTCTTCGCCCTGTCCCTAGATATTTTCATACCAAGTATCCTCTTTGCAGCACCTAAATCTTTCATTGAAAAAGATTTGGACAGCTCCTCTTTTAGGTCTTTGATGTCCTGCATGTTAGCACTTTCAATCAACATGTCATCAACATACAACATTAGGATGATGAATTTCCCATCTCCCAAATTCTTCGCGTAGACGCAGTGATCCGAGTTGCATCTTGTGAATCCATGATCCAACATCCATTGATCAAACTTCAAGTACCATTGTCTTGATGCTTGCTTTAAACCATACAAGCTCTTCTTTAATCTGCAAACCATTTTCACCTTACCTTTTACTTCATACCCCTTTGGTTGAAGCATGTAGATTTCCTCCTCTAAGTCACCGTGAGGGAATGCCGTATTTACATCCATTTGCTCGAGATTTAGATCATGAGAAGCCACAAGGCTTAAGACAAGCCTAATTGAGTTCATTTTTACAACAGGAGAAAATATTTCATTGAAGTCAATACCTTTCTTTTGAGAAAAACCTTTTACCACAAGCCTAGACTTGTACCTTTTCTTCCCACCTTCTTCTTCCTTTAGCTTGTACACCCATTTGTTTTGAAGTGCCTGCTTACCTTTAGGCAACTCAACCAACTCCCATGTTTAGTTGCGATGTAGTGAGTCCATCTCCACTTGCATGCTCTTCGTCCATTCTTCTTTGGATTCATGTTGCATAGCTTCTTCATATGATTCGGGCTCTCCAGAATCTGAGATTAGGAGATGGTTGAAGGAAGGAACAAACCTTTCTGGAGGTCTACTTGCTCTTGTAGATCTTCGGGGAATAGGTTGAGGCTCCTCATTTGGTTGACGTTGTTGCACATTGTCACCGTTTGCAGTCCTTGAGTCTTCACCATCCTCAAGCTCCATATACTCATCACGTGTTTCTTTTGTTTGTTTTCTTTCCAAGTAATCTTTGTACATATTTTGTTCGTTAAAAATTACATCCCTACTCTTTAAGATTTTACCATCTTCAGGATTCCATAGGCGATACCCAAAGTCTCCTTCTCCATAGCCAATGAAGAAACACTTTTTGGACTTTGCATCTAACTTTGATCTTAGGCTTCTATCTATGTGCATGAAAGCCTCACACCCAAACACTTTGAGAAATGCATAATTCACCGGTTTACCTGTCCATGCCTCTTCTGGAACTCCCCCATCCAATGCCGTTGAGGGTGACCGATTGATTAAGTACACAGACGTACTTACAGCTTCTGCCCAAAGCTCAAGCGGTAGGCTTGCATGTAGCCGCATGCTTCGTGCTCGTTCCATGATTGTCCTGTTCATCCTTTCCGAAATCCCATTTTGTTGAGGTGTCCTTGGGGTTGTCCTTTGCCTCCGAATGCCATTGCTAGCACAAAAGCTTTCAAAAGCTTGGCTGCAATATTCGCCTCCATTGTCGGATCTGAGGCATTTAACCTTGGTACCTGTTTCATTCTCCACAAAGGCTTTCCACCTTTGAAATATGGAAAATACATCGGATTTATTCTTCATGACATAAACCCATGTTTTTCTAGTCGCATCGTCTATGAATGTTACATAGTACAATGAGCCACCAAGTGATGGTGTACTTGCAGGACCCCAAACATCAGAATGAACCAACTCAAGTTTTTTATTTTTTCTTTCATTTCATGATTTTTGAAATTTTATCCTCTTTTGTTTACCATAAACACAATCTTCACAGAACTCTAAGTCCACTTCTTTCAAACCTGGTAGAAGCTTCTTTTTTTGAAGGATTTGCATTCCTTTGGCACTCATATGCCCAAGTCGGTAGTGCCACAGCGCACTGTCAACTTCTGTAGTTGCTGCACAAGCTGAAGGTTGCGTGCTAACAGTACACAAGTAAAGTGTACCGACTTTTTCACCCTTGGCAACCACCAAAGATCCCTTTGAGATCTTCCACCGTTTGTTTCCGAATGCAATGTTGTGACCTTCATCGTCCAATTGTCCTGTAGAGATCTAATTTTTGCGAAGAGAAGGAACATGCCTAACATCTTTAAGCTTCCATTCATTTCCGTTAGCAGTTTTGACAGAAACTGTACCTTTGCCGAAAATCTCACAAGCTTCATCATCTCCCAAGTATACATACCCAAAATTACCTTTGGTGTAGTCTTGGAAATTTTGCTTGTGTGGTGTCGCATGGAATGAAGCCCCGGAATCTAGTATCCAGGAATTAGACACATTGTCTAATGAGAGAATTAGAGCATCTTGCTCTACTTTACCTACAACATTGGCCTCCGATGTTGGCTTGTTGTCTTGAGACTCTGTCTCCTTCTTCTTCTTGGACCAGCAATCCTTCTTGACGTGGCCTTTCTTGCCACAGTTCCAACATTCAAGAACTGACTTTGTGCGTGACTTGCTCCGCCTTGAGCGATCACGACCCTTTTGGTTTTTGAACCTCTCCTAAGGCCTTCCTCTTGTTTCCACTGATAGTGCAGCACTTGATGATTCTCCTGTGCTTCTCATTCGCATTTCCTCTCTTAGGAGAACACCCACAACATCATCAAACTTAAGAGTATTTGTGCCAGAGATAGAATTACTTACAGCCATCACAAGGCTGTCCCAACTATCTGGTAGAGATGATAGTATAAGGAGAGCTCGCACTTCGTCATCAAAATTGATTTTCACTGATCGAAGTTGACTTATGTTTGTGTTAAAGTCATTTAGGTGTTCTGCAACTGAACCATTCTCTGCCATCTTTAGATTGAACAAACGCTTCATAAGAAATACCTTATTGGATGCCGATGGTTTCTCGTAGAAGTCGTCAAGTGACTTCATCAAGTCCTCCGTGGTCTTCATCTCCGAAACATTGAAGGCCACCGTTGACGCCAAGCTTAACCGGATTGTTCCCAGTGCCTTTCGATCAAGGACAATCCATGCTTCATCTGCCATTGTTGCGGGCTTCTTCGCAAGACCGCCTAGTGGCAAATAGAGGTCCTTCTGGTAGAGATAGTCTTCAATCTGCATCTTCCAATGTTGGTAGTTTTTGCCGTTGAACTTCTCAATCTTGAGCTTCCCTTCCTCCGCCATAACTCCTACTCAATTCAAGGAATTCTTTCCTTGAGATAATTTAGCTACGAGCAAACCTTGCTCTGATACCAGTTGTTAGGAAATAAGACGTAGCTAAATAGATAATTGAGTAGATTACTTAATGGAGAGAGACAAATTTACATACACGAGATTATAGAGTAGAGAGAGAGAGAGTACACACGATATACGTGGTTCACCCAATGTGGGCTACGTCCATGGGAAAGCAGCCACTCAATGGCTTTAGTACTTCAAAACAAGAAGTAATTTACAAAGGGATTATACCTTTAATGGAGCTCCTGCCTTGCTTCACTCTCACCACCTCACACTCACCTTGTTGCATCAACTTCACACTATGAAATGTGTGTAGAAATGGCCTCCTTTTATAGGCCAAAAGGGTTGCCCTCTCTTATGAGAGACAGCCATGTGTAGCCGCCCTTGTGCGAATAAGTCCAAATCGGACCCTCCAATCCGCCCATGTGTGGCCGCCCTTGAGAAGACAAGTCCGCTTTTGAATTCGGCCACCGGCCACCGGCCATTGACTTCCGACCACCGGCCATCGGCCATTGACTACCGGCCACCGGCCAACTGACCGGTTGTTTTTCGACCACTTTCCGGCCGCCGTCCGGGCATAATATTCCGCCGAAAAAAAAAGTCTCGGGGGCCTCCGCCCCCGAGGCCTCTAAAGTTGCCCCTGATTCTTGTCCGTGAAAATTTTGGTTTCCGGTGAGTGATTTTCCTTCACGCACGATGGCTTCTCCTCATAATGGGGGCCTTACAAATGTGCACTTTTACCACAGAAAATTACAAGGGTAAATCAGACTCCATACTTAACAGCGATGTCGTGGATGGTGTGGGGACGGGCAAAGAAGGGGAAGGTAAGGAGCCTCGTCGAACACAAGGCAGTGTCGAGGCATCAGCGGCGGCGACATTCCCACAGCAACCGCCGTCCCCACCACTAGAGCGTTGATGCCCAGACGAGTGTGAAGATCGTCTCGTCGACACCGAAGCTTCAGAGCGTGCTGAATGCTCCGAAACAGAGGGAGACGCTGAAGGAGTAGAACGACGTGATAGTGCTCCAGAGCGATGACGCTCCTCGTAACACCTCCGCTGCTGGGGTGACAAAGAAGAAAGAAACTCATCATCATCCATACCTGCATTAAACACATGAACATTTAATCTTAATATCGAATGGAGAAGGAAACATGGACAAGTAGAGAGAGAAAGAGAGAGAGAGAGAGGACTCACAAAGGGGGAGGGATTTATGTGTAGAGAGATTCCTGTGAAGTTCTTGTGAATTTGTCTCCCGTGTGCATTCTATGTATCTTGTAAAAGCACTGCGCTCCGAGTGCGATGGAGACTAAGGCTGCAATCGCGAAGGAGGTGATCCGTCTCTACTCATATATGTTGCTCGTCCCTCCACTAGATCTAGTTGATCGGGTGAAAGAGACGCTAAGAAGCAGTAGTAGAGCTTCTTAGCGTCTCTTTCATCTGATCAACTAGATCTAGTGGAGGGACGAGCATCATCTATGAGCAGAGACGGATCACCTCCTTCGCGATTGTAGCCTTAGTCTCCATCTCACTCGAAGCGCAGTGCTATGTCGGCATATCAGACTTTCATGGCACACCGAGGAGTGTCCATGCTTGTGAGAACATACCTGGAGCATATGTACCTGGAGTGGACACAATGACTATCAAACACAATTTAAATTTCTCAAGTATAGCATATAGACAGGAATGGCAAAAAGCCACATGAATACATTATATATTATAAAATGGAGCAAAATTATTCAAATACAATGTTTATGTCTTTAAGAGGTCTCTCTCTCATCCTCGCATAGCTCAGCATAACTCTCTATATCTATATAGAGTTCTCTGTTTAGGCAAATGTTCTCCGTTTCATTTTGTAGATCCTCTGCATGCACCCCATAGAGAGTAGCAGCTTGATGCTCGTTTGGCACCACCTCAGTGGCTTCTGACTGAGCATCTTTTTCGATCTCCTCCATTGATGCCGCTGTGATTGGCACATGGTAGCCCTCATACACCCGTGCACTACGAGGGGCTACCTCTATGACGTACCACCAGTTTGATGCAGACTTTCTAGGATGAAATATCACTTGCCAGAGCCACATAACTTACATGAGAGCTTCCAAGCACATAACTTCTAAAATTAGATGTTAACTATTTACATACTTACTTGTTCACAATGCTCAGGTAGTACGAAAGTGTCTCTTAGGTCGGTCCATTTTTTAGTTGAATCCACCTCAAGGAAACGAGACTCTCCTCTACGCACAGTAGCGTTGCGACCCTCCATGTTTATCTTGAACCATTGCATGTTGAACGAATCGACAAAAAATCCTCTAGAATCAATCCTCAAAATCTCTTGTAGCGTGCCGAACTAAGTGAGTTCCGCGACCACATGATCTGCATCAAACGACCGTCGTCGACTAGACTATTCAAAAATTTCCATGATTCCAAATCCTGAGTAAAACACTTTTTGCCGATCCATTCCACCCTAAAATGTCAACCTTTACACCATGCTACTGTGTATGACTTATACTACAACCAACAAAGATTATGAGTGACCGTTCAAACATCTAGGAAGTCGCTAGTCATACATTGCAAACTTACCTTGGTCGTGCAACCCCAAGAGTACTCCCACTCCTCCTCAGTCACTTCTTCATCGCACTGTTGCGCGCTTTTTAATTGGTTGTGCAACCATCTTAAGCTCATGAATGTTGGTAGACTCTCCAGACCCACCGGATAATGCATCGACGGTCGTCTTCCCTGTCTCCACTCGATTTGTGCCCTTTGTCGCTCTTGCTTTGATCCTCATATTGTGAAATCCACTTTTGCATCACTGGATTGTGAAGCATGCAAAATGGGTTGATTTTAGCCTCTAGATCTTCCGTCATCTTCTTCTCAACACTAAGATTGCACATGACAATCCCAGATATGCGCTCATCATCTATGGTTTGCCATAGCGTGTCCCGGGCTTTGTCAAATCCGTCTAGCCACTCTCCGATGTAAACTAGGGACTCTGATACCAGCCAACCTTCTGGCATGATACCCTTCGAATGTGCCTTCTAACGCACATATCCCTTGAGCGTTTTCATGAAACGTTCTAAAAAGAACATCCATCTGGAATGTACTATGCCAGTTATTTCCACCTCATCAACTATGTGAACAAGAAGATACACCTGAATGGTTAGCATGGTAGTAGGAAAGTGTTTCTCAAACATGCACACAACCTCCGTAACTTTTAGTTTGGCGAAGGTATGGAGTCTACATTGATCCTTTTGTGAGATCAGTTGCACCAACTTCGCAAGTTTGTAGATTGTGTTACGGACGTCAGGAGACAAACATCCCTCAATAGCCACCGATAAAATAGCAAAACACGTCTAGCAATGATATTAAAGTCCACACACGAATTTGTTACACAATTCCCACTATGATATATTCCACTTCAAACATACCTGACACATTTTATGCCAATCGTGTGACTTCAAACCGGTAAGCTTTCCTTCTTTAGTGAAACACGTTCAGAGCGAGTGCATTACGCCAGTGGGGGGTCTGCACAGATCGAATGGTCTCTTTTACTTTGCGTTCTTGGGCTCCCGTCAAAATCCATGGTGCTTTAGGGAGTTTTATCGATCCATCAAATGCTGTCTGCGGCCAATATTGCTCCATACGATCCACATTTCTAAGGTCAACCTTGGCTCCCAAAGTATCTTTCTTGCCGGTTAGATGGTCCCACAACAGATTACCCACATTCTTGAATATGTGCATTGGATCGAGCAAGTGATTGATCATGAGTCTAGGCCAATATGGTAACTCGTACCATAGAGAGAGTCTCTTCATCCATGGGGACAAATCGTCATCACACATATCCTTATGCTCTAACCATGCTTGTGCAGACATCCTCGGTGGCTCTCTTCCCAAAAAGCCATCGCATAACACATGATTCTTTGGAAGATATGCTTAATGACCTTCGTAAATTTGCTTCTTGAATGAGGCGCCCGACGTGCATTAAGTCTAGGTCCACATGTGACACATGCTCTGTATTCACTTGTTTGAAGCCCTGCATGTATACACATGACAATAGATAAGCTTGAGAAGAACCAAGATTTATAGTGTTTGAGTTTGAGTGTAAATCATCTGAGCATTCTGTTAGTCCAGGATAGTCATGCATGGTCCACATTAGAATGCCTCTGATCAAAGCATTCCGTCAACCTGTGTGTCGGCTCATATCCACCTTTTCTATGCCAATCCACAATTGTTGTAGCTCTTCCAATAGTGGACGAAGATACACATCCATATTCTTCACTTTATACCGCCCCGGCACAATCAAGCTTAGCGACAGGTGCCCCTTCTTGGTAGTCAACCACGAGAGGAATGTTGTAGTTGACGATGACAACGGGCCATACACTGTAAGATGTTGATCTTTGACCAAATGGATTTACGCCATCCATAGCCAGGCCTATGTGCAAATTTTGAGCTTCCCTGGCAAAATGTGGCCATGTATCATCTATATGTTTCCAGGCTGTGCAATCTGCAGGAATCTGTAGCACACCATCCGAAGATCTATTCTCACTCGTGCCATGATGCTAGGGCGGCCATGGACTTACATTCAAAGAAATGCTTGATGCGAGGAAGCAGAGAAAAATGTTTCAAAACCTTTTGTGGAATTTTTGTTCCATGGAGATCTACTCGATATCTCTCGCAATCACATTTCGAACACTTCTCCATGTCTATGTATTCCCCTCTGAAAAGAATGCAGTCGTTAGAACAAGCGTCAATTGAATTGTAATCCATCCCCAAGTTTCACAATATCTTTCTTGCTTCCTCTCTGGAATCTGGCATCACATTATTAGCTGCCAGTATGTGCTCTTTGAACAATCTACACAACGAAAAAAATGTGGTACACTTGTTTAAGTAATCTATCAGATCATTATACATAAAGAGTTTTTTATTGAAGTAAACACATTGTAATAGATCATCTGAAAAGCGTTGTGACGCTAGTGCCACTCCATCCAAACTTTGCCTGCATGTTGAGAAGAATCAGGAGCGCCTTCAATCTAGACACACGTGCTCCATCATATAATGGCGTATCCGCTTCACTTTTCATATCATCATAGATAAGCCTTTCTGAATCCATGATCGCCTCGATCATTTCATCGATCTCGGGCTCAAACATTGTAATAGATCATCTGAAGTAAACACATTGTAATAGATCATCTAAAAAGCGCAATGACACTAGTGCCACTCCATCCAAACTTTGACTGCATGTTGAGAAGAATCAGGAGCGCCTTCAATCTAGACACACGTGCTCCATCATATAATGGCGTATCCGCTTCACTTTTCATATCATCATAGATAAGCCTCTCTGAATCCATGATCGTCTCGATCATTTCATCGATCTCGGGCTCAAACATTGTCTCGTTGAGAATGTGGTCTGCATGATCATCCTCCGAGCTGTCAGAGGCTACATCTTGTGGCCTCACGTATGCTGCTTGACCAAAGCGCCTACGAACACGTCTATTGGGTTGCAAGATTGCTGCCTGTTGGCCAGTGTCAGAGTCCGACGAGTTATAATTGGCAACAACTCGATTTATAATAGATGAATCAAACTTGCCAAATTCGTGAACGTGTTGCAAAGAAACGCGTCTTGTCCGTTGCACAACATGCTTGCATTGATTACAAGGACATAAGATCCTTATTGAGAAATAGGTGTTTCGGTTGGACGGCCCCACATCCTCGTCACTACTCGTATTGAATGTAAAAACCTTCTAACCTGGACATAAATTTAATCTTCTATTGGCATCCTCCGTCTTTTCTCTCTCTCTCTCTCTCTCTCTCTCCCTCTCTCTCTCTCTCTCTCTCTCTCTCTCTCTCTCTTTGTTCACACTGTAAACTATCTCACATCCTCTAGTCATGTCCGATCCCCGCACACCTCGGTCTAGAGGTGCACGGAGATCAGAACCACCAGGTTATAATCTTGTCTTTAATGGTCAATGCTTATATTTGTGGGTACAAGAAATCTACACACCCACGTCTACATGATAGTGCATGTAGTGGACAAAACCCCTTTGCCTCTTCTCTAGCTATAGCAATTCACAGCATCTTAACATCTCTTCACAACAGATCTTTGTTCGAGAGATTCCTTAGCACATTACATGTTGGCCTCCAATTTGAGTATCATGCCATTGAAAGCTTTCCAACTTAAGGTCGCATCTGTAGAGAGGAAGAGAGGGAGCACCGTTCGCCTAACTCTATTTTTTTTTTCGGAATCTCGAAGGTAGACTTTAATCCAAAATCTAATCTTAAATCTAACGTAATTGAACATATGGTGATTCTGAGCTAATTGAACATGGTTAGTGGGTGAGTTAATAGGTGTCAAATTTTGATGGGAATATACATATTGTTGTGTAACTAGTGTTTGCTCTTTGGGAAAAGCCTTCATTGACATGCCATAAAATCTAACCTAAATCTAATCTAATCTTAAATCGAACATAAATCTAGATCTAATCTAATCTTAAACTCAACATAAACCTAAATCCAATCTAATCTTAAATCTAACCTAAACCTAAATGTAATCTAACTTAAATCTAAATCTAATATAATCTTAAATCTTGTCTTAATCTTAAATCTAAATCTAATATAATCTTAAACTCAACATAAACCTAAATCTAATCCAATCTTAAATCCTAAACCTAAATGTAATTTAACTTAAATCTAACCTAGCTAATCTTAAATCTTGCTCTAATTTTAACATAATCTTAAACTCAACATAAAGATAAATCTAAATGTAATCTAACATAATCTTAAATCTAACCTAATGTTAAATTTAGCATAAATTTTAAATATAATTTAACTTAATCTAACCTAATTTTAATTAAATGTAATTTTAAATCTAATCTAACCCTAAATCTTAATATAACATTTCATTTCATATTTTCTCTACTTCTTTTATCTATCTCTCTCTTTCTCTCTCTCTCTCTCTCTCTCTCTCTCTCTCTCTCTTTGTTTTCTCCCCTTACCTCTCTCTTTTCGTCTTTCCCCCCTCTCTCTCTTTGGTCTCTCTCTCTCTCTCTCTCTCTCTCTCTCTCTCTCTCTCCTTCAATATCTATACATGCATCACCACGAATATGTACACACACCACCATCATAGAGATCTCCGCATAAATCTAGCAAGTGCTAGCTGGGCTACATGTGCAGATTCCTCAGTAGCTGGATCTGACGACAATGCCATATTCCATATTATGGTGATATGGAAAAGCATTCATTCTACACATGGGATTCATTCTGGACAATCAAAATCGGTGGCATTGATGGAATGGTGATCCCACGCTGACCATGTGAAGGGATATTGTGAAGGTGTTTTCTACGTGGGGCATCTCAGCTTTCACCACCTACATTCTTAGCCTCTAAGGCAGTAGGACAGACGTTTGTAGAGAAGATGAGGGCGTGTTGATTTTGTGGAATTGTGACTGCCACCCACTGGGTTGCTAGGCAATGTGGGTGAAAGATTGATGTATTGCATGCCGTAAAGCTCAATTTTGATCATCCAAAAGGCCTGACCATGGGGGATCCAGAGGCACTCTCCTCATAGTAGATCACATTATAACCTTGAACATTAAGGCGTTGCAACTAGAAAATGTTATATTTCATGTAGCTTTCGTTATATATTGAATACACTATTGAATAATTATGGATGATATTTGTAGAGTCGATCATAATTAAGGGGGATGAGAAAGAGAGAGTGAAAGGGTAGAGGAATTGGCGTAGAACAAAGATAGTTTCAAAAGACCTCTATAAAATCATCGAGAGAGAGAGAGAGAGAGAGAGAGAGAGAGAGAGAGAGAGAGAGAGAGAGAGAGATTTCTTTGTTTTTGTAAACAGGAACCATTACTATCGACAATATATTCTATTGGGTGTTTACCTCCATATTGATGGCTTGCAAGGAATTATCACATTAAAATTAAGATTGACCATGATAATGACCGTGCTTATGTGAGTATTCAGAAGGTGGGGGAACAACTCCCACTTAATACAAGTTATTCGTATGGTGACAAGTTGTCCCGGATGGAGGATAGAAATGTATGTGTTGGGTCGCGACTCAGGAACAACTCCCACTTAATACAAGTTATTCGTATGGTGACAAGTTGTCCCGGATGGAGGATAGAAATGTATGTGTTGGGTCGCGACTCAATGTATGAGTGGGTCGCGACTCACTCTCCTCGATGCGTTGGATGAAGTGTGCGTTGCATTGGACCTTGGATAGTGCGGACACCAAGTGATGCTTTTAAGATCTTATTTTATTGATGATGATGGTCATTTATGTAGCTTGACATACATTTAGTGTTGGAATTTATGTAGCTTAACACACATCTTAGAATCTACTACTCTCTACCTCTCCCTCTCCCTCTCAACAGACAAGCTCCTTGCTTGATATTAATTATGCTTTAAGAAAAGCTATTAATTATGGTTCAATTAAGTAGATGATGATGTTTTTTTATAAAACTCACAATCATGAGTGAGAGTTTTATAAAGTAGATGATAATGTTACAATGCAAGATGTTGTAGCGTACATGAATTACTTGAAGTTGAGAGAGAGTGAGAGAGGTGCTAGTGAGGGATGCCAACAAGGGAGAGATAAGAGAGAATGTGATTTGTGTCATGGGGATATGTTTAAAGATAGACACACACACACACACACACACACACACATGCATTTATACACACTTAGGTACGCACACACATTCTCACATGAGTAAGCTTGAGAAACTGTATAGGATTGGCCCGTTGGTAAATGTGAGCAAGATCCATCGGATACACACACACACACACACACACACACACACACACACACACTTACACTTAGGTACATACACACATACTCAAACGAGTGAGCTTGAGAGATCGTATAGGATTGAACCATTGGTAAGAGCGAGCGAGACCCGTCAGAGGTGGATCGCGTGAGATCATGAAGCATCAACCATTTTTCAATGCAGGTTAATAAGATGGAACTGATGAGGGTAGGGCTAAAAATGAGGAGACTAGATTTATGCCAAGATGGCTTTTGCAAACCTTGTTGAGACCTTGCTTAACAAATAATTGGGTACACCTTTGTCTAGTAGACTTGTTTAAGTTCTCAACAACAGCCTCTTATGCATGAGATTGTTGTGTTTTAAATGTGTCTAATATGTATGATGAGGGAGAGCATTCGTCATATGATGAAACAAAAAAAAAAAGATTGGTTGGGTGCAATGCAATTTGAGTGTGATGCTAGGGTGAAGTATGGTACATAGTCTTTTATGTGACTTGCCTTTAGGCCATTGGTACTAAGTGGGTTTTCATGTTAAAATATAAGCCTACCAAAAGTATTGATTACTATAAGGTTAGACTTCTAGCAAAAGGGTATGCTTAAGAGAAGGATATTGATTTTGATAAGACCTTCTCTGAAGGAGTACGAGCGGAAGTGCGATGCGAGAGAGAGTGCGAGAAGAAGAGCACGACGATATGGTGAACTCGCTCTACTGTAATGTGTAGAGCATAGTGAGTTCTTATTAGGTTTTTACAAAAGAATATGTGTACATACCTGGCGGCCCGCCCACTTACCTGGGCGACCACATTGGGCTTTATATCCCAACAACCTTCCACTTAAAGTCCAATGTGGTACTTTAAGTGTGAGAGAAGCTACTATACAAGCTAATATACAAGAGATGTAGAGAAGTGATGTACTACCCTACACCTAACTGCTTGCGAAAATGCGCAAAGCTCTTTGAGGGAAGTCCTTTTGTAAGTAGATCAGCAGGATTTTCTGTGGTGTGAACTTTGACAAGCTGAAGTTGCTTATCCTCGAGCATTTCCCTGATGAAATGATACTTCACATCCACATGCTTTGTCTTTGAGTGATAAACTGGATTGCGAGCAAATTGTATAGCACTTTGACTATCACAATATAACACAGGCATCTCTTCTTTGATTCCCAAATCTGTTACTAGTCGATTAAGCCAAATTGATTCTTTGCATGCCTCTGATGCTACAACATATTCAGCCTCTGTAGTAGACTGAGTAACACAATCTTGTAATCTAGAACGCCATGATACTGCTCCACGAGCCAATGTAAAGACATACCCTGATGTAGACCTTTGGTTGTCTAAGTCACTTGCATAATCTGAGTCTGTAAAACCCTTTACACTTAGCTCCTGACTCCCATAGCATATACGCATACTCTTTGTAGCTTTCAGGTATCTCAATATTCCTTTCACTGCCTCCCAATGTTTCTTGCCTGGGTTTGACATGTATCGACTTACTACTCCCACTGCAAATGCAATGTCTGGGCGAGTAGCAATCATTGCATACATCAAACTACCCACTGCAGACGCATATGGAATCTTATCCATTTCAGCATGTTCTTCCTCAGACACAGGACAATCTTGTTTGCTAAGTTTCACATATGGTGGCAATGGAACACTCAATGCCTTTCCCTTCTCCATATTGAAACGTTGCAAAACCTTGTCAATATACTCTGTTTGAGATAACCAAATCAACTTCTTTGATCTGTCTCTCTCAATGCGCATACCAAGTATATGACTTGCCTCACCCATGTCTTTCATGTCAAACGATTTTGCCATCTTTGACTTCAAAGCTGAAATTCCTTCCAAGTGCTTGCCAGCAATCAACATGTCATCCACATACAAAATAAGGATCAACCAACTACCATCCTTAGCCTTCTTTGTATATAGACAGTGATCGAACTCACTACGTTTGTAGCCTTGAGAAAGCATAAACTTGTGGAATTTATGGTACCATGCCCTCGGTGATTGTTTTAAGCCATAAAGACTCTTTAACAACTGGCATACCCAATCTTCCTTGCCTTTCTCAACAAACCCTTCTGGCTGCTGCATGTAAATTTCCACATCTAAATCACCATGCAAGAACGCTATCTTGACATCCATTTGGTGCAACACCAAATCTAATATGGCAACCAATGCAAGAAAGCATCTCAATGTAGTCATTTTGACCAACGGAGAGAAGACTTCATCAAAGTCAATGCCTTGTTCTTGCTTAAAGTCCTTGGCAGCAAGCCTTGCTTTGTACTTTGGCTGACTATCATGAGCAGTGATCTTATACCTGTAAACCCATTTACAGGGTAGAGCCTTTTTGCCCCATGGTAATTTAACTAGCTTCCATGTCTGGTTTTTATGCAGAGCTGTCATCTCTGACTGCATGGCCAATTGCCAATTCCCGGAGTCCTTCATTTGCACTGCTTCCTTGTAACATGAAGGCTCATTGCAATCAGTCAACATGACATAATTCATAGATGGAACAACCCTATCAGGAGGTTGCGTGACACGTCCAGATCTACGCATAATAGGTGGCTCAGGCTCAGCCACAACCTGTGGTTCCACTCTATCCTGTCCTTGCTCCTCTTGAGCTCTGACATTTTGTCTTGCACGTGCAGGTCCATCTTCTTGGAAGACAACTCTTCTAATCTCCTCAACCCTCTCTCGTTTAGAATGATATTTGGATTCATTAAAGTGAACATCATTGCTGCGGACAACCTTTCTGGATTCGGGATCCCAAAGTCTGTACCCCATCTCACCAGAATTACCATAGCCTAGAAAGATGCACTTTCTACTCTTTGGCTCAAGTTTGTTCCTAAATTCCTTTGGAACGTGAGTATATGCCTCACAGCCAAAGACTCTGAGATGCTTGTATGAGGGCATTTTGCCTGACCATACCATCTCTGGCACTGAATCCTTCTGCAAAACCTTGCTAGGAGATCTATTTACAAGATGAACAGCTGTTGATACAGCTTCAGCCCAAAACCCATTTGGCAGCTGTGCATTAGACAACATACTTTTGACCTTCTCTTGTATGGTCCTATTCATCCTCTCAGCAACACCATTTTGAGGAGGATTGTAAGGAGCAGTAAGTTCACGTTTTATACCTTTTGACTCACAAAAGTCTTGAAAGGCCTTTGAAACATACTCTCCACCATTGTCAGTGCGTAAGCATTTAAGCTTCTTGCCACTCTGATTCTCCACAAGTGTCACAAACGTTTTGAAAACACTAAATGCTTCATCCTTGTGCTTGAGAAAGTAAACCCATACTTTCCTCGAGTAATCATCTATAAATGTCATAAAGTAAGAAGCTCCCCCTAGAGATAGGTTAGGCATAGGTCCACACAAATCACTATGAACAAGTGCTAACTGTGTATCTCTTCTACTGCTTCTATGCTTATGTGGCTGCTGTGTTTGCTTACCATACAGACAATGTTCACAGAATTCAAAATCATTAAATGAAAAGCCAGGCAAATAACCAGAACGAGACAAGATTTTCATTCCCTTCTTGGACATATGTCCTAACCTGCTATGCCACAAAGAAACGTTCGGCTGCTCGGTTACATTGATTACATTTTTAGAGACATTTGATACATAAATCATGTAAAGTCCTCCAGACTTTACTCCATGTGCTACTGTCATAGAACCCTTGGATATCTTCCACATGTTCTGTCCAAAAATGGTGACGTAGCCAGCATCATCAAGTAAACCTGTGCTGATCAAGCTCTTTGTAATTGCGGGAACATGTCTCACATTCTTCAGCGTGAAAGAAGAGCCATTCTGAAACTTCAATTGAACATCTCCAACACCTAAGATCTCACATGTCTGCCCATTGCCTAGCCGAACATGATCTTTAGTGGTCACATAAGAGGTAAACCACTCCTTGTTTGGAGACACATGAAGTGATGCCCATGAGTCTATAATCCAGTCACTCAGTGCATTTCCATCAGATGCTGTAAGAAGAGCTGAGTCCATTGTATTCTTCAAGAAGTAGATGTCTCCTGACACTAGACTGTCATCCTCTGCAACAGTGTTTGTCACATTTATTTCTTGAATCTTCACTGAGGACTTGTTCTTCTCACCATGGTCTTCAGCTTTCTCTTTGCCTTTTTTTGCTTTCCATTCTTTGCAGTCTCTTTTCATGTGACCCTTCTTGCCACAATGGTAGCATTCTATGTCACTCTTAGGGGACACTTTAGAGTGAGCCTCATAACTCCTCACATAGGCTACTCTAGGCTAATGGCACCCTCATGAAGTTACAAGTTTGTGAGGTGATAACCAAGCTGCCACATGCACGTCAAAGTCACATTCTTCCTACTAAGAGCGAGACCCCTTACCATACCAATGTACCATGATAAAGGAACGCTTACAAGGCTTAAGGTTTGCGTTTCACGGGGCCCACGTTAACAATTTTCCTTTTGATGTCTGTTTAAAAAAAAAAATAGGTGCCAAGCATTTGCCACCAGTAGCTACAAGGCTTTGCAGGAGGCTTTGGACTACAGACATGGTGATGGCGATGGGGAGTCGGTGGTTGTCGTGAGCAGACAGCGATCTGTTGCTTGCCTTCGAAATACCCTTGTCCCGCGCTCAGATCCATAGCCTCGCTAAGATTCTTGGGCTGTGCTTGCTGCAAGAAAATAGAATAGTACAAGGCCCCATTTGTTCTAGTCGTGAGCTCTTGTAGCCACGCGTAGCCACATTCGGGCGTTTTTCTTCCACGCATTGGAGCTTTCGCCGGAGAAAGCTAAGCGGAAGTGACCCCACACTTCAGCTTCATTGTCGATGTGCATCCGTAGAGTGCTTTCCCCCGTTCTTTACCTTTGCTTACCCGCAAGATAGAGAAAGGAGGGCTGTAGGTAAGAGGACTGTCATTGTCTTCTTCGCTGTGACCCCATTTTCCTTTCCAGTTTACCTGATATTGTTTCGTCACCTTACAAGCTGTTTCTGCAGATTAAGGAAATCACATTACTCTCTGGGTTTGCAAGTCAGAGTCTCAGTCTCAGCACATTGCGTAATCAACGTATCCCATAATAGGGAAGCAGAGTACCCTGATTTGATCTTTTGCCGCAGTATAGAAGAGACACATTCTCCTACATCCCTAAGGGCTCTTAATCTGACAAATCTGGAGTGCAGGCAAGCTCAACTCAAAGAGTGAATGAAAAAGGTGCCCCAACGTTAGTGACTACTGGATCCATCTTTCTGAGAGGTTCCATTGTTTGGAGGCTTCTTCAAAGAATCAGAAGTGTAGAACCATTATAAGATGCTAATTAGTTGCAGATCTGTTGCCCTCTGATATCAAGGGTAGTGACTTCCAAAAGGTTTTACATTTGGCAGAAAAGATGGTAGAGCGAGGGCCAATAACTCCTGGCCAGGTGAGGACGATTTCTCTAGTTCTATTTTTCTAGTCAGTAGCAGTTAGGTGTTCTTTTAAATTGTTTGGCAGATTAAATGGTAATCTATTCTTCTTTGACCAACAATCTGTTAGAGCAAGAAGGCCGTATAATGCATTCTAGATTCTGCTCCCTAAGAGAGAGTGTCGCTATGTAATGTAGCTTGATATTATGTAGTTATTGCGATCTTAAGCAATAATGGTGTCCCTCTGAGATTTTGGGTGTCTTGCCTGTTCAATTTTATCCCTGTGACCTCATCTGTCTTGATCAATGCAGGGATATCTATATATATATATATAGATAGATTTAATTGAGGTCTTTCAAACACCATTGAAAATTAGCCTATCATACAAATCCATATAGCAGTGCTAAAGGCATAGAAAACTTGCAAGACATATCCTTATGCAAGTGTGTAAGTCCCCTAGACATCATGCAATAATAGTGGTCTCAATGACATAAATGTGATGTGCGCAATGGTAATCACAGGGAGTGAGAGCAATAGGGGTGTGAATTGTGAAAGAGGGGGAGGGGATTATGTCAAAACTGATGTACGTGCTATGCAAGGCCCGCTCTCCTTGTTGTGTGGCCTCCTCGTTGCACGCACTAGTCTTCCCCGCTCCCTTTTTTTTTTTGCTAGAAAGGGGAGCTTGGAACCCATTATGTAGTACCCAAGCCTGAAGGCAGAATACAGCTAAATAGGTCAAATCACAAGACATGCTGGTGGTGAAGAAACCCCTAATATATTTAGTAAATAAAAACCGTAGGGGAAAACCACTAGTTATATCGACTACAAAAACAAAGGTTGTGATGACCGTGTTGAGTCGATCTCTCTTGGAGTTGTTGTCGGCTGCTTAGTTGGGTGTTCCTACGCTAGGGTCTGTTAAGAGTTCATGCATCTCTTTGGATTCGTCTAGTTGGTCCCAATTTCTCTCGCGGACAGGTGTTAGGGAGTGGGCTGTTTTGTGGTTGTGCTTGGCCAGTGTGAGGTTGTTTTCTCATGTCGGGATGTGTTTAGCCATGTTTAGCTCAGGGTCTTGGCTCCGTTCCATAGCCATGTAGGCTCCTTTTGCCATAGGGTAGGTAATTTTCCCCGTTGGACTTAAGTGTTCTCCTAGGCCCTAGTGGTCAGTAGCCTCCTTTCTGCTGTTTTTTCCCATTTATGGGATTAATGCTGGGCTGTGAGGGCTGGGCATGTTGGTCAGGCAGCCTCTATGAGAGATATATAGGTGAGAGGGGGGGACCCCTTTAGGTATTGCATTCAGCCCTAGTGGGGGGGCGCCCTCTCTTACGTGCCCCAAGGGCAACGGTTGGAGACGGGCGATAGGCAGCCCTAGTGTTTTTGGTGGGCAGCCATGGCGGGGTTTGTAGGGGTGTGGCGGGCACCTTGTGGAGGCGGTTATTTTGTCATGTGCACATCTAACCCTATGTGCATGTGGACAAGCTAACCCCTATTTCTAGGGTTTAGGACAACCTAGGAAGTGTTCTGGCACCCTTGTGAGCGTGTACTCATGGCATGCATGTCCAAGCAATTTAGATTAGTTGCATACCCTCTGATTGCACATGAGCATAGCTAGTGTCTGCTACGTGTAGGCATTGGGGAGTGTTCCCATACAGTTGCATTAGTACCTAGCCTAGGTATTTATCTGCATGTGAATCACCTCTTATTAGTAGTTCATCAACTTATTAATAAATGACATTTTTGCATCATTTTAGAATTCGTGGGATTTTTAAGTTGCATTGCCAGAACCAGCTTTTATCCCAAATATAAGGGACCCTAGGGATCGCTTCTCAACCATAAGTAAGTACCCTCCGTATCAGCACTAGGACCCGCAGTATCTCAACACCTCTAGTGTTTTTGCTAACAGTTCCACCACCAATATCAATGGCATTTTTGCACCATCAGCATGCAACACCAGATCAATCCTAAAGTTTTCAGCCCAAGCATGAGATCAGCCAACGTTTTCAGTTCAGCCCAAGACATCAGAACAGCCAGCGTTTTCAGATTCAGCGCTGAGATCAGCCAGCGTTTCAGTTTTCAGCCCATCACCGACATCAGCGACAGTAGATCAGCCCATAGCCTTGTCGTAGTTGTAGATCCCAGTAAGCATCCCTAGCGTTTTGCATTCTTAACCCTTAGCCTCGTAGATCCAAGCACCTACCGCAAGGTCCAATCAACATCTCAGCATCTAGGACCATTGTATCAGCATTTGTGCAATCTAAAGCAAATACCTTTCTAGCGTTAGTGTTAGGTGCATCGGAATGAATGTTTGCGCTTTGCTCAAGATGAGTGCTCCGAATTGTGCTCAAGGTTCCTTTTGTTCTTATGGAAGGTAGAGCCTTCCGTTCTTAATGAGGGAATGCTATGATCACAAACAAAGTGAATGGACACTGTGTGTGCAAGTGTATGAGACTGAGAGATAGAGAGAGAAGGGAGATACGACACCGGAGACGTTGTAAAACCCTCCTCCGAAGGCCCCACTCTCGTCGGCGAGAGTGGTCTACTATTGATTGCACAATCTGGTACAAATGAATGCAAGTGACTGATGCAAGTCTAGGCTATGTCGACGATGACGACGGGGATGACGAAGTCGACCTAAGGGCTGAAATCTGCAATCTTTCTACTGCTGTCCAAAAACGCTATGGGCTGAAATCTGCTAATCTTCTATTTGCTGAATTCTGACTCTATGTCGATGACGTTGTCGATGACGACGATGTGACGACGACGCGCTGAAAACGCAGATGCTGAAATCTGCGTTTTCTGGGCTGAAACCTTGCGGAAACAGACCGTGCGGCGAGGAACTGCTGCGGAAAGGTGAGATCTGCGAGGTTCGGGACTTTATCTGCGATGTCTAACTGTTGAAAACTGAAAACGCTGATGGTACTTGACTTTCCGTCGCGATGATCTGCAAAAACGCTAAGGTGGTGTTGCAAATAAAAAACGCTAGGGGCTGAAATTGGTGTTTCTGTCGCCGTGGTTCTGCAAATGCAAAAACGCTAGGCTGATTTGCTGTGGTCTTGTCGCCAGGGATTTGCAAGAGCAAAACGCTGGCTGATCTGTGGTGGTCTTGTCCAAAAATGCTAGCCAAGCTTTTGTGAAGCAAAAACCTAGAAGTCCTTGGGTTCTGCTAAGAAGTTACCTGTTGAGCAAGGTGCTCCTACTGCCTCTTCTGCCATTTAATGCTAACTCTAGTTTGCTTATATACAAACTTAGCAAAATTGCCCTACCTACTTTTGTTGGAAAGTCACTTAAAAATAATAAGTGAAAAATATAAAAAATAGGCTAAATGCACTGGAAAAATCCCCTAACTGATTCTAATGGATTTTGATGGGAATACTGATGATCATGCTGTGTGCAACCAGAGGATATGCATCTATGCTAAGTGACTGGGCATGCACGGTCTACGAATAGACTCACAAAAGTGCCAGATCACTTCTAAATCTAGACTGACTGGACTGACTGAACCCTGATCATGCTGTAGCTTGTCCACGGACACATAGGGTTGGATGTGTCACGTGACATCCCCTCCTTTTCAAAGTGAGGTATTGGTACCGAACTGTATGGCGTCGAGGGAGATCGCCAATAGCATCCGGAATCCTGGAAGGGACTCTTCGCCGGCCCACTCTGAGGTGTGGGTCGTGCGGTACTTGAACTTCGTAAAGGCTGCAATGCTTGCTTCTTTGGGCTGCGCCAAAAGCGACACAAAGTCTTCTGAGTTTCCTTCGATGCTTCAACTTCGTCTAAAGACCTGCTTCTTTCGTCTTCAAGAATCTCCATGGCTGAAAATTCCTGAAACCATTTCCAACACAAAACCATGAACATACCTATTCCATGTAAAGTGACTGGAAAAAATCTTGTCTTTGCTAACGACTGTGTATGCAATGTAGATGAACATAGAGACGGAGTGACAACCCGTTCATCAAACACATGCAAACAATGAGATCGAATCTTTCTCTTATGATCTAGAGCAATCAACTTTGGCAATTCACCATAGAAATGCCCATGCTTGGTGCTCACACTTTCATGTGCTCGTTTGGAAACTGTGTCATGCCAAGGAAGAGACATGGAATGTGACTTCTTTACATACATACTTTTGAGCTTTTCATGAAAATCCGCATACGTTCGTGCTCATCCATGAGAGAAACGTGCTCAACATACAATATGTCATGCCTAGGAAAAGGGATCACATAAAGATGCTGACTAAAATACAGGAAACGATCATGAATGAAACACTTGAACAATGCCTGCGTATCAATCATGCGAACACATAATACTTCCTGTGAGGGTTCCTTGGACCTAGGCTTAAGAGTCAAGATCGCTTCTTCCTGAATGATCGAATCGTCCTGTGGGGGTTCTTTGGACCTTGACTCGAAAGCCAAGATCGGTTCTTCGTGATTGATCGAATCTACAACGAGGTTAGCTTCGCTAGAAAAAGCATCCACTAACTCATCATCGTTGTGAACAATCACATCTTGATCATGCAAAACATCATGCTTGTCAGTTTCATCCAAATCATCATGCTCATCATTATCATTCAAATCATCATGCTTCTCATAATCATGCAAATCCTGTGTGTCATGCTTTGGAGAAGAAGCGACTGAGAGAGTCTCCGTCTCCTGAATCTCTTGCATCGGTGCCGATACTTGAGACAAGAGTCTCAAGAACTCTTGTATGTGTCGGTCGCGCCGTTCTTGTCTTGCCTTTCTTTCGGCTTCTCTTTCTGCTTTGTCTTCTGCGTGTCTGCGTTCCATTTCTGCTTTTCTTTCTTTGCATTCACGATCAAATTCTACCATTCTTTCTGCATTTCTTGCTTCGCGTTCTAAATTCTGTTTCAGAAACAATTGCTCCAAAGCCTCCATAGGAGTTAGTGCAATCTTTGACGTAGATGTGGAAAGGGGAGGGTCAGAAAAACCTCTTGGTGGGGAAAATTCGTCTTCGCCTCTCTCATGCTCATCACCTCCAAGCAGAAGTATCCATTCTGCTTCGAGTGATGACCATTCTGAAGTCGTGGGTTCTTGTGGTCTTGGGTTCTTAAGTTCATGAGGAAC
Source organism: Adiantum capillus-veneris (assembly GCF_014529385.1). Classification (NCBI taxonomy): domain Eukaryota; kingdom Viridiplantae; phylum Streptophyta; class Polypodiopsida; order Polypodiales; family Pteridaceae; genus Adiantum; species Adiantum capillus-veneris. The sequence goes on along the minus strand of NC_140934.1, from coordinate 53,956,138 downwards.
TTGGGTTCTTGAGGTTCTTGAGGTTTTCTTTCGCTTGCAAACCGCATTTGAGAAGGATCTTCTCTTCACCCGAGTTCTACTCCTTTCCGCGGGTGCACCCCTTGGCGCCCTTGCGCTCACACCAAGGTTGCTTTTTCCCACCTCACGTCGATTGCACGGTCCGCTCTCAATGAGTGAAAAGAGACACAAGGGGAGGCTGGACAAGCCCTTCTTTCTTGGGTACGTGTCACTCTTCAACAAAACACGATTAGGAATCGACACGCCCAAGCGAACTTGGGTTCGTGCGACCTTAACAAGCAAAAAAAATTCTGTGGTTCTTGTGGTTCTTTCCTTGAGTGATACAGAACACTGCCAAAGCTTTGATACCAATGTTAGGTGCAACGGAATGATTGTTTGCGCTTTGGTCAAGATGAGTGCTCCGAACTGTGCTCAAGGTTCCTTTTGTTCTTATGGAAGGTAGAGCCTTTCATTCTTAACGAGAGAATGCTATGATCACAAACAAAGTGAATGGACACTGTGTGTGCAAGTGTATGAGACTGAGAGATAGAGAGAGAAGGGAGATACGACACCAGAGACGTTGTAAAACCCTCCTCCGAAGGCCCCACTCTCGTCGGTGAGAGTGGTCTACTATTGATTGCACAATCTGGTACAAATGAATGCAAGTGACTGATGCAAGCCTAGGCTATGTCGACGATGACGACGGGGATGACGAAGTCGACCTAAGGGCTGAAATCTGCAATCTTTCTACTGCTGTCCAAAAACGCTATGGGCTGAAATCTGCTGATCTTCTATTTGCTGAATTCTGACTCTATGTCGATGACGATGTCGATGACGACGATGCGACGACGACGCGCTGAAAACGCAGATGCTGAAATCTGCGTTTTCCGGGCTGAAACTGTAAGCCTTGCGGAAACAGACCGTGCTGCGAGGAACTGCTGCGGAAAGGTGAGATCTGCGAGGTTTGGGACTTTATCTGCGATGTCTAACTGTTGAAAACTGAAAACGCTGATGGTACTTGACTTTGGGTCGCGATGATCTGCAAAAACGCTGAGGTGATGCTGCAAATAAAAAACGCTAGGGGCTGAAATTGGTGTTTCTGTCGCCGTGGTTCTGCAAATGCAAAAACGCTAGGCTGATCTGTTGTGGTCTTGTCGCTAGGGATCTGCAAGAGCAAAACGCTGGCTGATCTGTGGTGGTCTTGTCCAAAAACGCTAGCCAAGCTGTTGTGAAGCAAAAACGCTAGAAGTCCTTGGGCTCTGCTGAGGAGTTGCCTGTTGAGCAAGGTGCTCCTGCTGCCTCTTCTGCCGTTTAGTGCTAACTCTAGTTTGCTTATATACAAACTTAGCAAAATTGCCCTACCTACTTTTGTTGGAAAGTCACTTAAAAATAATAAGTGAAAAATATAAAAAATAGGCTAAATGCACTGGAAAAATCCCCTAACTGATTCTAATGGATTTTGATGGGAATACTGATGATCATGCTGTGTGCAATCAGAGGATATGCATCTATGCTAATTGACTGGGCATGCACGGTCTACGAATAGACTCACAAAAGTGCCAGATCACTTCTAAATCTAGACTGACTGGACTGACTGAACCCTGATCATGCTGTAGCTTGTCCACGGACACATAGGGTTGGATGTGTCACGTGACAGTTAGAGAGGGGGGCCCTTGGAGGGGGGTTTGATACCCCATCTGGTGTCGGTCTTCTCTCTCTCTCTCTCTCTCTCTCTCTATCACTCACAGAACCTTCATTCATAGTATCATTCTCTCTTCTCTCTCTAGTCTTTGCACATCTCGTGAAGTAAAGGAACCTTGAGTACGCACTGAGCACTCATCCTGATCATTCACCATCAATCACTTCTGTTGCACATTACATTGGTATCGGAGCTTTTTGCTGTGCTCGGTATCACCACTCAAGAAAAGAACCTCATTTATTTTGTCAAAGAATCTTCGTGTCCCTGTCTCGGACTTAGTAGCCACTCCCACCCTTAGTCCATCGCGCATTGGGCGCTCTCCCGTCTTCATCGCTCTGTCTTAAGGGCAATTAAGCCATAAAAGAACCACACAATTTTTTTCTTTTTTGCTTGTTTGAGATTGCACGTAATCCAAGACGACTTGGGGGTGTCGATCTCTCTAATCTGTGTTTTTGAAGAGTGATAGGTAACCCAGAAAAGGACTTGTCTAGCCTTCTGTCACAAACTGTTGACGTGTCAAACCACTGAAGAATTGAGCCTACGTACAGATCGTAGAAGAAGCTTTCACCAACTTACAAGTCCTTGCAGAGTGGGCCTAATTTTAAAGAAGTTCCCACCAAGTTATGGGGCCCCGTTTGATGGGGCCCAAGTCCCAACAACTTAAGCAAGACCCACACACTACAACCTAGCATAAAAGAAGGATGGCGTGGCGCTGTTGTACGGAGCCCTCGCAAAATGCGTTGACAGACTGATGATGTGGCAAGGTGTATGGACACCTACACCCGAACAACGTGTTGACAGCCTGTTGACGTGGCAGTACGGACTCACACAAAAAGTGCTGACCGTTTACAGCACTGCCAGCTTTTGGACCAGGTGTCTTTAGAACTTGATGCTTTTCATGTAAACTTCTTTTAGAGGCCAAGGGCCTTTAAATATGACCCATGGGCTCCCACCCATGGCAGTCTACCCGCGGGAGATGCCATGGGAGTTGTACCTTGTTGATGCAATATAAAGAAATACCGAAAGGGGCGCCAAGATTTGGGACCAGTGCTCTCTTGGGATGGAACTCCGCCACTCCGCATCTCATATGTCGTGTATCTTTTTCAATCCAGTTGTTATTTGAAGTGCTTAAAGTTATTCAGTTTGTTCTTTTCCGTTGGCTGGTGGTGCTCGTCCTGTTACACTTTCCTTCGTTCCTTTTTTCCACTATCCTCCCAGAACGTCGTTGCTGCCTAGGCTCAGCGTGTGGGTATGCCTTTGCTGCTGCATCATGTAGTGTCTCTGTCAATATATATCTGAGCTCTCTTAGAGGCCTCCTCGGATCCTATGTACATAAGCGTCTGTAGATACCATCTATGTAGACAAAATCAATCTCCGAAGTAAAAGTGTATCGGGTTTGTGTAGATGTCTGAGCGAGTCAAGCTGTGCTAAACTGGAATGAGACGGTAAATGTGACGAGGGCGTGATCTATTGCTACCCCAATAGGCATGGGCCCGACTGCAAAGTCCTGAATAGAGGGTATGAAACTGGGCTGAGCCAAAACATAATCCATTGTGCTAGCCCCATGTCTATGAGGAAAACAAGTGAACCCACTCGACGCTAGAAATCTCTGGAGGCCATTCAAGATGGCCCGTCCACGTGCAATTCCCAAATCTGTCAGATATCCCCCATATCCAGTGTGCTTTTCATCCTGCGAACGCTTGGCCAATCCCATATCACTACTAACATCCAATTCTCTCAACATTTCCTTAGGAAAGCTATCTAAGATTGGCCCATCTTGGCATTAAAGTCTCCCAGAAGAATGGCATGTCCATCCTTAGAGAACTTCCATTTGTCCTCATCCAATATCATGTAGGGTGACTGCCCCTTGAGCGATGCATAATGAGATGTGTTGGGGGCAAAATAGCAAATTGCAATGTAGAGTGGCCTCCCTGTCTCCCCTCTCACCCGGACCCACATAGATTTGGCCTGCTCATCTCTTCGAACAATACGAATGAGGGGTTGAAGATCCTTCTTGAATGGGACTGCCACACCTCCTTACCCCCATCCTCTATGCATTGATCTCACATCCTGCCTACAAGTAGTCTGCCAATGGTATCCCATCACTCTAGGTAATGTGCCGCCAGGAGTCTGATGCGTCTCCGAGTAAAAAATAATGTCTCTTTCCTTAAAGCTATCCTCAAATGCGCCTACATCTAGCTTCATTGATCCATTGCAATTCCTTGCTGCCATTTTAAGGTTGGTCCCATAGGTCTCGCACCGTCATTCGGTGTGTTTTCCAGCACTACTACTCTCCCTCCCCTGTAGAAAGCAATTTTCCCTTTCTCCCTTGCCGCCTTGATCTCTGGCATCAGCTCTTGCATGTGTGCTACTTGTGCTAGGGTGAGGTCATCACCCAAAAATATCCAAGTTTGCTTGAGTGCTGGTCTCTTCTTCAAGGATTCCTTCCTAGCTTCCAGTGTAAGGAAACGTATAATGAGTGCTCTTTCCTTGGGGCTTCCTTTCGCATCACTTCCCTTCTTGCCAACTCTCCAAGCACCTGTGTGGTGTGGGTTGACTAACACCCACGCGCTTCAAGAGTTCTTGCACTTCTTCGTCTACTTTTCCAGTGTCTTGGAGACCGGTAACACGCACATGAAGGGCTTTGGTCTTCCTCGTTTGCTCCTCCTCAATTGTCATGTTGATGATAGTGGATGTCGTGTGGCTTCATGCATCTTATCTTTTCCTTTCTTTGTGTCCTTGATCCACTTTTCAGCTTTGTCAACCTTCTCTTGTGTTGTGAATAGGTGCTCGCCCCATGAAGAGGTTGTTCGTGCCTTTTGCTCCTCTTCCCGTGGAGTTTTCACTTGTTCCTTAATGCTTTCGAGCTCGTTTATCATTGAGGGCTGATTTTCACCTTCCTTTGTGGTGTCTTTTTACAAGTTGCGAGTTCTCCCTTAAGTGCTTCGATCAGTGCATCCTTTTCGTTCATGCGTTCTTCCGTTTTTGATTTCCAGGATTCAAAAGCAGCAAGTGCACCGTCTAATCTCGTTTGCATCACACATTCCATTACATTCACTTCTGCCCTCACTATAATCTGCATTTCGGCCTTCAATGATGTGTACATCTCATCACTCTTTACTAGCATTTCTTTTCCAACTCTTTCCTCATTTCTGCATACATAGCTTTTTTGTAAGTCTCCGCATTTTCATACATCTCTTTTTCAATGTCACCCCTCGAAAGGCTTAGCTCCGCCTTAATCATCACGTGTACTTTTTCACAAATTAAGTCATCCTTGACTTTGGAAAGTTTCTTTGCTCTCAACCTGGCGTTAGTGTGCTCTCTCGAAACCTCCGCCTAAATGAAGCTTTTGATTTAGGCGGGGTTTTATAGATATTGTCGTTCCCGAGGTCAGCCGGCTGGTCCATTCAAATAACCTTTCTATCACCCAAGTATGGTAGATCGGTTATCCCAGTTCCGTCTTGAATTTCAGGTCAATTTCAGGTCTTGTGTCAGATAAATCTTTGAGGTCTCTTGGGATAGTTCCTATGATGATAAAACTTCTTCTCTCTCCTCTTCTTCTCTCTCATGAGATTTTGCCTTTTTTTTCTGATGTGCCAGCCTTTTGTCATGGGGATACTGAGGCAGGTTATATAATTGTTGCGCTTGTTTTTTATGTCGGTAAACTTTGGTGTTTTGTTCAATTTTTTGGTGCCTAAAGCTGAGTTTGTGGGTTGTGATCAGGTGTCATTCTTTCTTGCAACTGTTCCTATAGTCACTGCCTGGGTATATGCTGAGTTTTTGCGCCATAGGAAGCACGCAGCTAAAGTGTAAGTTGCTTTTTAGTCTTCACAGTTTTAGCTTATTGACTGCTCTCTATTCCACCTCTTTGCCCTTTAAAGTTTCTCAAGTTGGCTACACTTAAACTGCTAGCAGGCATTCAGATGTCAAACTTGTGGAGCGAAGTAATGGAGGCGGGAATGAGGAGGAGACTACAGTTTTACTTGAATCAGGACAGTTGGGAAAGGTTTCTACTCCATCTGTCAAGGATCAGTTATTTAGGTGAGAAGATGTGAGATTGGGTTCTGATTGGGCAAGCTATAATTTCTTCACAAAGAGCTTATACCAGCAGTTTGTTGCAGGTTTTTGACGTTGAATGAGAGTTTTCTTCTGGAGAATCGGACAACCTTACGGGCAATGTAGGTGTTTTTTTCCCTGATCTCTGCTCATATAGGATTCTTGGGATAGAAGAGTTTACAAGTTATATTTTTGAATGAATTGCAGGTCAGAATTTATAGCTTTGCTGCTTTACTATTTCCTCTGTGATCGGACAGAACTTTTTGGTGAAACCACGAAGGTGTGTTTTCACTTATTAGCAATGTCTTTTATTAATGCTGTACTATTATTTAAACTGCTTCTACGACTGGAGTTTTGGAGAGTTGTTCAATATTATCATGCGAGTCTTGGAAAATTGTCCAACATGGTCATCTTTGACAGCTTTCTAAAGAAATGGGGAAGTTGAAATGGGTTGAAACTCTGCTGGATGGAAAAGCTCTTGTACATCATAGGTGAACTGTTTGTTTGAAAGGAGAAAGGAGGTCGTGGCATCAGTGGTTTTCAGATTGTCTTGGTGAAAGGCCTGTAAGATCAAACTGCAGCTGCTTGAAAAGTTACGCTTCAAGTATGAAAAAACAGTCAGATTTCTTTTAGAATATCGAGTATATTGTGGGTGAATCTCAAAAGAAGGGTCAAGGTATGACTTAGGCCATTTTCTCATTTGAGGTGGCTATACCATACCACCATTCTCAGCAAAGCCCAAACTTCAACCTTGCTGCATTTATGATGGTGTATGTCCTATCAATCATGCTTTTGTTCTACGTTTACTTCTGTTAAGTGCAAGGCTTCATTAGGGCCCATTCTGCGCTTCATCTCTGGAGCTTTAACTGATGCTTAGTACACAGATGTTCGTATGCATGCATCTGGGTGTGAAGTGTGTGAAAGCATTGACCTGCACCTACTAGGGTTGTGTTATTTTGTCATACCTGGGCGTGATGGAGCTGATGGTTAGATTGCTTTGTGGGGGTGGGTGATTACCTTGAGACTTGAGTCTTGAACTTCCAGCGCTCAGAACGTTATTTTCATCCTTCTAAAATTTTCTCTGTAATAATGCTTTGAAAGTTATCCAACCTCTGTTACAATGCACAGCTTTTTTTGCAGCAGAGGCTTGATTCCCTGCACATTTTATTTAATCTCCTATTGAGCGATTCTGTGCTTGTACTTCATTGCTTTTGCCTCGAAGGCATCTCTTAATTTTTACGAATCCCATTTGTTTTGCAGAACTACAACAGGGATCTATTTATTTTCTTGTATCTCTTATTAATTTGTGCTTCAGCCATAACTTCTCTCAAGAAGCATGTAGAGAAGGCGGTTGCATCCAATAGGCCAATACTATATCTGAATCGGCATCAGACAGAGGAATGGAAGGGATGGATGCAGGTAATTTGTTTTTGTTTTCTTAATTGCCCGTAATACTGAATGTATTGCTTAGGTAAATTAGCTTGTAACTATTGGGATTCTTGTGTGATGCACTGTATTATTGTTTGTGGGCCTATTGGGAATTTCAATGTCCCTATACAAGTAGAAAAATTAGCTTAATTCCAGTAAGTATCTGCGATTGGTCCAGCACTAGGATGTGATGGAGCCATGGTGATTAACGGCATGCACAGGACTATGTAATATCGTGCATTTCATGTCTATCTTATTTTGCATTTAATAAAGTCTGCCTGTAATGATCAAATCGTTCTGTGTGATTGATAATTTGTGAAAGAAGAGATGTGTTTGATCACTGTGCATATTCAGATCTTAGATTGTGTAACATGTTATGGAAAGTGAGCTTGAAGTTTGGACCTGCCTTGCTCTCAAGCAGCGTGTCTCAGTTCTTAGACCATCTAACATTTCACAAAAAGTGAGTATCAGATTTAGACAAGCCTTGCTCTTAAGCAGTTTGTCCAATAGTCAAGAGTATTGGCTCCATATTGCTATCAAGTAGGACTCCTGTAATGCCAGGGCTATATTCATACTTATGACTGGAGTAGCATACATATGGCTGAAACAATCTGTGGCTTCGGTAGGAAGCAGCTACGTTTTGTTGTGCCTAGATGTTTTATTGCAGTCAATTTTAAGATTGAAATGCACTTGAATGCAAGCCTTGCTCACTCGTAGAGTAAATTTTCCTCGTTCAAAATGCGAAGAGTTTGCTTATGTGACGGAGTAAACCTTTTTTTGGCAAAATTAAAGCTGTACTCTATATCTCCTAATGGCTGAACACAAAATAAGTTCAATACATACTGCAAGAGAACCATTAAGAAATGGAGAGCACATGGTTTAATATGAAGATTCTACACCAATCAGCAAGGCTATCAGAGGACACAATGGGTGGAGGAGAGAGAGTTGCAATGGAGAAGAGAATGAGTTGGAGAGGCAACCCAATCATAAGAAAAGTCCATGCAAGAATGCTAGATTCAATGAGAAGACTAGGAGAGAAAAAAGGTGGAAGTTCTATAGGTGCTCGAGATCTGCAGAATATCTGGGGGGGCACTACATTTATCTGTAAGGAGAGGGCAAGCCTCTATGTATAAAAGTAGAAACCAGACAAATTGGCCAAAGCAGACAATGCAGAGAAGGGAGGGGGGGAACGTCAAGGAGGCTAGCCGAGCTCAGACGATCAGTCATCAGGCATGTACACATCAGTGACATGACATGGTTTAATACGAAGATTCTACACCTACTAACAAGGCGATTAGAGGACACAACTGGTGGAGGAGAGAGAGTTGCAACGGAGAAGAGAATGAGTTGGAGAGGCAACCCAACCATACGAGAAGACCAGGCAAGAATGCTAGATACAATGAGAAGAGTAGGAGAGAAAAAAGGTGGAAGCTCTATAGGTGCTTGATATCTGCAGACTATATGTGGGGCACTCCATTTATATCTAAGGAGATGGAAAGCCTGTATGTATAAAAATTAGAAACCTCACAAATTGGCCAAAGTGGATGATGCAGAAGGGGGGGGAGGGGGGGGTGTTGTATATGAAGGAGGCCAGCTGAGCCTAGATGATCAGTCATCAGGCATGTACACGTCAGTAACATGACAAAGGTTTAACTCACTGAGAGCAGCCTGACTGTGCAGTCAATGAGTTTAACCTGAGAGACCTAATGAGTCAATTTTGAATTATCAATTTATCGGGCCTTTTGATGTGTTTAGTTTTGTTTGGAAAAGCACACACTATCTAACAGGAAGCCTGAAGGTCCAGACCATGTGTGACTATCTGGCAAGGTAATGCTCCAGCAAGTTGATGTTACTAGAGTGCACAACAGAGGTGGAAGAACAGTTGCAATGGAGCAAAGAGTGAGTTGGCAAGGTAAGGGAGCAATGCCTATCATACAAGAAAGACTATGTATGAATGCTTGATCCCAATGAGAAGCATAGCAGCTAAAATACGTGTATTTTATTTAGAATATGGGACGTCCCGTATCAAAATGTGCAAAACGTTTTCTATTCTAGCGTTTTGTTTTCCTCAAAACTATTCTATTTTAATGTCTTTTGCTAGTTTCTCAAGTGTGTTTTAGAGCTTTGTGGTGCTTGTTTATGTATTATGGTTAAACATTGAAGAGTCATTAAGGAGGTGCAGATCTTGCTTCATTTGTCCTTATTAAAGTATAATATCTAAAAAAGTTGACGTATTTTATCTTTGATTCTTGAAAATACGTGTTGTACACGTATTGTACGCCACATATTAAATGTCCCTTCCCAAAAAAATGGCCAAAAGTCGATAATACTGAAAGTGAGAGGCCTAACCAGGAGGCTAGTAAGCCTAGGCGATTAGTCATAAGCAATGTACACAGTCTAAATCAATTGCTCCCAAGTGAAGGGTGGCCTACCCACCACGAAGTGCTGTGCATGCTTTGAAAGAGGATCAAAGCATTAAGAGTGAAGGCAATGAGCATTTGGTAGGTGAACCTCTTAACTCCTTGTCACAAGAAAAGCAAAATAATGCTTAAAAGGCTTTGAATCGATGTGACAGAGACCAGGCAGTCCATATCCAAACAATTAACAAAATACGGATGCAAAGGTCTAACAAACCAGTTAATCTGTAGACAAAGGAAAGAGGTGTTTTGGGTAGTCAGTAACCTATTAGCGAGTCCACCACCACTGAGTGTGAGAAGCTTGATTAATCACCAAAGATTTAGGGTTGCTAAAGTTGAGGCAAAACAAGAAGTCAAAGTTGGGAGTAATTGCTAGGTGGAGAAGGAAATTGGCAAATGGTGAGAGGGGCCAAAGCAAGGACCATGGTTGGTTGAAGCAAATGAGGTGTTAAACATCATTTAGAATTTGCAGTCGTCCATCGAGAATGTCACGTGCGCGCCAGGTTTGTCTGCCTTGTGGGCGGAGAGCAGTCTCAGCAAGAGCATGGAGGAGGTCATAGCACAGCAGCAGGAAGAGCGGTGCATCAAAACCTTAGCACACCCTATTGTCTCTCTTCTCTCTCACCCCCGGACATAACACTTGTTTGCTTTTAAATTCTCTTTTCTGTATCTTTTGAGCAATAGTGATGCTATGTTATGGAAATTATCACAAGTTTATTAGCTTCTGTTTGCCTTTTGGCATGACAGCTTTACGCACGTAAGTTTCTGTTGCATTTGACGTTGTTTTTGATCATACAGGTATTATTTTTGCTATATCATTATTTTGCAGCTGTGGAGATTTACAATGCCATTCGAATCTTTATAGCAGCTTATGTCTGGATGACTGGCTTCGGAAATTTCTCTTATTATTATGTTCGGAAAGATTTTAGTCTTGGCCGTTTCTGTCAGGTATCACCACAGTTGCTAGCACACAATTATCTTATTCTTTAGTCGAAATATGACATGTAAGTCAATTCATTACCAAGGTGCTCAAACCATGTTTCTTTGCAGATGATGTGGCGTCTCAACTTCCTTGTTCTGTTTTGCTGCATCATACTTAACAATGACTACATGCTCTACTATATTTGTCCCATGCATACTCTGTTTACCGTGATGGTTTATACAGCCCTTGGGCTTTTCAATAAATACAATGAGGTGGGATCTGTCATGGCTATCAAGATTCTTTCGTGCTTTGCTGTGGTTATTGCAATATGGGAAGTTCCTGGCGTCTTTGACTTTCTATGGAGCCCTTTTACATGGCTTGTAGGTGAGGATTGAGAATGCTCCAGTTTTCAGTTGCGTATAATTTGCTAGGTAAATTTTGAGAAGATAACCTTGCTTTTACTCTAAACAATACATGTGTGCTTCAGGTTATAGAGATCCTAGGAAGCCGGATCTTCCATTATTGCATGAATGGCATTTCAGATCAGGCCTTGACCGCTACATTTGGATCATTGGGATGCTGTATGCCTATTTTCACCCAACGGTGCACACTCTACTTCCCCAAGCTTCGTTTGTGCCTATAAATTTCATTGCTGAACAGGAAGTGTCATTTATGAGCTGGACTCTGCTTATAATTAATTATAAGCACGTTATCAATTACAATCGATTGTGCTTTTGAATATAGGTGGAAAGATGGATGGAAAAGCTGGAGGAAGCAGAATGGGGGAAAAGGGTTGTTATAAAGTCTTGTATTGTTGCTAGTTCTCTTTCTGTAAGTCAATCAAGCCCCCTTTTCTCGCTCGTCATCTCCTATTTATCGATCTTGCAAAGATTTACAGCATTTGAAATTAAGGCCATGACTTGAATGCGAGAAACATTTGCAAAAGTATACTTGGTTAGGGGAAATAGATTTTCTGGTTAGTTGGCCTGCCAGTTCTGTGGACTTTGTTTTTGGAGATTGTTTGTGATATCAACTGTTGAGATTGGAGAGGTGCATTGATGCTGAAATATGGGAGATAGAGCTTCTCAGCTTCTCATATCCGATTACATTCAGGTGCATGATAATCATTGCTCTGGATATTCTTATCATACTTGTAAAGTTTAGTTTAGTCCCTTGTACTATTGACTTCGCTGGCATCTGTTAGGAAAGTTGTTCTGCTGACATTTTGGACATCAGGTATTTTCACGGTTGGTACTACGCCCATTTGTCATTCTGGAAGGCACCTATAAACAATTGATTGAGGGTTGTTTTCTTAGAGAATGGAGTTTGCAGTAGTTGTCAGATCGTTGCAAATGTTTCAAGTTAGTGATACTAACTCTGCACAACAGCGCTCATAATGCACTTCCTTTTTGGTAATTCTGACTGAAGACTCTAGTGCCAAAACATGCATCTCAATGGTCATGTAATGCCAAGGGCAGACAGGGGGGTCACCAGGCCAAGGGCCGGCTGCTAGGTGTGGACATGGGATTCTAAGTATGGATGGCCAAGGGCCTATATTATGCGTGGTAGGGTGGAGAATCCTTTATGGCAGTTCCCTCAGTCTTAAAGGTCAAGTAATGTTCCTTGCTCAAAGACTACTCGGAAGGGTAGTCAAAATATACCCAAGATGCAAGTGTCTAAAATACTGGTCATTATTTGCCAATTGGTGCTGCACCTGACATTCCCTCTTGCTTAAATTGGTTGTTGGTGTAGGCTGTCCAAGTAGTTCTTCAATGCTGTGGGTATTTTTGCAAAAACTCTTGGTATAATCAAACTTGACCATGTGTAATTGTCTCTAAATTTGGCAAGCTACCTCTACCTCCTTCCTAACTAGGCTTCTATTAGTGATTATCAAAGTCCATGAAGATGGAAGTCATCATCGCATAGAAATGTCGTTGCAACATTGGTTGTTTGGAAATGCTACAAAAGTATTCTTCCTCTTTGCGATGTACTTGTGAAAGTCTTCGATTGAAAGATAAAAGCTTCTTGTGCTTTGGCAATTCTTTCGTTCACTGACTCCATGATCTTTGCTTTTGTCTCTATCGTTTGATTATCTCCTATCGGAGGGGAACGACCTGTGCCAAGATGGAGGAGACTGATTACCAAATGTTGCTCTAGAGAAACTTCTACTGACACTAGGCGAGAGAGTGTTGTTGGGGCTAGCTAGTGCAAAGGGTAAATGAGATTCTTATGTGCTCCTGGAGGATTTGAGCCTAAAATCACCTTTGTGAGCATGGGGATGTTCAAGATAATTAACCTTGTTCTTGTGAGAACAAGTTACAACTTAACGGCAACCAAATTTGGACATCTCGTCATCCCCCTCTTCCCCCAAACCCCCTATCTTGATGGCCGAGAAAGGACCTCTAGTGTCCTTTCCCCTGTAATAACTTCTCCCACCATGGTTCCCGGCCTCTGCCGGTTGCCACGTGGCTGCAGTTATTATGGGGAAAGGACACTAGAGGTCCTTTCCCCTAGAGGTCCTTTCCCTTAAAGATGGCGAACTAGAGTATGTAGAGGAAGGGAGAATAACAAAGTACACAGTAAGTGAGAGGAAGCAGGGACATCAGGATAGGTAATGCGGGGGGTCGAGCAGTCATAGGAACAATTTGTTACTAAGAAACGACAGTTGGTCGAGGTGCAGCATAGGACAATAATCAGTGAAGATGCTGAAAGTCCTCTTGGATGTGAAACACTTTGTATGTCGTGCACCAAGTCCACAACATAATCTTGACCTTGTGTGACTCAGAAAGTGAAATATCTTCACTTGTTTGATACTGGTTGGTGGAATTGTTGAATCAGAACCTGGAGGATCCATTAAATGTACTGGGAGTATCGCTCTTCTAGCAAGAAGCAGTTGAGCTGTGATATTACTATTTTTGCAGAAGGGGTGCGAGCAATGCATTATGTATCAACTGTGATTGTCCGTGGAAACTGCGTGATCATATTCTGTAGAAGAATATCGTAAACCAGAGAGAATCAGGTTTAGAAGAGAAAATTAGGTCTCCCAAGGAAGAGGACAGTTTCTAGACAGAAAATCGCTGTGCAGCTAGGAGATTTCTTGCTTCGACTTGGAGCCACCTTTCTGAAGTTAAGGTCTCTGTCACTGGCTAGAAGGAAGCTGTGATTGGCTGCTTTGGCTAGTGACAGGAGCCCTTACCCGAAAACCTGTTACACCAGCTATTCTAGCTTCTAGAGCTATCCACTAGCACTCTGGCTAGTGGTGATTGTCACCATGTGTGTGCCCAAGGTCCTCTCATTTAGGTGATCTGCTACATGGGTGGTGATGGCACGAATGTGTACCTGGACACTGGACAAGGAGCTTGACTATGCTCTAGATTAGATTCCCTCTCTTTTTGCGTGGTCTTAACATTTGTGCCATGGAAGTGGCCTTTTCTCCTTTAGTCCCAAGGACGCTTAGTTCATTAGCACATGGTTTATTTAACCACCGCTCTTTGATCAAATTGACCGTGATTAAGCCATTCATTTTTAAAAATCAGCGTGGGTTAAGGAGAATCAGAACATTGACATCTGTCCATTTTCGTGCCCCTAAGGTGAGACTTCAAAAGACATCAAGGTCTTATGAATGTGTGCTTTCCTTTCCAGTGAACATCATGCACTCTGTTTAACTTTCCAGTAAGTTGTTATTGTAATCCACCAGTTGATGATCAGGGTGACTTACGTTGCAGGCTGGTTATTTATGGTATGAACATGTATACAAGCTGGACAAGTTGAGCTATAACAAAGCCCATCCTTACACATCTTGGATACCGATTACGTAATACTTTGAATGCTATACATCAATATCCTTAAATATTTTCTTTCTTGTTTCACTTTTTTAATATTTGCAAATGGTGTTTTACTTGCTGCAGGGTCTACATCTGTCTGCGAAACTGCACACAATCGTTGCGGTATCGATCCCTGACACTATTTGCGTAAGTGGAGGAGGGAGGTTAGCGTTTTGAGCTTTGTGGTTGATGGTTGTGATAACCTATTCTTGTTTGATTTACAGTTGGCTGGGGAAAATAACCCTAGAAACATACATTGGACAGCTTCATATATGGCTGAGGTAGGCTTTTTTTCAGACAGGTTTCTGAAGTTTTAAATTTGGTCTTTAGATATTTATGTGTGTCGCTTTTACCCAGATCTGGAATACCCAATGGACAGCCTCGGTTGCTACTTTCTCTCATCCCAGGCTATCCAATGGTGAACTTTTTATTGACGTCTGCAATCTATCTACTGGTATGTACCATTACCACACTATACCTTGTGCTACGTACTTTCAGATCAGACCTTATCTTTACATTATGGTGCCTATAATCAAAGCATGTTTACTATATTTAGTATGAGCTTGCCCATGTTTAAGTTTGCATGGGATGAGTTACCTCGTGTGCACGAGGTGTGTTCCCTCACTCCTGCACACAGACAACCTCAAGGTGAGGGATTATGTTGTCTGCCAGGTTTCTCAATAAGGGGTGCTTTGTTTCTACAGGTATCGCATCGATTGTTTGAGCTGACAGGAACATTGAAAAATGCGTTCGTGCCGAGCAAGGATAACAAAAAGCTTCTTCAGACAGCAGCAGCAGGAGCAGCTGTGTCCTTTGTCCTTTACGTGTTCTCATTTCTTCTGGTCAAGATTCCTCAGGTATTTTTCTTTAAGAGTTCCAGATATGGCACGTATGGTGAATCATAGATTCTTCCAAGGTTTCTAGTAACAGAGCCCTCTGTTTGTAGCAGGTACTCTAAATTTTTGAAATGGGCTATTAGCATATTCTGGGGGTGCATCCCGATGGGCAAAATGCAGTGGCGGCGGTGGCTATATGAGATGGCCAACTTGCGGATACCCGTCTATTGGTAAAATGTGAGAGAAGTTTCACATCATAGCCACATTGGGCGTTTTCATTCTTTCCTTGCTTTTTGTACACAGTATTGTATACATGAGGCTATATCAATAATGGCAGTTCTAGGCAGTCTCTCAGGCATGGAGTAAGCTGAAGCTGAGTTCCCTTTCCAGCATTGGATCTTGTATACTCACATATTACAGCTTTGAGCATCATTCATTTGTCTATTGAAGGCTCCTTGAACTTAATTCTTTTTCAATGCAACTGCCGATTGGATGCAAGTCTCTCTCTCTCTCTCTCTCTCTCTCTCTCTCTCTCTCTCTCTCTCTCTCTGCCTGCTTTCCTACGAGGCAGGTTCCGTAGAATGCTTGCATGCCACTGTTTTTTGCTGTCCAGAGGTGTTTTTGATCGATGTAATTTGTGTATTGGGTGAATAACATTGAGGTTAATTGCTACTGAGAAACAATCCCTGAAACAGGAAAGAACACTTGCCTATAGAGTGCAATAGGCAACAGCCATCTATTTATAGGTCCTTGGACAAGAGATCTGAATACAGCGTGGAATAAAGTCTAAGCAAAGCCTATTTAACTTAGGAGCTTAAGATGGGAAGCTACCCAGATGAGAAAATGATGTATGAGATTAGAGGCTTATTGCTACTCCAGACATTTGAAATAGCAGCACGTTGTCCGTTTTTGATGGTTACCATTGTCAGGCAACATGGGCAATACCTCTATTGTACTGGAGTAAGCTCATGCATCTTATATGCTTTAACAAGGACTGTTAGTGATCCACCAAGGTTCAGGGTCGTGGGGCAAGCAATCCTGGCCGACCCATCTACTGCCATTTCCTGATCAGTATCATGGTCAGCTCAGCATCTGGAATCTGAATGGGGTGACAGTCTCATCACTAGCATGCTACAGTCGAGGAGAGCTTGACACCTCAGAGTCTGGAAAAACAAAGCCCTCAGCTCACTCCAGCGATCGACACGGTAGCTGTGGGAAAAAGAAATGGCCTCTCCCCCCTGGACTCTTGATGGCTGGGGAAGGACTTCTCTTTGTCCTTTCCTAGCCTCTGCTGGTCACCATGGCAGGGTCACTAGGATAGTGGAAATCCTTTCCAAATCAAGTTCTCTTGTTGAGAAGTTTCAGTAATGATGTGTGTGCAGAAGAGCTTTTAGAGCTTTACTAGCAATCATTTAGTGCAACTGTCTTGGTATTGCAGGCCCTTTTCTTTCCTCATATTCTATGAGTAATAGAAAGGTCTATTGGAAGTCGCCCACGAGGAAGAGGAAGAGGAAGCTGGAAGGAACATGCTTTTGCCCATCCTAGTGTTCATGGATGAGTCATGTTAACAATAGAAAATATGAAAACATCTTACAAGTGACAGGTCTGGTGATTTTCTTTGAAATGGAATAACTGTATGAGAATCTAGTCAATAAGACCACAAAAGTCCAAAGGCCCCATTGATTGGCCCATGCCACACTCTACAGCCAATCACAAGCAAGCATGTGGAAGTGTCTCAGCTTGTACGACCTTAGCCTCATTTAGTGCAATTCCATACACTATTCTACCACCCGCTCGGCTGATTCCATTGACTACCCTTCTCAACTTTGCTAATTAAGTTGGGAAAGGAAGCTCCCTACCCCAAGCTTTTGAGATGTTCAAATAGGAAACTGTGAAAAGTGCTCAACACTCTTTTAAGAGCTTCAAAATGGAATAAGGTTTATCCTCTCTAGCTTGCGTCAGAAACTGGCCTTACCTATAAGAAAATTAGGGAGACATCGTCTTAATTCATTTACCGTCACGTGGAATCTCCATGTTATGCCTGCATATCCTACAGAGCTGGGAACTATCCTCTCATATGAGGGTTTGCCATGCAAGTACCCAAACCATCGACTTCAACAAAGATCGATAAAAACCACAAACCAAACATTTTCTATAGAATGCTAGTATTTGTTTACGACGCCTTTTTCTCTTTAAGAGGCTCGATCACCACCATAAATTCTTAGGTTTTATCCTCATTTAATAACTAATCTTGTGAAAAGTACCCAACTAAAAAGGTGGGTCCACTACTTGTAAACATAGCTCCAATTGGATACAAATCACTCACATTCCACAATGCACTCACCCATACCTCTTGTTTTCTAATTACCATCAAAACTGTTTAATAAATACAAATTGAGTTCCTTCATTAGTTTGTGTCACTAGTTCATTCATACAACCCAAACATCACCCAAAAAATTCTTTCAAACTTTAATCAAAATAGTTATAACATCGTCTAACCAAGTGACTTAGACACACATCCTAGTTCACACGTACCATAAGTGGAGAACCATGCTTACCACATAAATGTCATTAAGGAGGAGGTGATTATGGAGTAAACGATAAGAGTGGCCAAATAAGGTAAACAAAATCACAAAAACAGGATTCTATCCCTTAATTACCTATGGATGCATACATAACACACATGCATACATGTGTACTTAATTAAATTCTAGATATTCCCTCATATGTTTATTCTACACATGGATGAGCTTATGTAGATACAAAATTTGATCTTAAGCACACCTCCTTTTTGAGGTAGAAGTGAATAACAAGCAAATTTAACTTAATTTTTAGTTACCTTGCATTTAAGTATGCTTGGGTGAGAATATGTTCAAAGGGATCACCTCTCGATGAAAAGTTTTGACTAAGCTCCTTCGTCAACAACAACCAACAACACCAACAAGCCCTTTTTGCGTGTTGCCAACTATTCTCTGGGCGTTGCCTTGATCGGTCACCTAGGAGGAGTCGTGAGGGAGAATGTGGTGGGATTGTAGGTTTGGTATACTCTCATTATCGCCGCACATAGATTTTGTTGTAGAGTTCTCTTGCTCTTGGTTTTGTGTTTGAAGTGTGCCCCATTATATAGGCCTCCCAAGTTTACTAACAGTTTTTGACTCTATCTCTTGCTCTACATCTTGTTGCATGTCTTTTGCACCTCTATATTTTGCGTTGCAACCTTTGTCTTCGCTTTGATTTTGGCTGAGGATTTGTATCAGCCTATCATTTTAGAGCTCTTTTTTATCAAATTTTTTAGGATCATAAAAAATTCAATGTCCAATTTTCTAAAAGTAGGGGTTCTCAAGCATCCCCACATCTTGCATACTATGCTTGATTTCTAAACCGTTTGATTTGGCTAGAGCTTCCAACTGCTGTTGCAAGAGTCACTTTCCAGAAAAAACAGGAGTAGACAACATGCAATTGAACATGCATTCATTGCTGATCGGTGGTAACAACAATGTAGCCACTTCTCATGGTTCTTCTATGAGTGGTAAATCACTTGTTCCTGGTAGCAATTCGTTTGGGAATTCTGGTGAAAAGGGCAAAAAGAAGATGCGTTGCCATTATTGTAAAGCTAATGATCATTTGATCAAGTAGTGTCCTAAGTTGAAGGCCAAAGAGGCTAAGAAGAAAGAGGTTGGTTCCACTACTATTGTTGGTTCCACTACAAATGCAACTATTGTTGAGTCTTCTATGAAAGAAGACTATGATGCTGATGTTGATGCAGAATGGGCTTTTAGTGCAGAGTGTACTTATGATCCTATTGTCCATGATGCATGCATGTCAGTTGCTCCAGATTCACATGTGTGGTATTTTGATAGTGGTGCTACAAAGAACATTACCTCACATCATGATTTGTTCACCTCTCTTGAGTATGTCTCCCATGGAAATTCGGTCACTTGTGCCAACAATGCCTCTTATCTGGTTCAGGGAGTTGGAAAGATTGTGCTTAGTGCTACAAATGACAATTCTTTCACACTTGTTGATGCATTGTATGTACCTGGGATAAAGAAGAATCTTTTCTCTATATCTACACTTGCTAGACTTGGACTTGTAGTCAAATTTGTGGATAACAAATACACAATACATGATCTCAGTTTCGGTGATGAAATTGTTGCATCTGGCATTTTATGCGGTGGGCTCTATAAGCTTACTTTGTATGACAAGTGTAGGCAGAATTTTGCAAATGCAGTTGTGGATTCTGAGGCTATTTTATATGCAAAACTTTGGTATGCACTTTTTGGACATCTAAATTTTGTCAGTTTGCTGCGTTTGCAAAAATATGATATGGTTGCTTCTTTGCCGTCTCTTGAAGCACCTGTCAAACATGTTTGTGAAAGCTGTATTTTGGGTAAGATGCAGCGGTTAAAGTTTCCAAAGGATGGTTCAGTTAGGGCCACACGCAGGTTGCAGCTTGTGCATAGTCATGTTTGTGGACCCATGTAAACTCTGTCCCTGGGCAATTACCTTTACTTCTTGACTTCCATTGATGATTACACCAGGCATGCATGGGTGTATCCGCTTAAAGCGAAGTCCGAAATGTTTATGTGCTTCAAACAATTTTTGGTTATGGTTGAAAATGTCTCGAAATGTACTATGGGCACCCTCCGTTCATATAAAGAGGGGGAGTATGTCTCATGAATTTAATGCATTCCTGGCCAGTCGTGGGATAAATCACCAATGTACAATGCCTTACATGCTTTAGCAAAATGGTGTTGCTGAGAGGAAAAACAGGTCACTTACGAAAATGGCACGATGTATGGTCAAAAGTCAAGCTTTTTTGCATTCATTTTGGCTTGAGGCCATCATGTGTGCCACTTATGTGCTTAACAGGTGTCCTACCAAATCTTTGTAGTCTATGACTCCATATGAAGCATGGCATGATATAAATCCTTCTATTAAGCACATGCGGTTTGGCATATGCTTTGGTGTCACAAACGTAGCGCATAAAATTGGATGATAAGGCTGTCAAATATATTTTTGTTGGTTGTAGTGCTGAAAGCAAAGGTTACATGTTGTATCATCTGCAAACAAAGCATACCTTGGTCTCACGGGATGTTGTGTTTGTGAAAGATTCTATTCATCCCTTGCTGTGATGTACTAGAGATAGTAATGTAAGGTCACATAACATTTACAACACTTTGTTGCCTCTTTTCAGTGGTGGAAGTTCGAATGTAAATTCCAATGAGGCAAATGTACAGTCTATGGGGTTTTTTGAAAATGTTATAGATCAGCCTATTACTAATGCAAATGTACATGATGTACTTGATGAGGAAAGGGATGAGAATGAGCAAGCTAGAGGTATGTCAAAATGGCTGGTGCATACTTTGTGTGACAGTAAATTGGATGCACCTTTGTCTAGTCGTACTCGTTTAGGTTCTTGCCAGGAATCTCAAAGTGGGTTTACAAGTTGAAATGCAAGCCGGATGGTGAGATTGATCGCTATAAGGCTTGACTTGTTTCAAAGGGTTATGAACAACAAAAAGGCATAGATTATGAAGGGACTTTTGCTCCCACTTGTTGTATGACTTCTGTGCGTTTTCTATGTGCATTGGCATCTCAATTTGGTTGGGATGTACATCAGTCAGACATTGTTACTGC
Organism: Adiantum capillus-veneris; assembly: GCF_014529385.1. Taxonomy (NCBI): domain Eukaryota; kingdom Viridiplantae; phylum Streptophyta; class Polypodiopsida; order Polypodiales; family Pteridaceae; genus Adiantum; species Adiantum capillus-veneris. The sequence goes on along the minus strand of NC_140934.1, from coordinate 53,935,319 downwards.
TTTCTTGAATGGTGACATATTTGAGGAAGTTTATGTAGCGCAATCTCACGGTTTTTTCATTAAAGTGCAGGAAGATAAAGTGTGAAAATGTAAGAAAGCTTTGTTTGGGTTGAATCAATCTCCTCGTGCTTGGTATGAGAAGGCCGACACTCATTTGGTCAAACGAGGCTTTCGTAACAGTCCAACAGAAAGCACATTGTATGTAAAGCATGAGGGTGATGTAATTCTCATTGTGGTTCTCTATGTGGATGATTTTCTTATCACTGGACTAAATGCCAAAATTTGTAGGTGGGATTACATTAAACCTAGGTTTTATTCTAGCTCTGCAAGTCCCACCATCAGCAGAGCTCCGTATCGATGCAAAATAGCACATCTAAGATTCCCTTCCCCCCATATTTATTTGTATGTTGCTCCGTCGATGATGAGTTGTAGAGCCATGCCTCAATTCCTCCTCCTCCTCTTGGCTTTTGAAACTAACTTTGCTTGGCTCCAAGCGTAGGTCACCCTTGTTCAATAGATTGTTTTCGTCATATGGGAAGGGGAATCGATGACGGTAGTGGCAGACACCTGTGTGTGTGTGTGTGTGTGTGTGTGTGTGTGTGTGTGTGTGTGTGTGTGTGTGTGTGTGTGTGTGTGTGTGTGTGTGTGTGTGTGTGTGTGTGTGTGTCCCTGCATTGTTGACTTGTAAAGCTTGCTGGTCACCGCAAGGAGCTTGCGACGTGGGAAGATGGGGGGTGGGGCGGGGGATATTGTTCCCTTTTTGAGTCAAAAGTATTGATAACTGGAGCCTGAACTAGATGAATCCACGCTTCAACTTTAACAAAAATCCACGTTTCAAAGTACTACTCAAAATTAGAGATAAAACTGAACCTATCCCGACTCCGCCCACTATCAACATCCATGATACCTCGTCATGCGAGCTCAATGGCCATGCCGATGTTTACACCTCTTCTGCACCTACAATTAGTCCAAGCACAATCCCCATTTTGGCTCGCAAGTTCCCACACACTGCTCACCCCCTTATATGATGCTTCTCCTCATTGTGTGACATCTCCAATCGCCCTGCGGGACCTTGTCATCGCCCTGGCTTCCTCCCTCAACTATGAGCATGCCCCCTCCCAGCTCCTTCAAAAGGTGACTGTTTGTCAAAACCTGCAAATCCAACAGACCTACAAAAAACCAAGCTAGCTTCCGACTCTGAATTGTTCTCTCCCAGCATGAAGTGAGGAGTCCAGTACCATCTGATTGAAGCATCACCTCCTACGTCACAAAAATGGCTACATTTTCTAATGATCTGACAATCTTGCTGATGCTGGCCTTGCAAGGAATGATCCTCCCTCTGTTAGCGGCCCTTAAATTCTTAGACCTACGGGACCCTAGCAACAACGTCATCACAACGACCAATATGCACAACCACACTTTGCGGCCATCCTTCGGCATTGACAACCAGCCAGACCGTGACACAGAGAAAGAGTTGAGCTCATCGATGGCCATGCCTAGTAAGAATCTCCTTTATCCTCTGGCCAATACTTTGCACACATTGGTGCTTATGTCACACAACTGACAGTAGATGAAAGCAGCCCCGATAAGGGAAAATGGCATAACCAATCTACCACACATGGGTGATAGAAAGGTTATACCATTTTCCTCTTTTTATTAGCACACGCACATACACCCACACACACACCCAAGAAGAAGAGAGATGGAAAAGTGGAGACGATGCTGAAGACAATGTTGGTGATGAAGCTGGGGCGATCAGCCTTGGGGTATTTGAAAGAAGGAAGGGAGCCATTTGTGGGGCCAACCAATGTCGCGCGTGTGTCTTTAGGAGAGAGTGAGCGGAATGACTGATAGCTACAACCTATTCCGAGGAAGAGAGGTCGAGACTCAAGATGCACAACTATTTTAGTTTAAACTTTAAAATTAAATCTCTCTCTCTCTCTCTCCCCCCCCCCCCGCCCCTCCCGTTGGGCCTTCTAACATCCTTGAGTTTGAATAACAGGTCTTGAGTTCAACTCCTCATCGACTAGATCTTCAAGTTCTCTTTGGATAGTTTCCTACGACGTTAAAACTCTCTTCTTCTTCTTCTTCTTCTTCTCTCTCTCTCTCTCTCTCTCTCTCTCTCTCTCTCTCTCTCTCTCTCTCTCTCTCTCTCGTTGGGTCTTCTAACAGTCTGACAATCCGCACAATGGATGCAAGTCTCACCTCTCCAGAGTTTAGTGTTCGGGAAAAATGTGTCTCAGCTTAATATCGTGTTGTTTTCAATTTCTAAAATGTCAGTTGAGAGCAAGGGGAAAGGA